>NC_052616.1:17074848-17402184 GCF_016545825.1 Eucalyptus grandis
AAGAAGTAAAGGAGTGATTTTCCATTAGAATAAGAATCCCCAGAAAGGAGAACACGGATATGATGAAGATTTCCTATCTTTAAACTAATTTACTCATCCAATTCAGGCCTAAAGCTCATATTTGAGTACGTGGATTAGAAATTGTCTGCATTTAACATTAAATAAAGTTATACTTTCTATACCTTGGACAATTTAATGAATATTAAAGTGACTTTGGGACCCTGGACAATTAAATAATATGACGGCGATACTTTTGGACATTTGTGTCGTTGACGCCAAACACGTTTCAATGACGCCAACGTCATATTATTCAATTGTCTGAAAGTATCGCTTCATCTACACTTTCTAGGACACTTCGTCATTCACTGCACAAGACCATTATATATATTCTGCAATTAGTGGGAGCTCATTGAGCTCCAACTTCTACAAGAAATGACCGATTATATAGTGACACTCGAAAGGCACGTAATTTATTCATGTAAATATGCTTTAAGAACTATGCTCAAAGCATAGGTTGAGTAGTTCGTTTTTCCCTTAAGAATCTGTTTTTCTTTCAAGTGATTTCTTCTTGATCCAATACAGGGACGGAGAGTAACCACAACGATAGCAACTACTGAAAATTTTTGACTTAATCAAGAGATTTCACCTCGTATTCGCCTCGTTAAAACTGTTCTTCATTGTGCATTTTAATTCGTAGGATACCAAGACACTAAGTTACGCGATTTAGCAGTTCTCTATCACTTGCAATGTCATCTATCTCATAGCACTTATCGTTATGATATATTGATATTTGAACATCGTTTTTGGGGCCCTTACCTTAAGGTTGCTTCTTTGTACAAGTTTGTCCCTGATCATGTGGTTGGTTGTCGATATGTGCTAGTTAATTTTTGTTTTGGCATTATCCGATTTGCTTGTACAAGATTCAACTTGTTTTGGGAGATCGTTCACCATTTAATGATGTGCCATTTTCTGAAGTTTAGTTTGATTTGTGAAGCTGCAATGATACTGTATTTGTGTATCACTTTTGTTGCATGATATTTGCATTAAATACTTCTGATTTATGGGAGAAGAGTGTTATGATATACATGTTCTGTATTTGTAAACCTTGCCTGGTTGCCACGTTATGTACACGAGCATTTTTATTTCATTTGATGCTTTTTATTTGGGCCAAATTGGTTTTTTTCTAATCTAGAAAGTGTCTAAAGAGTTCTCCAAGATAAATTCTTATGACACACGTGTAAGAGCAACAGCTTTCACTAAATGGATCAAATTAATGTAGCCGACAAGTTAATCCTTCTGCCAATAAAAGGGGGGAAAAACAAGTTTATCCTTCGGATGGAACTAATATATTTCTTAGACCACAAAAGGGGTAACAAAAAGGAATCGCTATTTTTACATTTAGCTGAGAAAATTAACAAAAAGTCATAAATTTATTGTATCGGTACTAATTCAATCATAAACCTTTCAATTAGATCAATTTAGTTGTAAATATTTTCGCATTATACTAATTCAATCCATCTAGCCAATTTAAGCTGAAAAACGCCGATGTGGACATCATCCTATATGGCATGACTAAACATTTTTAAATAATTTGTTAAAAAATTTCAAATTTTTAAAATTTTGTCATTTTTCCTTATTTTTTCCATTCTTTTTTCTTTGGAATGTGGCTAGTATCGACCATGGCCACGTAAACATTTTTAAATAATTTGTTAAAAAAATTTCAATTTTTTAATTATTTTTTAAAATTTTATCCTTTTTATAATAAATAATAAATAACAAAAACTCATTTTCCTTTTCCTTTTCTTTTTTCTTTTTCCATTCTTTTTCTTTGGAATGTGGAGGGGGAGGAACTATGCCGGTAGGAAGGCCGGTCGGCGCACCAAAGACCATGGCCAACGTCGGGGAAGGCCAGAAAAAAGGCAAGCGAGCTCAGCCCCGGAGAGACTTCTAGCTCCCCGACCCTTCGAGAGCGAGCTGCCTAGGCAACAGGGCCCCCCAGATCTGAGCCCTCCCGAGGGTAGATCTAGTCGATCGAGCTCCGCCGCGGGACGCTACCTTCCCCGCCCCGACACCGTCGCTGTGACCCAGCGTTAGGCCCAGCCGCTTCGAATCGTGCAGCCACCGTCCGCTCAGCTGCCGCCGTCGTCGTCCAGTGAGGTCATGCCCTTGCTCTGGAGCCTTGGCTTGTGGCCCCCGTCACCGCCACCGTCACTGGCCATGGCTCGTCGCCAATAGTACACCCCCTCTCGAGTCCACCATATGATGAGAAGAAAGAGGGGGCCGCGAAAGAAAAGGAAAAATAAAAAACTCAGATAATATTTAAAAAATAAAAAAATAAAAAAATAATATTAAAAGATGTCCATTTTCCCAAAAAAGTCGGAAAAGATGAAAAATGACCGGTTGTTAAAATATAAACGTTAAGGGCATAATTAGGTGCTGGCATCCACATTAACAATTTATGGCCTAAATTGATTAGATGGGCTAAATTGATATCAATGCGAAAATATTTAGGACTGAATTAGTCAAATTGAAAGGTTGGAGATTGAATCGGTACAAATACAATAGACTTAGGATTTTTTTTTGGGTACTTTCCCACATTTGGCCACATCTTCGTGATAATTAATAGTGGCAGCACTCCATGCTTTATGCTTTACCAAACCTGTTAAAAGCATAATCTGCATTTACCTGTGCATCTATGAATAAGGCGCACATTAATAGCATTTTGATTTTTTTTTTCAATCCTGAAACATCATAGATTCTACTCTACTTGGTTAGATAAACCGGCGAATCTTCCTGTGACAACTGAAGAACCTTTCTTGACCTGGCACCTCATCAAACATTACTAGTAATTGCATTCCTGAGAGTGTTCCTGTGGCATGTTATTCCTTGGCTTGCCTGGTTGTATCTTTGAAGTTTTGGTATACACCTTCAACTCTAACCTAACCCCATTTGCGGCCGCAAGTGAACTGGTAACAATGTGCTTTTGCCCCCAGTAGTTATCTATTTATGTAAATGGACGCTGTTTTCCGCTCTGAACCTATGAGAGCTGTTGTGGCTGGTGATGGTGGATCGACAGCGGCTATTGGCGGACCGAGAGTGATGGAGACGAAATGAAGATAAAAGAAAACCACTGGAAATTGATGATCGAGAGAATTGCCTGAGCTCTCTCTGTTACCTCTTGTGCTTCTCTGTTGTTATTGTGACCGTGAGTGATTGTGGTGATGAAATGGATTCCGCTAGATGGGAGAGAGATAGAGAATCAATTCAGGCATCAACAATGTGCATAGAGATAGCCGTAGCTCTCATCATGCTCTTTAGATTCAATCTCAAATAATTATTGAAATCTTTTTAAAGTAGTGTTGCGGACGAGAAGAATCATTGGTGAATAATAATCCCACGACTTGACCGGTTGGCGGTGAAGGAGGTGGAGTCGAGGATGACGTTGTCTAGTTGACCTAGTGATGGAATTCGACACCCTTTATCTCTCTCTTTTTGTTTGTACTATAAGATTTTATACAATATATGAAATGGATGTTAGAACTTTTTCGTTTGTATTATGTACTTGTATTATATGTAAAAGTGTGGTCAGACTACAATAGTTCTTCATTGATACATTAAATTTGCAACTTGGCATGTTTGCTCCATCTTGATGAATTTTTTTTTTTTTTTTTTTTTGGATCGCTTGTTTTTTTCCCCAATAGCAACATTTACATTAATGAGGTCAAAATGGCAGTATTTGAAGCAGAATTTTAAAATATTAGTGAAAAATCCATTTTGATGACCTTAAAGTAAAAGACACATAGCAATTAGAGTTGACATGTTATATAAAACAACCACATGCACATGCACATCCGATCGTGAGGATAATTAGCAAAGTAGTTTCAAACGTATTATACAGATACTAATTTAGTCATAAACTTCTCAATTTTACTAATGTAATCTTGAATCTTTTCATCACAAGAGAGAATGGCCTTAGTGGAGGGAAAGGACATCGGCTATACTAACTTCAGAAGTCCAGCGAGAAAAGGAGGGTCCTGGGAGAGTGAGACAGTAGAAAGGAAAATAGGAGAGAGAGTACAAGAGTGACAAGATGGAGGAGGCCCATCAAAACTACAGTAAGACAACGATCTTCAGACCATTCTCGGCCTCTATCGATCCACCATGGGATTGCACGTCTTCAAGCATGAAAGTTGAATTTCCTGGTGACTCCACATTTGGCATATTTGTCATATATTTAATGCTCGTTATTAAATACGGAAATTTTTTAAATGAAGTAAGATACTTAGCCGTGGAGAATTAAGTTGCGGTTATTGATGATTTGCTCTGTATGGATTCTGGATAGGCAGGGTGATTTAATGATATGGTCATGTTTGCCTCCAATTTTAATTAGAAGAAACTCCTTTCAATTAACCCTTCGATTAATAGATTACAAACATATATGATCATCGCTCACATGAAATTTGAATATTGTCAGAATTTTCATCAATGATAGATAAATAGAAGAAAACACAATCCTTAATTATAGTAGTGCTAGCCCTTCTATTACAGACAACTGAATTTTCGATAGTTATAATCTAAAAAGCATTATGAACATGGAAAATATTAACACATGCTCGTTAAACATTAGTGAAATTATGATAATTGTACTTTGACCTTGAAAATTCGATTTTTAAGTTTAATTTTAGGAATATTTTCAGGCTAAGTCTTGTATATTATGTCGCCTAGGCAATTGAATCCTCCAATTTTTGAGTATTTCAATTTGCATAATTTCTTCAGTCAAGTAATTTTTGTCATTAATAAATGCAAGAACTTAGAGGTGGTGCTGGCATGCTGATGTTACATTTTTCTTGCTAAAAAATAAAAGCTACAAGAAAATGTTTAAATATTCATTATTTCTCATTAACATGTTTGAAAATTTTGATGAAAAGAAAAGCGGAAAAGAGAGATGGAAACAAAAAGGGTTGAGGTAAAACTGAAAATTAAGTGCTCAAAATTTAAGTACTAATTTATATGACTTGTTTGATGATAATTTAAGATGAAGAGTAATATATTATCAATTACCAAATATGGAGAAAAGACCATTATTGGTAGGGTTTTCCAATATATTTGGTAAAAATCTAATTTCTATCAATTATTTTTCTTTTGAACAATTTGTTAACACTTCATTTACTAACTAGATTAAGTGGAATATCGACTTAATTAGGTCATTTAAGTCAATTCTATTTAAGATTACCAAACAAGTTCAAAAAGAGAGAGAGAGGGAGAGGGATAGGGATAGGTTTAAGATGGACAATTGCTGCTCACTAAAGAGAGTGGTAGACCCTTGCCAAGAGTGTACCTAGCCCTACCCAGGGTGAATTGATGCGTGGTGAGATTATGTGAGATTGCCGAACATGTTTGATGGAATGAAAATGTTTGATGTTTTAATGGAAAAAAAGAACTTTGGAATAGAAGAGTTCACCACCGAGGCATAAATTAATACTCCTCCAAGGATAAAGAAGTCAAAGGCTCATCTCCAATGAGCTGGATAAAGAATCGAAAGAATGACTCGCTAGAAAGAAATTCTTCTGTATTATCAACTCACAAATTTGCATCCATGTGACTGAGAGTGCACCTCTTAATTGTAGAGGGATTAGGACTCTTATATACAAGCATTAAACTAGGAAACCGTAACCTAGGAAACATCAAATTAGAAAATATATATATATATATATATATACTAGAAAGCCTACGTATAATAGGAAATATTTGACTCAGCTGAATGATTTTTTTTTATTCTTCAATCTTTCTGAAACTCCATCTTTTGGATGCCTTCTCTTTATTAGAATTCGCTGCTCCCGTGTCGCGAACCACCGAAGCTAGCAACATCCTTTACTATCGCAAGGGCTCTTATCTCTTAGCGATAAAAAAAGAGTGTTCTTCCACCTTCCAGCGGTTATCCCCAGGTGAGAAACTCAAGAGAATAAAGATGGTGGGAAAAAAAGAAGAAATTTTCATCTTCATTTTCAAGTGAGAAGCAAAATCTAGCCGGTGCAATACTCGTTTGGCTGGCTGAAGAGAAAACTATGCTTTTTTCTTCTTCTTTTTTTGGGTGATGAAAACTATGCCTTAAATAGCTATAAAGATATATAGATCAGAGAATAGATATGGTTTGTGTTGAAAAATACCTTTTTGCTGTCACATTCGTAGTCTGAAATTTTTAGATTAAAAAAACGGGAAAATACCAAAAGTTAGCTTTTCCCACTGAGAAAAAAAAATAGATAAATAAATGAATGTATAGGAGAAATAAATAAATTGCTTCATTTTTTTAAAGAAAAATGAATGATTTGAAAATATTTTCCTAAAAATCATCGCTGTATCGCTTAAAAGAATTAGTTAATGAAAAAAGTTTTCATGATCGATAATAATTTATGTCTAAATATTTTCGTGAACGAAGAAAATATTTTTGATAATGATAAATTTTTTTGTTGACTAATTATTTCACATGAAACAAACGAGTTTAAGTGATATTTTCTTTAACACTTTGTTTGTTTTGGTAGAAAAATTTGTTTGGAAAACTTTTCTTAAAAATAATTGTTTATACAGCTTACAAAAATAAATGAACAAAAATTATTTTCATCATCTATGAAAATGTCAAGACATAGATTATTGGTGATAATGAAAATATTTTTTATTAACTAATTATTTCGATACATGTGATTATTTTTAGAAAATGTTTTTCAAATTATTTATTTTACGTGAAACAAACGTACCCTAGAAAAAAACCAAGTGCCATATTCATATAGAAGGTTTGATATCATCCAATTTGAAAACGGTGTCCAAGACATATATAATCCCAATTAGAATTTGGATAGTTTCCTTTTATTCTTCAAAAGCATCCTTTGAGATGAAATAATTAACTTTGATTAGGGTTGGGGATTCATCCTGGTGTCAAGAAACATTTTTTTTTTCTTCCATTTCTACTCATTTTCTATTGAGTATTGATAAGCATTGTACATATGCTAAGTTGAATTGGAACTACTAAATTTGGAAGGTCTAATGTGAGATCCACATGAATCCTAGTAAGTCGATATGATATTAACACACTTTCCGAATAATTTTTCATTCTCTGTGCCTTTTCTTTTCGAACTTAAGGTTACTTATGTACTTTAGAGGCCAAAATTAGGTGATTTCTAATTCTTATTTTTGGTTTTCCATGAAAATATTTTAAATCAAACTACCACTGGTTACGAAAAATTAGTTCATTTATAGGAAAGTAGAATACTAAACCTTTTGTTTTGAATCTCCTCCGAGTCATATAGCTCTTCGGATTATCACTAGGTCCACTGATAATATGATAATAAGTTGGCTATCTGCCAAATAAATTATTTTTTTGAAAAGGAGGGACACTGGTTTTGTCTTAGATGGAAAAAAAGAAAAAAAAAAGAGAGAAAACAAAATTGAGTAATGTGATGGTTCCATCACTTTTGCCTGTGTCCGCCATTCGATTTCCCTTTGGAACTGGGCAATTTGATTATCCGGTATCAAGAGGACATAAACTTTTATATATGTTGAAAATCACAGCATCAGGTTTCACTAAACAAAAAGGTGGGGTTTCTTTAAATAAAAAAAAAAAAAAGTGGGATGTTAACCACTTTTATATTACTATAAGAAAATGGGAAAAGCCATTGAGGCATCTATCCCAGTGGTCGGGAGGTTGGGATGGGACATAAAGTCTAAGGATCAAACTCTAGCAAAACCCAAAGAAAAAAAGAGTAATAGGAAGAAACCGTCCAATTGGTTTTGAACCTATTGCACGTATGCTAGAGCAATCTAAACTTTTCAATTTTGCAATTTAGTTCTTAACATTTGTACAAAATTTCGTTGTAGCTATTTAGCTAATATTTGTAAAAAAATCTGGTGATGTACCTATAGGATGATTGCCAATAACTTGTCAGAAATTATATTTGAGTGTCAATAACTTATCATCTAATGTAGAATGGTTAATTGTGGAAGCACGTGTCAATTTTATCCACACTATATGGTAATCAAGTGCGAGACATCAAACATGAAAATTTCTTTTTGAACGACACATTAAAAAGGTTATATAACATTTTGTCATGGCCAAACAGAGAATGTCGTTTTCCACATCTAATTGTCTTCAAGTTAAAATGGTCCTAAATTGCACAATTTTTTTTGACAAGATTTTGCCCGTCGAAACTAAAGTGCAAATATGATTCTTTGATGCGATGTATGATAATTTACAAAGACCTAAAGCATTTTTGCCATATATAAGTGCAGAATGTTGTAAAATGTTACTTTTTTTAATTCCTTATATCACAACATTTTCCTAATGCACATACAGCATTAATCTTTACCAATAATATAAGGCCATGATGGTTTGTTATAATCATAATGAAAAATGTCATAAAATAAAACTAAAGGATTTTGTGTACCGTAAAAATCTCATTTGATAATTTCCAACAACCCGCTCCAGTTGCCCACTCTTTAAAAAAGGCTTTCTGAAGTCATAATTCGACCGTCATTGACCGGGAATAAGACAGGGTTTCTTAGAAAGTTTTAAAGAAAAAGAAGAGAGAGAAGAAATCCAACCAAACAAAAAGGAAAAATAAAAAGGCAATATAAGTCAAGAGTGGCCCCCACTCGATCTTGTTTGGTTGGGTTGCGGACGATGAAACGACAGGAAAAATTAGTCACTTTAAGAGGGAGGGGTGACGCGTCTGAAATATCCCTGTAAAGTAGGGTCAGATTGCAGTACATCCAAGAGAGGGGAACTCGCAGGAGGCGACGTCTTCCGCAGATGTAATCAAATAACGGTATTATCCCTCCTCATTGACGATATTATCCCTCCTCATTATAATGAGGAGGGATAATACCGTCATTTGATCAGATCTGGGAAAGACGTCGCATTCCGCGAGTTGATAATATCGTCAATGAGGAGGGTCATATTGCAGTACATCCAGAGAGAGGGAACTCGCGGAATGCGACGTCTTTCGCAGATCTGATCAAATAACGGTATTATCCCTCCTCATTGACGGTATTATCCCTCATCATTATAATGAGGAGGGATAATACCGTCATTTGATCAGATTTGCGGAAGACGTCGCATTCCGCGAGTTAGATCTGCGGAAGACGTCGCCTTCCATAGATCAACTCTCGGAAGTCGTCGTCTTCCGCAAATCAACTCTTGGAAGTCGTCTTTCCACAGATCTGATCAAATGACGGTATTAGCCCCCCTCCTCGTTATATATATGCCCTTAGTCTTCCTTGGAGTGCACATTCATTGCAAACTTACCGTCTCTAGCGTAGAGCTAAAGGAAGCATCAACTCTCTTTGTTGGAAAGCTAGCAACGTATCAATGTCCGGCATCAACTTTACCTCAACTGAAGCTCAGAGGTCAGTTTTGCATTTGAATAGTCATAATTTATATCGATTAGATAGAACTCTTCATTGTATGCACGCGTGTGTCTTGCTCCTTATGAATTATTAGGAGTGATCGATTTTACGATAGGCCAATTCCCAACCTAGAGCCAGGAACCCATATTGTCCACTTGAGAACCAGATCAAATAGGTTGGACAAAGACTAGCGGTATATTTTTCGTTTTTCTTTACTTTCTCTAATACATGCACAGACTTTTGGTGACAATTAGCTGAAAAGGCAGCATAATTAATGAAATTGGTGGGTTTGTTTTGCCTTGATCATCATGTAAATCACTCCCTTTAGAATGTTCATTAATCCGCTGACCATTTTGGTTCCATATGTTGTCGATCGCTTTGCTTTATTTGCTTGTTTGGCAAAAACTCATTCTGGTCTTTCTCTGATACGATTATGCCACTCCATTACTTCTGAGGCTATGTTCTGGGCTTGATTCTCCTGTCGCGGTCATGCTTTCACATAGACCATTCTTTGCTTTGATGCTATGAAGCTAAAGTAACAGAGATGATTTTTCATTCACTAAAAAACAGAATCCAAAAAAAAAGAAAAAGAAATTAAAGCAGTCTCAATCAAGATCGAGAGAGGGGCGCCTACCGAATGAAAGAGAGAGAGAGACTAAAGATTGAAATGCAACTTACTAATTTATGATTTATTTTAGAATAAGAAAATAAAAAATTAAGTAATTTGCGTTGATCTGTCGGTTTGGTTTGGCTAGTTTGTTTCCTCATGTGGAATTGGGAATTGGATCGGTCATTTTCGGTTCTAATTTTTGGAATCGAGAATCGGACCAATTCTTTTAGAAACCAGCCAAAATTGGCTGGTTTAGTCTAGTTTTAGGTTGGACCGGGACCAATGTACACCCTTATGAACTATATCCTCTTGATCAAGAGCAATCGGTACACTTGGCTTTTTATGTTTGTTGGAACTTTTATTTGTGCAATTTTCACATAATCCATTTATGTTGATCACGGGTCATTTATCACTTACTGCAATTGATCCGTTTAGACTAATTATATGGACTTTGCATGTCGCTAATGCTGAGCTCTAGTTTCTAATTTTGGATTAGCATATGGTATGACCGGTAGTAATGCAATTTGGGAGTAATTGTCACGATGATATTTCATAAGTACAATTCTTTGTACAGTTTTATTTGTGGATAAGTAAGCTTCAATAAAGATCGCATTACAAGCTGATATTATTTATTTACCTCATAAACTAATGATTTCAAATTTCATTGTTCTCTCTGTAGGTTCAGACAACAAGAAGATGCCACCACTAAAAAATCGAAAGGTTTCTTGATATCCTCACTTAAATGGTCATTTGCTCTTTTTGGAGCTAAGGATTTACTTTTGAACAAGCAAGTGACACTTTTCACAATAGCTATAGCTCTCATCATGCTCTTTGGCATTCGTTCACGAACAACACGTAGCGATGGTGGAAAGACATTCATCAATTTCACATTTCTCATATTTGGATGTGTCATTGTAGGAGTAGCAATTGACTTGATCGTATTGAATTTTTTTATCAAGTGGGTTATCTATGGTTTGTTCCTTGTTATGGTAGCAACAAATCCTGAGTACCAACAAATTTACCAAGAGATGAAACAGCTCTTCAAGTCCATGTGCGAAGAAATTTCTTTGAGACTCAAAAACTTGTTCATTCAATCACAAGGGATTATCAAAGAACTTTTGAAAATTATTATTGCAAACCAAGAAGAACCATTGGAGATTGACAACGCTGTGACTCGACCTATTGGCAATGATGGAAGTGGAGTTGGGGAGGAGATCGTCTAGTTGATCTCGTGATGGAATTTGACACCCTTTATCTCTTTTCCCCTTGTATTTCAAGATTTTTGTATGTCATGTGACCTGAATGTTCAAGCTTTTTTGTCTGTATTATGTGTTTGTAGGATACAAAATCAGCCAGCCTCATATCATGATTCCAAAGAGATGTTACATCCATTATATTTGAGATTTAACACATAACAAGTTTTTGAATTAGATAAATCTCACTTGATAAATGTCGATGATGCTTACTATGATTGTTATGCAAGTGTCCAATAGGTGATTACTTCATTATTAATTTTTGAGGAATCCCAATAAAAAAAAAGGTCATTATACTCTATTAACATTTATAGACTAACAAACTATAGGTTTTTCGAACAAAAAGATAGGTATAGGTTTGGATGGTAAGGGAGTTCGGTCATCTCCTTTTGATGTTGGGGTTAAGTTTTGTTCGGAGCAACGCATAAAATCCTAAATATATTCGGCTGGTGTGGAGGAGTGCCCCCTATCTTCCGAAAGGGTAGACTAGTCGAGGTGTTCGAAAATCGGTCAAAAAACCATGTGACTGCTAAATCGCAAAAGAGTTATACACTTAGTTACAGCATGTCACAATTACAACAATTTAATTAGAGAATGATGGAAAATTTTCCGTGAACACGTTAAAAAAAGTAGATTTTAACAAAATAAAAAAATGAGAGATTATTTTAGGATATCTAAAAAAATGTGAGTTTTATCAATGATACTATTTGACAAGAATTTGTAGCTCCAAATAGATATTGAAAGGGGAGATGAGAAAGGAGAGACCAAAAGTGGAGGAAGAAGGAAACACACCGGAAATTGCATATGCCCTCCCAGACGTCTTCTTTCCCCTGCCTCCCCCATCAAGACGGAATCCCTCCTAAGCCTCCCTCCCCGCCTTTTTCACGTTCCTATACCATTGTCTTATTTCTAGACTTCCCCAATCTTTCTCGGTCAACGCCATCCATAAGAGTGGTTTTATTTAAGGGTTAATATAATTTATATGACAAATTTATTTAAAATGAACTTTTAACCATAAAAAACCCCAAACTAGAATATTTATGACAAATTTATAATCCGTTAGTTTATGTTAAATTGTATTAATACTAAGAAAAATCATAAACAGTTATACCTATGACAAATGGAGGCTAAAACCTTAAATGAATATATCCGTTAGTTATCACGTGTTACCCAACTCGCCAATTTATTTGATGGTAAAATTTAGTATAAACTAATAGATGATAAATTTATTACCCGTGTACTAATTTGGAATTAGTCGTGGTATTAATCCTTTATTTAATTGATCAGATGAGATATCTTGTTCACCATTCATTTGATTTACTGTATCCACTGTCCAAAAATTTTGTGGGACCATGCTTTTAAAACTTGCGCAAAAAAGGGGGAAGCACAGTAGGTGTTTTTCATTTATCTTGCAATTAACCCACGCCTTATTCCTTTGCGAAGTATTTATATAAATGGTACAGCTAAATTAAAATTTCATTTTGAGGTAGTAGTCATCTAAAATTAATAAATGACTCGCAAAGGACGATAAGAATAGATGTATACATGTATTCTTATTTATAATTTATCAACATTAACTTCAAACATTCTTTACATGACAAATTCTTCTTTGTATCGATTGATATTTCATCCATATCATGTACAAATGATATATCAATTAAAATTTTATTTTGTGGCATTAGTCATTGATTATAATCTAATGAAAGCTTATTTTGGGAGGGCATTGCTTTTGCCCTCCTATGAAGTTCAAAGTCTTACTTTGCTCATTCTTTTGTTGATTTATGAAAACAGCAATGAATTTATCTTTGCCAGAGAGAAAAATTTTAATTCACATTATCATGTAGTCCAACACATCAATTTTGATAAATTTAAAGAAAAATTCCAAATAAATATTTTTTTAGTCACACAAATAAATGTTTAAAGTGGGGCATTTTCTCAAGAAAAGGCTCAAAATAGATTTTGTTTCAAATAATAACCTAAAGTGATTAAGCAAATCTTAAATAAGGGTCTAAGATAGCCAGCTAGTCAAATGTTCACTAGCCAATATTTTCCAGTGACTAAAATGGAGCACTCTGTTCGAAATTTTCTCAAGAAAAGGCTCAGTCCATCGTCCGCTGTCCACCGTTGTCTCTTTGTTCCCACGTTTCCGTCGTCTGCGAGCTTCAAGTCCTTTTTGGTGAGCTCATGCTTATTCATCCATCTGTCTAATTATTAATCACTTCCTCGTTGGATTATTCTGTCGTTTGTGATTTGAAAAACGGCTTTTTGAGGTTGCAGGTAACGGAGGCCGATCTTCCTGGAGGAATGGCACAAGACGGTCTTCATCGAATGGTTTGTCGCTCTTCTTTTTAGGCCTATACTAGTTGTTGTGGGCTTTCCCTTGTTAAGTTGCTTTGAACAGGAATGTAGCTTGAGTCTGGCATGCTCCCTTTGTAAAGTTTGTGCTGTTGATTTAATTCCTTTTACCCATACATACACGAGCTTTAATTTTCTAAAAAAGCTCTGAATTGTGATCAATGCTAAGATGCTATGCTGATAACAGGTCGGATAATGGGCAAATCAAGGTTATAGGCATATTTGCTCAAAAAAAAAAAAAAAAGAAGGTTATAGGCATAGTCTGATAAGGCCGATGTCAAGTGCTAGTCCGCTAGGACAACCAGTAGGCATGCACTTCCTATTAAACCGGGAGATAGGGGACGACGGACTGAAGCTCACGAGGAGCGGGTGGGGAGTGAGGATTGGGTGAGGACCAGACCTGAAGTGGCCGAGGATCAGGTGAGAAGCGATTTGCTTGAGGAACAAAAGAAAAGTGAAAAATTGAAGGAACAACCTAATCTAAATTTAATTTGGGGATTTTCTTCATTTTTTACCCAATTGCAAATTTTGGACAAAATTGCCCCTATTTTAGTCACCTGAAAATGTTGGTTGGCCTATGATCTTAGGTCTTTGTTTGAGATTGAATTAGCCACTTCATATTCTTAGTTGAAATAAAATCTACTTTGGGCTTGTTCTTCTTTTTTTTTGTTTAAAGAAGTTGTCCCTACTTTATGTTCTTATTTAGAATTTTCCTTAAATTTAATATGCAGACATAATGATTGACAGAAGTCCATCAGACCTTTCAAGATTTAAAATGTTATAGCATTACATCATTCACTATTTTAAATTGCTTTATTCCTAGAAGATTAAATGTTAAATATAAGTATGTTGATTTTCTACCAATGGACACTTTAATGATTTATATTGTGGTAATGCGCGGACCCTCTCTAGCAATTCATTGCTCTATTTTATGGGGCTAAAATCCCGTTTGCAAGTTCCAATGATACATTAATTTGTTAACACTTTTTTCCGTATAGCTAGCGTGAAAATGATAGTTGATATTTTTACTCTAAAAAGTCGTGCAAATTATAAACAAATCTAGCAAAAATTGGCGCCCGGCCAAAAATAATAAAAATAAAGGAGTGCTTTTCCATTAGAATACGAATCCTCGGAAAGGAGAACATGGATGTGAGGAAGATTTCCTATCTTTAAACTACATTACTGATCCAATTCAAGCTTAAAGCCCATATTGAGTACGTGCATTAGAAAGTGTCTGCATTTAACATTTAATAAAGTTACACTTTCTATACCTTGGACAATTTAATAACATTAAAAGTGATACTTTGGGACCTTCGACAATTGAATAATATGACAGTGATACTTTTGGACATTGCTGTCATCGACGCCAAACCCATTTCAATGACGCCAATGTCACATTATTCAATTGTCCGAAAGCATCACTTCATCTGCACTTTCTAAGAGACTTCCTCATTCACTAAACAAGACCTCTATATATACCCTGCAATCAGTGGGATTTCATTGAGCTCCAAAAATGGTAGATCATACGGTGACACTCAGAAAGGTACGTAATTCATTTGTGTAAATATGCTCTAAGAACTTTGCTCAAAATGCAAATTAAGTAGCTAATGTTTTTCCCCTTTAGATTCTATTTTTTTTTTCAAGTGATTTCTTCTTGATTCAATATAGAATGACGAGCAACTACAACAGTAGCGACTATAAAAGCAGTTTGGTTCAATCAAGAGATTTCACATTATATTTACCTCGTTAAAGCTGCTCTTCATCATGCATTTTAATTTACAGAATCCCAGGGCATTAAGCTATGTGGTTTAGCAGTTTTACATCATTGCAAATTTATCTAGCTCAAAGCACTGGTTGAAGTGATCGAAATTGCGGCCTGAATTGCATATAAGGGTACTTGTACATTATTTTTGGAACTCTTGGCTCCGACTTGCTTCTTAGCATGAGCTTGTGTTTGGTCATGTGGCTGGTCGTCAATATATACTTGTTAATGTTTTTTTGTTGGCATCATCCAATATGCTTGCACAAGGTTCCAACTTGTTTTAAGAGATTGTTTAGCCATTCAATGGTGTGCCATTTTTCGAAGTTCAATTTGATTTTTGAAGCTCCTACAATCGTATTATATTTGTGTATCACTTTTGTTGCATAATACTTCCGGTTTAAGGAAAAGAGAGTGTTATCAATGGGCCAACGTCATTGGGCCAAGCTTCTTCTGCAGTCGTCAATAATAGCCTATATTCTCCATGGGCTCTGATAATTACTCGTGATCAGTCCACAAATTGAGAACCCATCACTTTCAAGTCTCACCTCCAGATCATCTCCGTCGTTCAGACCGAAGTACAGTGCCAGGAGAGAGAAACCTTCTCTAATAAGTTTTAGCAATCCAAATCGGCCACTTTATTTTCTTCTTTTGGACAATGGGCCAACGCCATTGGGCCAAGTTTCTTCTGCAGTCGTCAATAATAGCCTGTATTCTCCATGGGCTCTGATAATTACTCGTGATCAGCCCACAAATTGATAACCCATCACTTTCAAGTCTCACCTCACGATCATCTCCTTCGTTCAGACCGAAGTACAGTGCCAGGAGAGAGAAACCTTCTCTAATAGCTAAGGCTTCCACCATTTCAGACGTCGATGCACTGACCGATTTTGCAAACCCAGCGAATATGATTCCTCTTGCGGCATACACCCGCAATCGCTCCTTTCGATTCTACCTCGACGAAAGATCCATCCGAGTTCAGTTTAAAGGTGCCCTTTTAAGGCGGTGACCCGCGAGTAGGTGCGTCTTCTTTCTTCGTAAAGTTCAACCCTTTCATATGATTCCATCGCAAAGAACATTTTTCACAGCGTGTGCTGCCTTCAGAATTAGGTTCGGGTCCCTTTTTATTCATTTGCGTTCAAACTGTTAAGATACTAGCTACATATTGTCCGTGCATCTATGGGAAAAAAAACACAAGCATCTGATTCTACTCCACTTCAATAGATAAACGCGCGAATGTTCCTGTGACAACTCCAGAATCATTCCGTGTTTGGGCACCTCTTGTGAAGCTATGAGGAAATAGACATAATTGATATGGCATGTCAAACATTCAGCATCTTGAAAGTAGTTCTGGCCACTATCTTCAATTTTTTGTTGAATTTGCTATTTAAACGGTTCAAGTTCATCAGATACGAGCCGAGCGAGTGTTGACATAAGTTAAATGAATAAATACATGCGCACACTTTAAATGAAGCCATTTAAACTAATGTTCGGGGCAAATGTTCGTACCTGTTTTTCCCAAATGCTTTCCTAGACACTATTGATGTTGAATGTAGTACCTAATGTTACAAATATATATCTGGCTATGAAGCATTTTATACATATTATGAATTGCCACTTTATTTAAGTGCTGACCTAGTTAGAACAGTGGAAATGAATTTACTCTATAGAGAGCTCAATGTAAGGCTACGTAAAGCGAAGAGAACATCAATTTTGTCGGTCAAAGAAAGAGCCCAAGGCAATAAAAAAGACATGGAAAGCAAGCAGTTGTTTAGGCGAAACAGGCCAAAGTTGGTTATCTCTATCATGCAACATGTGGTAATGCATGAAAAGTGATATTTAAGTGTCAACCCTGTTAAAAGTGGAGCGAAAATAGTCGCGGTCTAATCGTTTGAAGTCATAAGCATCGAGAATGAGTACTTTTTAGAAGCTTATTTCTATAATTTGACACACTACTCAAGTTATTATTTTTTTCATAATAATCCTATTATTTTTTATTAAAAAAAGTAGAAAATCTCTAACTTTGTCCCAAGAAACCCAAGTTTTTGGTCAGGTTGAGGGCCCATCAATTTAGGGCAGTAAAAACAAGAAAAGGGAGAAAATACTCACATTTCTTGTCAACGAAATAGTGGTTAGGACAATTATCAAATTTCGTGAATCAGCCGTGATTAGTAAGGTGTGTTAAGACTAATTCATTAAATCGATTTATTAAGAGATTTGCTATTAGCTTCCTCTTGTCGAGGATTCGACTTAAAATTCATGCCATCACTCATTTTATTGAAAATTATCGCGTAATAACCTTTGACGACAGACAGATATTTTTTGTCGGTTAGGTGTCGTATAGCATTTATCCTAAAGAAGCAAAAGGCCCCCATCCTGGCCTAGCGTTGGGCCCCACCAGAAGCATATTCACCCGTCGCCGTTCAGGCGGCGAACCGTTCCGCTCAGGGGATCATCGTCGCCGCCGAAGTATCCAGATAAGCTTCCAGATGAAGGCACGAAACCCGCGCGTCCCTTCTTGGAGGGGTTGCGCGTTTATCTCAGAAGGACAGCATCGGGCCACGTAGGGGGATCGAAAAACCATCCCAAGCCGCTTCTCAAAAAGAACAAAAAGAGAATAATGAAAAATTAGGAGCGGGCATTCTTCGTGACGGGGGACTTCCGACTCTCGACAGCGCCGGGCGGCCAAATCCCATACCACGTCCGAGACTCTCTGTTTTTTCTTTCTTTTTTTCTTTTTTTGGGCGTCCGAGACTCTGAAGATGAAGCAAAACGCATATGCTACGTATGATGCATGAGTCTGCTGCTAATCGAGGGTTATAAAAAACCAAAGCGCAACTGCCCGCCAGCCCCCTGGGAAGGCCTCTGGCGCAGGGTCGAAAAGAAAACCCTCGACGCTGCGTATCTGTCGTGTTGGAAAGCTAGCACGGATCAATGTCCACAAACAGCGTTGCTTCGGCTGAAACTCGGAGGTTGGTTGGTGTTTTGCCATTCCAAACGGTCAGAAATTCATATTGATTAGTGCTCTTTGTAGTCTCCCTATGTTTCGCCTTGTTTCCTCATGAACCATATTAGTGTATCCTCTTTCGGTTCGAGAGCATTTGGGACGACTGGCTTTCTGTGTTTCTCGAAACTCTCGTTTGCACGGCTTTTTGAAACCCTTTCATCATACTGATCGAGAGTCATTTTCACGGGTAGTATCGTCAAGTGGGCTGCTTAGGTCAGTTTTGGAGTGAGTTGAAATTGGATCTGACACAAATTTACCTGTTATTTTTCCGATATGACTTCCGCAATTTGTACCAGACCCAATACAGATCCAGATCTAACCCGACCCAACCGGGCTCTAATTTCTTAGGAATTCTATCTCATACTAATGGATTTTCACAGAAATCTCGTCACAAGGAGGCGACAGTCCCCATTGGCCATAGGAGCATAGATAAGCGAAAAGAAAAATTATGTTTGAAGTAGCCGAGATATTCATTTCAATCTTTTATTTACTGACATTTGCGTCATATATATTGTCAATTTCATTATTGGAATCTGTTGCCACTTCCGTTCACTTAGTTCAAAATAGAGCTTGGTACCATTCGGTTTTCCCTTCCAAATCGAATGGTTTACTCGTAAAAGTTTTGACTTCTTTAACAAGTCAAGCATCGGATCGCATGGATTTTCCGCTGAATCCATCGCATGTTGAACGTCATGCATATTCATGGAACACCTTAGGCATGTAACTTGGGATCTTTCTTATTTGACCTTGGATTCGGGAGTCGGCGTATGTAACTAGAATCCAATTGTCGTAATCAAACACCAATTAAATTATGCATCATGGAACATCTGTCCAAGCCTTTTTTCCAAAGACTTGTTTAGTTTTCTACGATAAAATATTGCACATGTGAGTTGTGCCACGTTAGATTTAAATTGGTACATTCAAAATGCAATACGTGTCACGTCAAGCTTACTTTGCATAAATCTTCCTCCCTCCTATGTTGGTTATTTGCTCCTCTCTCTCTTTCTCTCTCTCTACCATTTGCTTTTTCCTCATCTTCTCCATCCCTCATATGTTCTGCTTTGCACTTGCTTTTCTTCTTTCCTCTTGCACCCACCATAGCTAGAGATTGAGCCAGAGTCTGAGCCCAAGGCTCATGGCTACTTTGTCCATGGAGCTTGATCTCGAATCCAGAGCTCGGCGTAGCCTTGCCTGCTCGAGTTTCGAGCTCGGCCTCGAGCTTATGACCATAGTGGCATGAGCTTTGAACTCTCATCCATAGCTGCTACATTGATATGTTTGAGGACATGGACGCTCGATATGGTGTCTCTAGCTTCCATGACACGTGTCACGTTTTGAATGGATTAGTTGAAATTTGACGTGGCATAACTCGTGAATGCAATATTTTCATTGTTATCTACTTGAAGAAACAAGAAACGCAAAACACTCCCGCCCGTCCGTTTAGGAAAAGCCATACAAGCCTCCGTCATGGTTTTTCTTTCTTTTATTTTTATATTAGGATGGGTACGAGTGAAATCTATATAAACTCATTTTTAATTATACTTTGTTTCTTATAACTTATTTCAACCCATTCATAACATTGGAAATGTCCATTTTAAACCCGATCTGAGACGAATGAGTGGAAAAATGGATTAGTAGAACATTTTGCGATCCCTAAATATTACTTACACAATTAACCCGTAGACTAATTGTATGGGCTTTGCGTGCCATTAACGGTGAATTCTTGGATCCGCAAGTGACATGCCGTGATGCAATTTTGGAGAAACTCTCACCATTGTATTTCATATGTATAGTTAATTTTGCTCATCGTATAGTTAATTTTGCTCATCGTATAGTTAATTTGGGGATAAGTAAGATTCGTCCAGCAAGATTTAAGAATGCAGGTGGACTGCTCTTGCTATGGGTTTGTATTATTTACATGCCCAGTAAATTAATGACTTCGGTTTTCGTTTTTCTTTTCTATAGGCTCGGAGAACAACAAGGTGACATGATAAAAATATCTAGAGATTTCTTGACATTCTTGCTTAGATGGTCCTTTGCTCTTCTTGGAATCAAGAATTTACTTTAAATCATGCAGGTGACCTTCATCTCGATCTCTATACCTCTCATTGTGCTCTTTGACATCAATAACAACTCGAAGGGATAGTGGAATCACATTCATTAATTTTGCGTTTCTCACACTAGGATGTTTCGTTGTTAGAGCAATCAACTCAATCATATTGAACTCTTGCATCAAGCGAGTTATCTATGGTATGTTCCTTGCTACAGTGGCTACAAATCCCGTTTACCAGCAGAACTTTTAGGAAATGAAACAAATATTCAAGTCCATGGGCAGAGCAACCTCTTCAAGAATTAGGAATTTCTTAATTCAATCACAAGTGATAATAAAAAATCTTTTGAAAATTAATGTTGCAGAGCGAGAAGAATCATCAATGAATAACAACCCCATAACTCGACCTATTGGCAATGACGGAGGCTACGTTGGGGAGGACAATGTCTAGTTGATCTTGTAATGAAATTTGACATTGTTGTTTTTTTCTTTTGTATTGTAAAATGTGTGTCATGTGTAACAAAATAAATGTCTGATCTTTTTTTCTTGGTATTACTTGTTGGTATAATACTCAAAGTGTGGTCAAAGTATAGCAGTTCTTCATTGATATGCGAAAAATGCCAGAAAAATCTTAGACATTTTATATTGATGCCAATTTAATACTAAACATTTTAGTAGTAATAATTTAGTCATAAACCTTTTGATTTATTGCCAATTTAGTCATTTTGAATATTTTTGACCATATATTGCTAACGTGCATCGACCGGCCTATCTGGGCATGGTTGACAATGACGTGGACAGCTTTAATAATATTTTAATATTTTTCTTGAATTTATTTGTTTATTTATTATGTTTCTTTTCTTTTCCTTTTTTTTCAAATTTTTTAATTCCGGAAAATGGGACTCATATCGGGTCAGAGAACCCAGTCCGAAGGCCCGGTCCGAGTATGGCCTGTTTCCTGGATTTGATGGGCTTGAGCCACTACAACAATTCAAGCCCGAGGTTTTCAAACTATATGAAGCCCAAGTCGACTAGAATTGTAACAAGCCCATATCTCTCGAGAAACTATCCCAAGCCCATCTCTTATTAAAATATCATCCAGCCCATTATTCACTTTTCTCTTTTCCCTTTTTTAATTATTATTATTCGTTTATTTATTTCTTCTCCACGTCGTCCTCCTCACGTCGTCTTCTCCAACGAGATTTCTTCAGCTCTCCCATCGACGAACCCAACACTGAAACTTCATTGAACGAACTAACGCCGGAATCTCAACCGGTTCAACGTCGACAGCCAACCTCACCGACCGTCAAACAGGTCATCACCGCCAGTCATATCTCCGGCCATCTTGGAACTTCACCGGCGATGTTAAACACATATGTGCACACCGAGACAAAAAGAAAGGACTGAAGTCTCTAACTACGGGCTTATCCGGGGAGGGGTATATATTTCTGGCGAGACGATGTTCGTCCATGGCCAACTCCTGCAATATGCAACAAAATCAAAGGGAAACCCACCGAATCAAGCATAAAACGAAGCTGTAGGCATCGGTTTCTGAAAAGCCATTTCAGCAATTCATTCGGGAATTTCATCGAACAATCCATATACAGTTTGAAATATCAATTCCACGTTCGGATTCAACGTCGTTCATGGTCTGAACATGGTATATCAAGCTCAAATCAACATTGTTTAACATGAGTCAGTTTGGGTTTTGTACGATTTGCCTAAAATCTCGTCGGTTAAAATCCCACGTTCTGTAAACAGGGGCAGAGTTCCGGAGTTACCTGGTTCGGGAACTCGCCGTGACGAACAACGACTAACAAGTTGGCTTCTGACGAAGGTCGTAAGCGATTCAGGTGAACCACCGGCCGCGGCGGGGGGGAAATCTCTCGCCCTCACTCTCTCGTTCTCTCTCAGACCGTCCTCCCGATGTCTCTCTGACTACCCTCTCGGACCGATCGCCTCTCTTCTCTTTTAAGGGCCACCGGCAGGTGCGCATGGCTTCTGCCACCGCCAGCCTGCCGTGGCCGGCTGGTCCCCGATCCCCAGATCGCGCTGCGACCTGCTCTGCTCCTCTGGCTTGCACTTCACTTGTAAAGGCGTGGGAGCGAGGCCAGGCCGGGGAAAAGGGAAAATGGGCCGGTCCGCTCGGAGGAAAAGAAAAGAGAGGAAGGGGTTGGGCCGGGTCCAACCAAGAATGAATTAGCATAAGTCAAAAGGTTAGGTGTCAATACACATCGGTACACAATCGTGCCACATAAGTTGAATGGTGTCCACCTCAGTAATATTCAGACAAAATTAAGCGGAAGAATTGAATTAACATAAGTTAAAAGGTTTAGGACGAAAATGACATTAATACAATAGATTTAATACTTTTCTGACACTTTTCCCCCATTAATACATTAAATTAGCAACTTTGCATATTTGCTCCACATGGAATTTTGATTGATTGCTGTTTTTATATAGCAATATCTACATCAATGCTGCAGTTTAGTTTGTGATTTTGAGTTTGAAAAGTGAAATGCCAGGATTTGAAGCAGTATTTAACCAGCAAGTGGAAAATCCACTTTGATGACCCTTATTATCTAATCTAAAATTGGAAAATCTATTTCCATTTGATTTTGTCCCCTATGGTATCGCTTTTATTCTTGTTCAGCCTATAACATTCCATCAACAATGCCATTTAACGCAAAAGAACGGTTGACAAAGAGAAAAGAATGGTGGTATTCAACTGAACGGATGTGATTTCTCATTCTCAATTAATTTTATTGACTATCCATTGTCAACTAATATTGTAAGACTAGGCATTTAAACTAGTGCACACGTCCTTTTCATTTATGTTGCAATTAACCCACGCCTATATATATAATTCTTACTGTAGAAAAAGAATTTGATCTCAATAGAGAATTTTAAATAAAGAATTCAATTCAGAAGGAAATAAAGAAATTAGACAATGGTTTTTTTTAATACTTTCCATGGTCAAGCAAAAGAAATCAAAAAAACATATTATAATTTCCTTTATGAACATGGCATATGTTTTTCTTTGATTGGTTTGAAGAATATTTCCTTAAGCCCAAAGAAATTGATGTTTTAGATCATGCTTATAAATGGCAACTTGATGATGGCCAAATTATAGAAACTAATCATACTCCTTTGAGAAAGAATGATGGAAGGGGAAGAGAGAAATAAAAAAATTAATTATAAAAGAGGAAAATATAATAAAAATGAAAATAAAGTTGACAAGAGTATTACGAGAAATTTTTACCATATTCATTTGTAAAACTTGTGATTAATTTATATTGATATGACATTTTAACCAAATAATATATATGATACAATATATTCAACTATATTACTACAATCACTAAACAGTAGATAGAATATAGCAAAATTCCTAAATTTTATATCTTATGATATTCAATTATATTCTTATTAGAAATTGGGAAAATCCTAAATAAGGATCCAATGTGCATTCATTTTCTCAAAAGAGGACTTGGAGTGAGTCCATCTCAAATAAGGACCAAAAGTGGTCATTTAGTTTTAAAAAGGACCTTACTCGTTGGTCGGTGAACAGATGCATCTCGATGCATATTCTGATGGCCTGATCAGGGGTATTTTTGTCCATTTATTTAAAAAAATTTCGGTTGTCTTTTTTTTTTTTTTTTTCAATGGTTGCACTGTTCATCACCTTCTTCATCCCCTATTCGTCTTCTTCTCAAGACCATCGAACTTGGGAAGGGCTCAGCGAGCGGTGGTCAGGGAGGGCGACAAGGGTTGGACGCCCATTGTCGGCGGTGGGTAAGGGCCGCCAAGCCCTCGTCGGCCTTGGGTGAGGGCTTGCGGGCCGACCCTCCCAAATCTAGCGAGGGTGGCCTTGACCACGGCTAGCGAGGTAGCCCTCGCTGGCTACGAGGGAGGGCTTGCAAGCCCTTGCCAGCCCTTATGAGTGGCCGGTGAGGTGGGCGAGCCCTCGCCCAAGGCCGGCGAGGGGCGACCTCCCCCGCTTCCGCCCGCCGCTCTACCGACAACCTCGTCTTCTGCCAAGACTACGATTGGAACGCCCACGTCGCATTCTTCATCCCTTCCTCCCACCACCGCTCCCAGATCAACGACTTCTCTGACTACCCCTTTTGCCCTTGAGGACCTCCTTGTAGGGCCTCGATTTGGACAGCTCCCCTCCCCCACGGCCAGCGAGGGCTTGATGGCCCTCACCCGCCGCTGATAGGCGTCAAGCCCTCGCTCGCTATCGGTGATGGGTGTCGAGCCCTCGTCGACCCTTACTAGCACGGCGCTGCTGGCCTTTCCCCAAGTTCAGTGTTCTTGATCTGGGTAAGAAGAAGTGAACAGGGAACAAATAAGACGATGAACAGGGCAACCAAAAATGAAAAATAAAAATTAGATGAAAATATCCTAATCATGCCATTAGAATATGCATTCGAGATGTATCTATTCTTCGGCTAGCAAGTGAGGTCCTTTGAGACTAAATGACTACTTTGGGTAATTCTTTGAGACAAACTTCACTTCACGTCCTCTTTTGAGAAAATGATGGCACTTTGAGTCTTTATTTGAGATTTTCCCTTAGAAATCCAAATAGCCAAACGTAGAGCTAGACCTCCTAATATGGTCTTGGAAGAATCATCACATAGGATTCAAAACAAGTATTTTCCTGATGCCATTTATGAATGGAATATCGATAGTATCTCTGAAAATAACATTATTAATATTTTAAATCAAATGGCTATGGTAGCAAATGCTTACAAAACTCAACAAAAAGTTTTCGATCATATTGTTGGTAATCTTTTAGCAGTAGGCTTTACAAGGCAATCAAAAGGATGGCAGGAGAATTACCTTACTAATGAACGAAAAACTCAAATCTTAAATGCATATAAATAGATGAGCAAAGAGAGTGTATCAAGGATGCAAATGGACAAGCTATCCAAGATGCTATTTGTACTCTCATCTACTCTATATCTCAAGACTTTATAGGTGACTCAACCCACATAAGAGACATAAATCAAGACATTCCCTCAAATATGAAATGTAAATCCCTAGGTAGATTTAGAGAGTATAAAGATCTTTTTCTTCAAAAGGTTCTGGTTATGCCAGACTGTAATAAACACTTTTGGAAAGTAAAATTTTTAGTAGGATTACCTCGTTTAAACATAAGGGAAAGAGAAAGTTAAGAATATGAAATGACAAGGCCAACCTTATATTATTGAGTGATAGACATTTTTACTAAAAATGAATGATACAAGTGATCGGAACTCAAAACAAGTGATTGGAGATATCTTGAAAAGGTGATTACGGTGATTTGTGGTAATTGGGGAGTGGTTACAAGATTATATAAATGATTATAAAGTGATTTGGGATGAAAGTGAAAGAGAGAGAAAGCCTTAGACGTAAGAGAGCAAATGAACAAGAGAGCTTGAGTGCCAAATGCTTGAAGTGGTGCCCTCTTCTTCTTCTTCTTCTTCTTCTTCTTCTTTTCCTCATTTTATAGGCAAGTTTGGACTCTTTCGAATGAAATGAACAATAATTTTTTTTATTATTTTATTTTAGCTTTGGCTTATCTCGCCTAATGGGATTCTTAGGCAAAAGCTTCAGGTGAGATTTTTCAAAAATTTGCATGATGAGATTATCTTTATCTTCGTTTGATTTTGTCCTTGGTGATTTGGTGATGCAATTTCCTCTATTCATCCTCTTCTTTCTCCTCATTGATGCCATAGCAATCATCTTCATTTGTGTTGTCACTGTGATGGGATTTACTAAAGAAATTTGGAGATTTTATTTTTGTAATAAGTTTTTGCAATGCACTGTGAAATTCTTCTAGTGATTGGATGGCTGCTAAGTGAGCTTGAGTCAGTGATTTTTTTTTAGGAGAAATTCTGAAGTTTTGTAATCAATGGGTGATTAGGAAGAATTTCATTTATTTAACCAATTTAGGATGGCTTGCTCAAAAAGGCCTTCACCGAACTTAAAATTATCCCACCACTTAGTTTTAAATCTTCTAAGTAGGTTTTGGACTTGTGAAGAGTGAACATGTTGGTGATAATCAAACTTTCAAGCAGTTACCCAAGAGACTTGGAAATTATTGAAAAAATGAATGAGGTTAGAGAACTTTGATTCGTGATTAGTTGATTTGAAATGAACATGGAAAATTTTTAAGCCGTTTTTAAAATGTGAAGGTAAGATTTTAATGACAAGGCAAAAATGACCCTACCATTTTTGAAACCAGAAAGGTAATTGTTTGGTGTTGAAATCAGTTTTAAAATAGAAAAGCCAAGTGTGATGGTCAACTTCATTTTGGTGGAAACCTATTGAAAAAAAAGTGGTTTGTTGAGTTTGGCTTGAACCTTCCTTAGGTGAGATGTGTTAAACTAGTAGTGGTTCAGGCAGCAAAACTCAGTAGGGTAGTAAGTCCGTTGGACAAATCTAGTTGGTAACCTAGGAAGTGTGAACGCAAACTTATTAAAATGGATTTATTAAGAAAATCAATATCTTATTTTAGTTTTGTATCACATGTCTTTTGATCAAGGTCTTACACATAGAGAATAAATAAATATAGAAGATTTTAATAAATTTACAGAAAATTGGGAAATCCTTAAATGTTGTGACCTAATCTCGAGTACACCACCTAGGGGTTGGCTAAATGGACGGCTAAGTGTAGATTTAGTTTGGGCTCTCCCAAGCCCATATCAATTCACGACTTATGTTCAAGTTTTTAGAATACAAATGAATTTTGATCTAAGAGTCGCTACTAATCAATTTATAGTAGGTCAATTGGACACCTAAGTGAAATATAGGATAATTATTTTACTTCTACAAACCAGATAATTTAGGTACGGGGACTTGGTTACACAATATTTCTTTAATGCCCTTTCGGTACCATCTTTTTTATTTTCAAAAAATATCTTTGCAGGCAATTTGAAAATCACTATCATACAATAAGTGATCATGCGGGTGTGCAAACATTAAAAATAACACTCAATTAAAAAAAATGCATTAAATGAGTGTAACACATTGAAGCAAGCAATTATTCTGGTATTTTACCTTATCTTGAAATTAAAACTTACCTATATGACATGCACTTTAACTACATGACTTAGTTCTATTGATAAGTAAGGGCGTTTGGTAACGATTCTATTCCCGGAACCGATTCGACAAGAAATGATTATTTTTTATTACTGTTCTCAACCGATTCCCGAGTAAAAACGCGTTTGGTAACGAATAAAATTTCTGATTCTCGGAATAGAAAAAGAACATAAACGCGTTTGGTAACTATATAAAATTTATATTCCAATTCTTTTTTAATTACCTTTTTAGATTAATATAAATTTGATATTGAATTTTCATAAACCATTCACTCGATTAATTATATTTTTATACTAAGTAATAAAAATATTAACTAATCAATTTTTATTATATAGTAAATAATAAACCATAGTATAAACTATACTAATATCTCTAAAATATGTAATAAATATAAATACTAAATTATAATATAAAATTAAATATGTATTCTATATACAACAAATATATATTTCATAATAGGAAGAAATAAAAATAAAATATAGAAATAAAAAATAGATAAAATAAAAAAAATTGTTGTTATTTTAAATTTGGTTTTCTTATTAGAATTTCAATATTATTTATATTTAAATAAGAGTTTCTTTTATCAGGGTGATTTCTCATTTTCAATTAATATTTACTTTTATATGATTAAATATTTAATCCATTTTGAATTTAATATGAATGAATGTTAATTTTAATTTAACCAAGATACTTCTCTCTCTCTCTCTCTATATATATTCCCTTCCCCAAAACCGAACATCCAACGTTTAAGAAGATAAAAGTCTTCAAACCAACATGACTCTTTGAAACAAAGAAAAGGCTTTAATAAGAAACTCATCACTACAACTTATCCATAAATGAATAATGAAGTAACATAGTCCATTGTTCAACTTTGAATATCGGCTTTGATAAGTCAATAATTAAAAACAATATTACAAAAGTCGTAAACATAAAGTTATTGAATCTCCGGCATATTGTAATCCTTGCCATTTGATTTGCAATACTTCAATGAATATGAAGTTTGCCTTCGGATGGGTGCTCAAACCGAGTCCACAATAGCACGAAGCAACTTTGGCTTCAAAAGGAAGTCTCTAAAACCGGAGCTGTGAATCCCGACGTAACCCCTGCACGACATCGAAACAAGAATAAGCTCTCCGCGCAAAGAATCGGCAATAGTGGTATGCAAGAACTCAAGATCAAAATGAATCCACGTGAAACAAGGAAACCATTCTATTTCACTCCAACTTCCATGCGTAAAAGACCATCAACCATTTTCGCGTTCATTAACTTTGTTTCATCATACTGCCTCACCTCTACAAAGCTAGAGCCCAAATTTGACTCTCCAACAAACACATAACCTCTATAAAACCAAATCTACTCTCGACCTAATCAAATTGGGATCTGATCACCAAGAACAACCCTTTGTGAACTCGAGTCGCAATGCAATGCCTAGTTCTTGTCTGGATCGAGGAGATAAACTCAGTTTGGGGTGCGAAAAATAATCAAGATAATAGACACGGCTCCTACGCAACCTTAAAAGACAAGGACTGCCTGACCTCCACTTCGCTTACATGATACATCCATACACCTAAACGTTAGCATCATTCCGGATCTAAGATTCGCACTATAAGTCAAAGATCGGAATTTCCAGATTCGAATTCAACCAAGCACAGCACACAAAATTACAGATCCAGCACAATATAGAAAAGGCCGGTGACCCCTCGGCGCCTCGCCGTCGCTCGCCTTCGGCCAGCTCGGCGAGGGCGAGCGAAACCGAATCGGCCCCGGGGTCGAACGGCGAGCGACCCCTCGGCTAGCTCGCCGTCGCTCACCCTCGGCCAGCTCGGCGAGGGCGAGCAAAGCCGAATCGGCCCCAGGGGTCGGACAGCGAGCGACCCCTCAGCCAGATCGGCGAGGGCGCCCGCCGATTCGGGCCCAAGGGTCGTTCGGCGAGCTACCCCTCGGCCAGATCGGTGTGGGCGCCCGCCGATTCGAGCCCAGGGGTCGCTCGCCGAGCGAGCGCCACCCGTCGCAGACGCTAAACCAACCATAGAAGGGAACTCACCTTGAACGGTGCCCTTCAATGATGAAGAAGCAGCAGTCGCCGTCGCCGTTCTTGCGGAGAGAGGAGCAGCCGTCACCGTCGCCGTTCTTGAGGAGGGAGGAGCAGTAGTCGCCGTTCTTGAGGAGGGAGAGAATGAGACTGATGAGCAGAGTCGAGATGAAAGGACGAGAGAGAGTAGAGAGGAGATAAGGCTTCGGCAATTTTGATTCTCTTTTTTGATTCTCGGATGAAGAATCATAATTTTTTTGATTCTGAATTCTTATCCAAAACTGATTCTAGGAGTAAATTTGTTCCCGGAATCAGTTTTGGACAAAAAATTTACCAAACGCGATTCTATTCCCAAACTGATTCTGGAAACAAAAAATCAGAATCAGGCACTGTTTGGATGGTTGCCAAACAGGGCCTAATTTCTAATTAAATGAACCTAACATGCAAACTATATGACCTGCACATAATATTTTTGCTTTTTTAATTAAAATTTGTAATTAAAAAAACCTAATCAAACTATCTAAAATGAATAATTTTCTAATCTATTTTGGGAATTAATTTGACTTAAACCCTATCTTATCTTAGAAAACTATTTTAAAAATGCAAGATTTTCTAAACATGCAAGCATTATCTAGAACCCTATCTACAAAAGAAAATGCTATCTAGAATCTATTCTAATCTATTCTAGAATTATCTAAACATGCAATCCTATTCAAATTAGGCAATGTTATTGAGAAATCCTATATATCTAACATGCAATCTAATCCAAAAAAACATGCAATCCTAATTTAGGAAACTATCCTATCCGATACACAATTTGATTTTTTGGGTGTTTTCCAAAAAAAAAATTTCCAAATATAAGTATTATATCCAACCCACTCAAGATATTCGTCAAGAATTCAAATAAAGGGTTAAAATAATTAAAAAAAATAATCTATTGTCTCACGGTTAAATTAATAATTATTCTAATCCTAAACATCACAACATGCAAGAAAATCAATATAATTAAAAAATTGATCTGAAGTCTCATGGATCAAATTAATAATTATAATGATTTTAAAGTTAAATATCATCAATGCACAGAAAGATCAAAAGAATTAAAAAGTGATCCGAAGTCTTATGGATCAAATTAATAATTATAGTGATTTTTTGCTAATAATATCCTATTGGATAATGCCTAAAATCTCAATGAAATAGATGTATATTTATAATGCTATCCTAGGTTTAATTTACGCTTGCGGGCTTAATTTAAGCCTAACAACTTGATGGACTCCAATAACCTAAGGCTATTCCTTAATTAGACTTTTAGTGGGCTGAATTAAGCTTAAATTAGGCCAATTATGGCCCCCTTCTCTACAGAATTTTGGCCATCGCTCTACCAAGGCTTGGCCGAATTTTTGCCCCTTCCTCGTATGTCGGTCCGATTAAATGCAATTAATCAAATTATGCTTCTAATGACTTTATGCTATTTAATTATTATTTTTGCTAGGGGCTGAAGTCTATCTCTAATTTTCTATGTAGTGAATTACTAAATGTGATGCCAAAATTTAGGTGTCAACATTCATATTACCAAATGAAGAGTACAAGCCCCCCCTTATATATAGGGTGAGAGGCAATTAGGTTTAATTACAATTAATGTAATAATGGTGTTTTCTCCCTCAAAATTATAATAAAGGATCATGGCTCTCTTTTAGGGTTTCATTTCGCTTCACGCACTTAATAGAAAGTTGAATTTGGTACCACGATATGCTGACAAGCTATAGTTTACTATGGATTCAGTCCAAAAGTAATGAAAATTGATAAAAATATAATAAATTCCAGTGGTTTGCTCTAACAGCTCCAGCTTGGATTCGGCTCAAGGAAAATTCCAGCAGATAGATGTTTTTCCTTTTGATTATTTTAATTTCGAGGTTAGAATTGGATACACGTATAGAAAGCTGATGAACGGTGACTAGCGTGCGCGTGTATGTGAGACGTGAATAAAAGTCTAGGCTTGGCAAGAAATTATTGGGCAAGACCATTCGTTTCTCAAAGACTATGATATTGGTTTTCTTCACAATATATGGTGAATATAGTGAAGTGTGAATGCTTTGATGACATTGATGTTCTTCACAATATATGGTGAATATAGTGAACGTGTGAGCGCGTTGATGACATTGATATTCTTCACAATGTTATGTAGAAATATGTGCAAGAAATTAAACAAAAAAGTTAGGAATGGGCCCAAAAGAGGGTGTTTCCAAAGGGTAGGTAGGAAAGGTCTTCGTGACGTGGAATCTAGTTAGTTAAAAAGCAGCATCAGCCGTGAATAAGAGAAAAAAGATCCCCACGCTGTCCAAGTCGCTGCAAATGAAGAAAGAAAAAGCATCATAGTCCCTTTATTGGAAGATGAAAACTAAGCAGGAAAACGAAGGCAAAGAGGAGAATTGTGGGAAATTTTCTGTATCTTGTATTGCTTACAAACTCAATGTACATATCCCATACTATAGTACAAAATGTATATAGGAAAAAGGCAAGCAAATAATCTACAAATCAGATCTGATATTAAATTGATCTCGATTGATTTCATAAATCAATCTTAATCTAAATAATATCTAGAAGATTCTTGCATATCTTCCAACACTCCCTCTCAAGTTGGTGGCTTGTAGATATTATAAATTTCCTCTTCATGAATGCATGATATTTACATATTCAAGCAAACCCTTTGTTTGCATTACTAAAGATCAAAACCCAAAATAAGAAAAAACCAATTATATTTTAAGGGAAGAATTACTAAAAAGTGTCACCGGGCCCGTGTTCAACCTCACCCACATCTAGACAAGGCCATCATGGTTGTAAACGTCAGGGTGAGGCTAGCCTTATTGATCATGGGCAAGGCAGCCTTGCATGAGGTTGGCCTTGCCTATATCTAGGAAAGGTGCTCTCATTTGTGGCTGATGAAGACTTCGCTACCCTCGCCTAGTGGTTGATGAGGCCTTGACGATCTTTGTTGGTCATAGTCAAGGAAAATAGAAAAAATAGAAAAGAAGGAAAAAAAAGAAAATAAAAATTTAAAATTTAAAATTCTAAAAAAATAAAAAATTATCAATGTTAGCACTAGCCAAGTTAGGTAGAACGGTTGGCATTCATGTTAATGATTTCTAATTAAAATTGATTGAATGTACCCAATTAATAAAAATACAATAATTTTAGGATGTTTTGGTAATTTTTCAAATTTTAAGATAAAGTGGTGGCTCTCATGAGAGAGAGTCTCAATATTGAAGACCCTTTGTTTGGGGTGTTCCCACCTTTTGTTTGTTTGTTTGTTTGTTTGTTTGTTTTTTTTTTTTTTTTTATGACCGAGAGACCGCCGAAGATCACCCTTCAAGAGATCACACGATCCTCTGGTGCTCGGTAGCACTGATGGGGCCCCGCCGCAAGCCGTTATTAGACGTAAACCCTTGGAGGCTAGCCCAGTAAACCACTATTGAGTTCTCACCCTTTGTATGCGAAAGGCACGTCCTTTCTCTTAGAATTTATTGGGGGTCCTTTTCTTTTCCTGTGTTTTGACTTTTAGTGATGCGAACAAAGGGTGGGAACACTTTCGCGTATTACTGTAGCAATGGTGGCTGATTAGAAACCGACACTGGTCAATTCGTAGAGTATAACTTACCAAAACCTAAGACGAACACAACTAGCATTCACTGCAAACTCTTTGCCTCTTGCGTAGAGGTCCAAAAAAAAAAGAAGATTCTGCTCGAAAGCTAGCACAGATCAATGTCTGACACAAACTCTTTGCCTCTTACTTCAACCGAAGCTCGGAGGTTAGTTTTGCATGCAAAAAGTCGAAATTTACATCGCTTGGTCCTCTTTATTTTATGCATATGTTTTTCTCGTTTCTTACGAGCTATAAAACTACTGCATTTTGGCCCCATCCAATTGCTGATAATTCAAGGAACTATCCTTGACGATGGTTCGATTTGATCTGATCTGGAAATGGTGTCCATGACATATATATTCCAATTTAGGACTTGCCCAGTATCCTTCAATCCTTCAAAAGGACCCTTCGGTGAAATGAGATGTATACTTCGATTGGAAGTTGGGGATTTGATCCAGGTGCAACATACAACCTTTTTTCCTTTCGTCGTCATTTTCTGCGAGCAAGTGTGGAGTGAGTATGCTATTTGAATCCAAACCGTTAGATCTGGATTGTCTCATGAGCTCAACGTGCGTCTCACCAAATCAGTGAATGAGGAAGGGGAACAAGCACTTGGTTGCAGAATATATATATAGAAGTCCAGTTTTCTTTTCCCCCATCAGAAGCGATATCAGATAAATGCAGAGTGAAAATGTAAGAAAAAAACCGTTCTTTCCCCTATCCTTTGAGCAGAAATATTTAAGGAAAAAAAAACTCCTTTTCTTTCCCTTACCTTTGAGCGGAAATTCTTACAAAATAATATAAAAAAATCGTTTTCTTTCCCTACCTTCGAGCAGAAATATTAAAATAAAATCCCCTACCTTTGAGCGGGGAAAGAAAAGGTAGGGAAAGAAAAACGGTTTTTTTTTTTTTTTTAAATATTTCTGCTTCATTGTTTAATGTCGCTTCTGACAGGGAAAAGAAAACAATGGGCTCTGCAATCAAGTGCTTGTTGCACTTCTCATCCACAAAGAATCAGAGAGTTCATTGAGCTCGAGAGAACATGGCGGATCATACAGTTACACTCCAAAATTATGTAATTCCTTCGTATGTATAATATGCTATAAGAACTCTATTTAGAATACGGATTAAGTAGCTATTTTCTCTTGAATATGTTTTTCTTTCAATTAATTCTTTCCCTAATTTTACACAAAAACAACGGGCAACCACAATGGCAGTAATTACAGGATGAGTTTGACTCAACTCTTCAGTATTTGCATATGTTTATATGGTTCATTGTGAACTATATCCTTCTTCAGGTCACGACCATTTAACGCACTAGGCTTTCTATGGCTGTTGGAACTTTTATTGCACAACTTTGGCAAAATCCATCCATATCATCAAGAGTCATTTATTACTTACCGCAATTAATCTGTTTACATTAACTATATGAACTTTGCATGTCGTTAATGCTGAGTTTTATTTTCTAATTTTGGACTCACATATGACACGTCATATGCAATTTGGGGAAAATTCTCACCATCATACGTGGACATCTAAGTTTCTATCGAGCAAGTATGAGGCATGTAGGTGGACCATAAATTAATGATTTAAGCATGTAGCTCCAGAAAGAGCAATGTTCTATAAGTTTGTATTATTTACTTGCATCACAGACTAACGATTTCTGATTTCGCTGTGCTTTTTTATAGACTCGGTGGACAAGAAGATGGCATCACTGAAAAATTGAAAGATTTTTTGACATCCTCGCTTAAATGGTCATTTGCTATTTGTGGAGTTAAGGATTTACTTATAAACATGCAAGTGACCTTCATCTTGATTTCCATAGCTCTAATGATGCTCTTTGGCATCAGTTTGCGAACAACACAAAGCAATCGTGGAGCCACATTCATCAATTTCGCATTTCTCATATTAGGATGTCTTGTTGTTGAAATAGCAATCAACTCAATTATACTAAATCCTTACATCAAGTGGGTTATCTATGTTATGTTCCTTACTATGGTAGCTACAAATCCCGATTACCAGCCAATTTTTCAAGAGATAAAACGAATCTTCAAATCCATGTGCAAAACAACTTCTTTGAGACTTAGAAACTCGTTCATTCAATCACAAGTGATCATCCAAAATCTTTTGAAAACTAGTGTTGCGGAACAAGAAGAATCATCAATGAATAACAACTTTGCAACTCGACCAGCTGGTGACGATGGAGGCAGAGTTGGGGAAGACATTGTCTAGTTGATCTCATGATAGAATTTGACACCCTTTATAACTCCTTTTTCGTTAAATTATAAGATGTTTGTACAAAATGTGAAATGGATGTCCGAACTTTTTCCTCTGTATTATGTGTTTGTACGATAAGCAAAAGTTTGGTCAGACTATAGTAGTTCTTCACTGATACATTAAATTTTTGCATCTTTGCTCCATCTTCCTGAAACTGTTATTGGTCACTTTTTTTCCATAGCAACATCTACAATAATCTGCGTTTTAGGACGTGATTTTGATTTTGGAAGTTGAAAATGTGAGCATCTTAAGCAGTGTTTAATCTATAAGTGGAAAATCCACTTTAATGACCCTAAAGTAAGAGATACGTGGCAATTAATCGGATGATCTATCAACCCTCCTATTATGAGCCGGAAAAAGCCAAGCTAATAAGGAAATTTAATTAACTCTAATGTTGCAAATAAGTTGGGTAGTTGAAACTCTCAAGTAGCTTTCCTTAATATTAAGACACGGGTGATGCCCAGCCTGAAAAGAAGCTGCTATATGACAAAAGAAGGAGAATGGTCCGAGGACAAAGACCTGGCGTTTTCATTGACTTGGCTCGCCACCGTCTTTCACTATCTTAAGAAGTTCCATCTGATTGATTGCACTAGTTATTGATCTAATACAGTCATAGTATTACAGTATACAGTGTTTTAATATTCTAAAACTAAAAGGTTCGTTTTGTTTTGATGTAATTATATAGGGTCAAGATTAAGAGTTAATTTTTTAGATTTTGAAAACTCTCCAATGACTCACGAACCACGGTATGAATGGACATATACTTACCTTTAATACAAATTGAATATTAACTTAGAACATTATTTATACAATAAATTCTTCTTTGTATTGATTGAAATTTCAATTGATTGACATTTCATCCATGTTATTTTGAAATGTTACATATTAATTAAAATTTCATTTTGAGGCATCAGTCATTGAAAGTTAAAAAAAAAAAAAAAATGACTCATGAGCTACGAAGAGAATAGATGTATTCTTACTTCTAATGTGAATTCAACATTTACTTCAAATATTCCTTGACTATTAAATTCTACTCACATTGATTGATGTTTTGTCCAATTATTTTCAAACGCTATATCGAAACTGAAAATTCATTTTGAGGCATTTGTTATTGGTTATAATCTAACAAAGGCAAAGTAGCGAGGATTTGCTTTTCCACTTCTATGAAGTTCAAAGTCTTATTTTACTCATTCTTTCGACAAAATTTAAAACAACGATGAATTTATTTGTTAGGGAGAAAATAATTGATTCACATGATCATGTAGTCCAACACTTCAATTTTCATAAATTTTGTCTATGTGATTATATAATTGATAGTAGTTGATCAAACCTTTTAAGATTTTCAATCTCTTAAAAAGGAAAATTCCGATAGTATTGTAGAACGCACTAGTTGTTCGTTAATTGGCTGCATTATATGGCACTCAAATCACTTTTGTTTTCAATCATAATTATTAATCTCGGTTTATGATCTTACATTAATAGAGATTGTGTAATGATCTAGATTTTATTAATTAGTTACTGAATAATTAAGAGTTTTGCCTTGAACTGCCTTTTTATGATAAGCAAAAAGAGAGCAAATTATTACACAATATTCTACTTGGATCGTCTTGACTAAAATTATCTTATCATACTAATTCAGTAAATTTGATAACAAATTGTAGGCATGGTAAAAAGGAAATAATGAATTTTCCCACTCTTGCAATTAGAGATTTATTGATTTTTTTCATTTGTGTCGCCATAACCACCTTGTGAATTGACTCTAGGATTAAACTAATTCCTTCTTTTTTAATTAATGAATGCTGAGGAGAGATATTAGAAATAAGAAAGGAAAGAAGAAATATTACAAAAAGTTGTTATAGCGGAGTCTAACTCATTGAATGCTTAAGCTTAGAAAAAGAATACGATTAAGGTTAGAAAATTAAATGCAACAACGAATGTGTAAAATTAAAAAATTAAAAATTTTGTAACACAAAAATTATTTTGAATTAAATGTATCGCGTGTGTGTATTAAATTTAAATTTTTGGTGGTATTACTTTGATGTTGAGAGATCGAGCTCCAGATCTGACCATTTGTCCGAAGTGGTCCCATGGAATGGTTGGAATAATGTTAAAAAGTCTTTTCGATGGAATGATGTAAAAGAAGTTTCTCATCAACCAGCGAAGTTGCTAGTCTTCAACTCAACAAGACCTCTATATAGTCTGCTAAACATAATAGAATTCATTGAGCTCCAACTCCTCCAGGACATGGCAGGCCAAGTAATAACGCTGGAAAGGTACATACGTCATTCATGTGAATATGCTCTAAGAATTTTGTTTAGAGTGCAAATTAAGTAGCTAGTTCTTTTCCTTTTGAATCTATTTTTCTTTCAATTAATTTCATCCTGATTACTTTTTGGAATTACTTGGCTGTTGAGAGATCGAGCTCCAGATCTGACCACAGAGCTTCTTTGCAGCCATGGGAGACCTCTAGATCTGGCCATGGAGCTCCTCCATGATTGAGATCCAGTCTAGCTCATCACCATGACAAGCCTTGTTAGTGACAACGAGACAAAGCTCGATGCGAAGATGTGGGTGGTCCCCATAGGTGGGGTAGAGGGGACAATGAAGAGATCTGAGAGTAAGACGTTTCTAATCCACCTTTTATCCCACCCTCACGTGGAATTATTTTGTCCTAATTATATTCCTTTATATCTGAGCTTATCCTATCTTAGGCAACAACCGAACCATCGAATAGGATAAAATTAATCATATTCTGATTTATATCCTCGCTTTTCAATTCCATTTGCACTTTTGATTTCCTGTCATTTCCATTTCTAGTAGTTCAATTTCAATTTTTATTTTCATTTAACTTAAATGTAAAATTCGATAAATTGTGATTGGAATTGAACCAAGTGCTAACTTTTTTAAATTTGAATCATCTAAAAATCAGATTACTCAAGCTTGGTAAATTAAGATGAACACTGAGGATTCTTTTTGTCCGGATTTTGAATATCCGTGAAATTATGTTGACAAGTTTTATTTTCCATTTAAACTTAATTAGTATTGTGAGGTCATCAATTGCAGTTAATCTCATGTCATGGTTATTTATCATGTTCAAAATAGAATGTTGTTTTTTAACAAATCAATATATTAGTGTTCACACTCAAAAGTGACCAATTTTGATGAGCAAATGACAAACTTAGTCAATAATAGCAGAGTTTTGTGAATAAAAGTTATAGAAGAAAAAGACCGTCATCAACTTGAAGAGTAGTGACAACTAACTTGTGAAATCATCGACAACAAGCAATCGACACAAAAACATAACTGTTAGGGGTGACAACAATTTCCGATTATCACAATACCCGAACCAAATCGAACACGAAGAATAAAAGCAAACCGTAACCCGAACCGACCTGAGAACTGAATATCTGGATGTGAATGGTTTTATTCCGCGGGACGTAGGAAGAGGGCAAGGTTAAGACAAAAAGTGGAACAATTACTTTCATGAATTTAACCTCACATCAGCGGAGGATTATGTATGAAAAAGAAAGAAATCTGTTGTTTTTTGGGAAGGAATTGAACGATTATTTAGTTGGTGTGAAATTTGCCCACTTACCCATTCGGGTGACTTTGGCGCACTCGGCATTCCCAAGATCAATACTACTGTGTTAGGCGAATTCAGTTACTGGGTACTTACTAGCATTCTGGCCTTCTTTCTCCTTTTAGGGTCCATCGAAACTGTTATGAGTATCTTGATAGTTGTATATTGCCGTAATACGGTACTTTTTGTGTCCGTGATTTATGATGGGGTTTGAGGTGCAACAAATGCTGCTGCATAGCGAGCCATCAGGCGATATTTAGCCTAGTGTAGAGAAGAAATGCATTGCATGGTGCAAAAGTTCTCCATTACATTTTGGAATGAACAGATTAGCATTGGCCGAACTCTCATTCGGGTGGCCATTCTTCGGCTCGCCTCTGGCCAACTTTCGGCTTTGCTTTGACCATTTTCTTTTAGCTCTCTTGGCCTTGCTTGGCCACTTTTAGGCCCATATTGCTTCGGCCAGTTCCACCAAACATACGAACACACAACCAGTTCCGCCAGATACCGCACAGTCCAACAAATAACAAACAGATAGCCTGAGTGCTTTTGCAGTATCAAAGCACAGGACTAAAGTTCTCCATGTATTTTGATTAGCATGGCCAACCTTGGCCAGTTTTTGACCCATGCTTGCACTAGTTCTACTCTACCAAAGGAAACCGGTTCCGCTAAACTGTGGGGGCCATTTGAGATGAGCGCTACTCTGTGGGCTCCTTTGAGATGAAGCATCCAATATGGGGTGTATTTTGAAATATTTCCCTAATGTATAGATATAGAGGACATATTTTGACATTTGATAGGGGGCACCAAAGTTGAGGAGAGCTTCTTCTTCTTCTTTTTTTCATTTATCGTTGCACGAGAAAATTAATGAAGCAAAGACACGCGATTTGGAATATGGAAGTATCGGAGTGATGGTAAATTATGCAACCCCTTATAATGAGCTATCTTTTTGGAATTCAATATGTATTTTTCTGATAAGATCTATGATAATATTTCACCACCTTGATTCATTTCACTAAGAAAAGTTTGTGAGGTAATGTTTGCCTGTACGACACATTAAGGTCAGCTCAGAATGAAAATCACCGTTCTTAGGTTAATTCAAATGGCTTGGATATCGTCATTTAGTTTCAACAAACGACACTTGAAATTTTTTATGGTATTTTGAACTTACTCAAATTAAAATTCACATGTAAAGTCAGTGTGAAGTACTAAGTGCACCTAAATCACCTTGTGTACCCCCAAAAAAAGAAAAAAATCACCTTGTGTACCCCAAAAAAAAGAAAATAAAAGAAAAGAGAAGAAAAGAAATCACCTTGTCTATGACTCAGTCCGGACCGGTCCAAATGCTTAAGCCTCAAAATCCGATCGGACCGGTGCTACTAGACCATGCTTGCTTTTATATCGCTTCCCTCCCATTTTCTTTGCTTCTTCGAGTTCGAACCTCACTCATTTTGCGACGGCCAATAGCCATTTTCGTCTTTGAGAATTCACCACGACCGCTCGAATGGCGGCAAAGCGCCTCTCTCCCACTTCCGACGTGGAGCCCGACAGGGCGCCGGCAAGCTCGGGCTCCGAGCCAGAGCCTCCGACCTTCCTCGGCTCAACGGAGGCGGCGCCCGTATCAACTTACAAGAAGCAGAGGTTGTCAAGGATTGCGGAGAACAAGAGGAGGATGGAGGCCCTGGGCCTCCAAAACTTGGCGAGTTTTGTGATGGGTTCAAGTCGGAAGGCGAGAAAGGGCGACGCGAAGGGCAAAAGGAAGGTTGGCGAGGATGACGACGACGACAAGGATGGTGATTACGCGCCTGCTTTGGACGGTGATGGTGGCGATGATGATGATCTCAGCGTCGACGATGAGGAGGGTAATCGGGATTTTGAAGTATCTGGGTCTGGTAAAAGAAAGGTCGGTTCTTTTCTATTGGGTAATTCTTTATCTGCTTCTGTTGTTTTTGCGTGAATTAAAGTTCCTAGCGTAGTTGGCGTTTAAGGTGTATGTGAAAATGGGAAGGTGGGTTTAAGACAACGGAGTCAAGAGAAAGAAATGGTCACAGAGTTTTTCATTTCTTGAATTTTTCTCAATGAGAATGACAATGGGGCCATTGAAGTGAATGAACCGATTCGTCCTCGGGGGTCATTAACTTTTCGGCTTGGCGGCTCTAGCTTTGTTTCATTCCTGTCTGAACTGTTGTGTGTTCACCACAAATTGCGGTCACTTGGAAGTGTTGCCTATCTGTTTTCTCCACAGCACTGTCTTTTTTTTGTAGGATAATTTTTGGTTAATGTTGTCGCGAAGTGCATTTGGGAGCACTTTCTTCCTGAGTTACCTTCGTCCTTCAGACTTCTTCACGAAGTGTTTTATTCACAAATATTGCTGCAGTGGCTGCATTGAGCGCGTTCTTAATTAGAATGAATTTATTTATGCTGCAATGGGATTTTATTACTTGGATTGTGACATTCTTGAAACTTCACCGGTGTTTCTAGGGAATAGTTGGCCTAATTAAACAGGACTGTCATGAGAAGATCCAAGTTGGATCCTAAGTAACCATGAGATTTTTGGCTTGAAGTGGCATTGAATACATAGTTATGCTGTTTGACTTGCCATCATCTCTATAGATCACCCAACTTAAGCAAAACTTTATGCAGTTGGTTAGAAATTGTGTGAAACTTAAGTTCACTTGCTGGCAGATTAACATGCCATCTTTCCCTTTGTTTTTCCCTTTTCTTTAAATCCTCGAAAATTTCAATTAAATTGTGTACTTTTAATATTTCTTGGCATTTCAAACCTATTACAATTAATTCCAAAATTACAGTCTAATTGTTTATTGGCTACTTATTTTGAATTTCACTATTGCTAATCACTCCAGACTGCTTTTGTGAAGGACGTTAATTTGGTGATACACTAGTTGCATGTACTGCAGTTGAAAATATCGTTTTCACCAAATCAGTTAAATATTAATACCACAGTTGAATAAATGACTTAATTACCAAATAATATAGTGTGGGTGTTTTTAGTCAAATTGACTTATGGCTTTCATTTAAGTTTAGCTTTTCCAGTGCTTTGTGTATCCTCCTGGAGTGGGTTTTGGTGGAAGGCAGTTTTTCTTTCTGGATCTCCTCTTATTGCTAATAAGATTTCCGTTTAAATCAGGATTCAGACAACAATAGGAAACTAAGTGTCTGAGGTGCACTTGGGAACTTTTAAGTTGTATATGTATCAGTCTTGGACATGTCATTATAGTAATCGCATTGGACATATTGGACATCTGCAACTTCATGTCTTTGGTTGTTCTATGTTATGTAAGATTAGGGTGGTGTTGTATGGAAGACGCATAGATTCATAAGTTATGAACTTAGAGAATTTGGCTATGATACTTAGTACCAATTGCGACATGCTTAGTTTGAAATCAATATTGTTTTCCTTGTTTTTTGTCCTAATCAATTTTAGTATTCAGATCAGATTTCAGATATATCACATATGCCAGAGGTTGTGACATGAGAAAAGTAAAAGGGGCTAAACCTGAATTGTCGTTCCTATTCTTTAATGTGGGTGGAAGAAGTTTAAAGATTGATGAGAGCACAATTGATGAGCTGAATTCAGCAAATTATTTTGATCTTGTATTACTTTGATATGTCTTCTTATAACTGAGTTTCTTGTCCTTCTTGGGACAATGGATATGTCAATACTTTTGTAATACGTCCATCTTGCTTTGAAATGTTGTGTTCTGCCTTTTGTGACTATCTCCTGCTCCAGGGAAAGAGAAAAGTGTCCAAACCGAAGAAGAAACCTCAGACCAAAAAGTCACCAAATAAGTTGGATTATGTTGATGATGATGCTGAATTGGCGAAGGTAAATCTAGTATTTTCATGATTGTAATATTCTCATTCTAAAGAGAAGCTTGGGTTTCATCTCAGCATGGATTAGAAATCTATTACATGTGTAGTAACTGTAAGATCAATATTAACAAAGTCAGTGGCAAAATGCAGGCCATTGTGCTGTCTCTGCATGATTCTGCCGAGTTTCAGGAACAGTGAGTTCGGGGCCTTCCCAAAATGAGGCTGGTGTAAATCTTAAAGGCAGAGTAGAAAAGACTCAGGAAAATCCTAGAATGCTGAAGAGGAGAAAAACGGTCTGTAACTCTTATCCTAATAATTGTTTTAAGAGAATTTTGTTTTCCTTTTCCTTTCCTAGCTGACTGTCTTTGTTTGTTTGTTTGTTTGTTTGTTTGTTTGTTTTCTTGTAAATAATTATCGATATCCAGTTTACCAGCCGGGTGAAGATGACTGAGGACGAGCTGATTATGCATTTCTTTCAGTTTGATGGTAATTGATGGTTAATGGAGTTTCCATTTCTATGCTTGTCAGATGATGGATGGATATTTTTCACGTTCTTTCCTTCTTCTTTTTTTTTTTTTTTTTTTTTTGGGGGCATTGATGGCTGTGGCAACCACTTTGTTGGTTTTGCACGTCAGGTTCACTTGTTCTTGTGTATCATTAGTCCAAATGGTAGGGAGGTTCAGAGAAGCTAATTTATTGTTAGGTTGAAGCATTTATGCGCAGCAAGTCTTCCATCCCTTTCTTTAGTCATGGTTTGAAAAGTGATATTAAACTTTTGAAGATCTGGCGGATTTTGGTTTGCTAGTATATAGTTGTGAGATACGTTGCTTCTTGATTACTGTGGTATCAGAAACTGCCAAAATATGTCACAATATCAGTTTTACTAGAAGGTTTTTTCTATGTTCCTCTGGTTACTAACAATGAGAGTTTCTTATGTGGGTATTACACGGACCTTCTTTTTTCTTTCTGTGGCTTGTGATCTTACTGTTAAGTGGGAATATCTAGCCCTTCCTGGACCCCACAATGTGGGAGGCTGGGGTAATAGACGCCCCTTTTTGGCTTGTGAACCTTTTGTTTCTGGAACTGATGAGCTTGCATGTGTCATGCAGAAGCGGGGAAGGGTGGCATCACTGTGCATGATTTAGCCAAAGTTGCTGATGCTCATGATTTTACATGGACAGATGAGGAGCTAGCCAACATGATTCACTGCTTTGATAGCGATGGAGATGGAAAGGTCCAGCCTACTACTATTTTTGTTTCATCTCTAGTCCTGCACGCTAATCCTTTTGTCAACTGCATTGCTGTGGACTGAACTATTATGAAATTTTGAAAAAAGGTCTCAGCATCATTAATTTAATTGACTGCAGTGTTATGAAATCTCATTAAACATCCATGAGGACAGAGTATTGATAAGCATTGTACATATGCTAAGTTGAATTGGAATTATTAAATTTGGAAGGTCTAATGTGAGATCCACATGAATCCCACTAAGTCGATTTGATGTTAACACACTTTCCGAATAATTTTTCACTCTCCGTGCCTTTTCTTTTTGAACTTAAGGTTACTTATGTACTTTAGAGGCCAAAATTTGGTGATTGCTAATTCTAATTGTTGGTTTTCCATGAAAATATTTCAAATCAAACTACTACTGGTTACGAAAAATTAGTTCATTTATAGGAAAGTAGAATACTAGACCTTTTGTTTTGAATCTCCTCCGAGTCATATAGCTCTTCGGATTATCACTAGGTCCACTTATAATATGATAATTAGTTGGCTATCTGCCAAATAAATTATTTTTTTGAAAAGTACGGACACTGGTTTTGTCCTAGATGGGGAAAAAAAAAACAGAAAACAAAATTGAGTAATGTGATGGTTCCATTACTTTTGCCTGTCTCCGCCATTCGATTTCTCCTTGGAACTGGGCAACTTGATTATCCGGTATCAAGAGGACGTAAACTTTTATATATGTTGAAAATCACAGCATCAAGTTTCACTAAACAAAAAGGTGGGGTTTCTTAGAAAAAAGAAAAAAAGGTGGGATGTTCACCACTTTTATATTACTAGAATAAAAGGGGCAAAGCCATTGAGGCATCTATCCCAGTGGTCGGGAGGTTGGGATGAGGACATTAAAGTCTAAGGATCAAACCTTAGCAAAAACCAAAGAAAAAAAGAGTAATAGGAAGAAATCGTCCAATTGGTTTTGAACCTATTGCACGTATGCTAGAGCAATCCTAAACTTTTCAAATTTACAATTTAGTTCTTAACATTTGTACAAAATTTCGTTGTAGCTTTTTTAGCTAATATTTGTCAAAAATTTGGTGATATACCATGTGGGACGATTGACAATAACTTGCCGGAAATCATATTTGAGCGTCAATAGCTTATCATCTAATCTAGAATGGTTAATTGAGAAAGCACATGTCAAAATTTTATCCACACTATATGGTAATCAAGTACAAGACATCAAACATGAAAATTTCTTTATGAATGACACATTAAAAAGGTCCTAAATTGCACTTCTATATGGTGGGTGGGCTCAGTTCACCTCGGGTTTACGCTGCTAGCTGTCGGCTGTATGGTGGTTCTCGGGTCACCGAAAAAAAAAAGGTTGTATAATGTTTTGTCATGGCCAAGCAGAAAATGTCATTTTCCACTTCTAATTGTCTTCAAGTTAAAATGGTCCTAAATTGCACAATTTTTTTGACAAGATTTTGCCAATCGAAACTAAAAAGCAAAATGTTTGTAAAATAATTTTTGTATTTCAATCAATGTCATGATATTTAGTAGTAACAAAGTGCAAATATGATTCTTTGATGCGACTTATGATATTTTACAAAGACCTAAAACATTTTTGCCATATACAAGTATAGAATGTTGTAAAATGTTACTTTTTATAATTCCTGATATCACAACATTTTCCAAATACACATACAGCATTAATCTTTTCCAATAGTATAAGGTCACGATGGTTTGTTGTAACTATAATGAAAAATATCATAAAACAAAATTAGAGGATTTTGTGTACTGTAAAAATCTCGTTTGATAATTTCCAAAAACTCGCTCAGTTGCCCACTCTTTAAAAAAGGCTTTCTGGAGTCATAATTCGACCGTCATTGACCGGGAATAAGACACGGTTTCTTAGAAAGTTTAAAAGAAAAAGAAGAGAGAAAGAAATCCAACCAAACAAAAAGAAAAAATAAAAAAGGCAATACAAGTCAAGAGTGGGCTCCCACTCGATCTTGTTTGGTTGGGTTGCGGACGATGAAACAACAGGAAAAATATCCCTGTACAGTAGAATGAGGAGGCATAATATCGTCATTTGGTAAGATCGCTGAAGACGCCATCCGTGAGGAGGGTTGAGGTTTTTCTTGCAGAATTGATAGTATTTTTTGGAATAATTGGGGTCAACCCTCCTCATGGATGGCGTCTTCAGCGATCTCCTTCAGCGATCTGACCAGATGACGATATTATCCCTCCTCATTATATATATGCCCCCAGTCTTCCCTGAAGTGCACATTCATTGCAAACTTAGTCTCTGGCGCAGAGCTGAAGGAAACATCAAGTCTCTTTGTTGGGAAGCTAGCAACATATCGATGTCTGACATCAACTTTACTTCAACTGAAGCTCAGAGGTTAGTTTTGCGTTTGAACAGTCATAATTTATATTGATTAGATAGAACTCTTCATTGTCTGCACATGTGTGTCTTGCTCCTTATGAATTATTAGGAGTGATTGGTTTTACGATAGGTCGATTCCCAACCTAGAGCTAGGAACCCATCTTGTCCACTCGAGAACTAGATCAAATAGATTGGACGAAGACTAGCAGTATATTTTTTGTTTTTCTTTATTTCTTCTAATACGTGCACAGACTTTTGGTGACAATTGGTTGAAAAGGCAGCATAATTAATGAAACTGGTGGGTTTGTTTTGCCTTGGTTATTATGTAAATCACTCTCCTTTAGAATGTTTATTAATCTGCTGACCATTTTGGTTCCGTATGTTGTCGATCGCTTTGCTTTATTTGCTTGTTTGGCAAAAACTCATTCTGGTCTTTCTCTGATACGATTATGCCACTCCTTCATTACTTCTGAGGCTATGTTCTGGGCTTGATTCTCCTGTGGCGGTCATGCTTTCACATAGACCAATCTTTGCTTTGATGCTATGAAACTAAAGTAACAGAGACGATTTTTCATTCACTAAAAAACAGAATCCGAAAAATAAAAAAACAATGAAATTAAAGCAGTCTCAATCAAGAGAGTGAGAGAGAGAGAGAGAGAGAGAGAGAGGATTGAAATGCAACTTACTAATTTATGATTTATTTCAAAATAAGAAAATAAAAAATTAAGTAATTTGGGTTGATCCGTCGGTTTGGTCTCACCAGTTTGTTTCCTCAATGAAATTGGAAATTTGATCGGTTATATTCGGTTCCAATATTTTGGAATTGAGAATTGGACCAATTCTTTTAGAACCACCCAAAATTGGCTGGTTCGGTCTAGTTTCGGGTTGGACTGGGACTGATGCACACCCTTATGAACTATATCCTCCTTTTGATCAAGAGCAATCAGGACACTTGGTTTTTTTTATGTTTGTTGGAACTTTTATTCGTGCGATTTTCGCAAAATCCATCCATGTTGATCATGGGTTGCAATTGATCCGTTTAGACTAAGTATATGGACTTTGCATGTCGCTAATGCTGAGCTCTAGTTTCTAATTTTGGATGAGCACATAGTATGACCAGTAGTGATGCAATTTGGAGTAATCGTCACGATGATATTTCATAAGTACAATTCTTTTTTATTTGTGGATAAGTAAGCTTAAGCTTCAATAAAGATCGTACTACAAGCTGGTATTATTTATTTACCTCATAAACTAATGATTTCAAATTTTGTTGTTCTTTTTGGTAGATTCGGAGAACAAGAGATGCCATCGCTAAAAAATCTAAAGGTTTCTTGATATCCTCACTTAAATGGTCATTTGCTCTTTTTGGAGCTAAGGATTTACTTTTGAACAAGCAAGTGACATTCATCATGATAACTATAGTTCTCATTGTGCTCTTTGGCATCCGTTTGCGAACAACACGTAGTGATGGTGGAAAGACATTCATCGATTTCACGTTTCTCATATTTGGATGTGTTGTTGTTGGAGTAGCAATTGACTTGATCATACTGAATTTTTTCATCAAGTTGGTTATCTATGGTTTGTTCCTTGTTATGGTAGCAACAAATCCTGAGTACCAACAAACTTACCAGGAGATGAAACAGCTCTTCAAGTCCACGTGCGAGGAAATTTCTTTGAGACTCAAAAACTTGTTCATTCAATCACAAGGGATTGTCAAAGAACTTTTGAAAATTATTATTGCAAACCAAGAAGAACCATCGATGAATGGCGGTGATGGAAGCGGAGTTGGGGAGGAGATCGTCTAGTTGATCTCGAGATGGAATTTGACACCCTTTATCTCTTTTCCCCTTGTATTTCAAGATTTTTGTATGTCATGTGACCTGAATGTTCGAGCTTTTTTGTTTGTATTATGTGTTTGTACGATATAAAATCAGCCAGCCTCATATCATGATTCCAAAGAGATATTACATCCATTATATTTGAGATCTAACACATAACAAGTTTTTGAATTAGATAAATCTCACTCGATAAATGTTGATGGTGCTTACTATGACTGTTATGCAAGTGTCCAATACGTGATTACTTCATTATTAATTTTTGAGGAATCCCAATAGAAAAAAGGTCATTATACTTTGTTAACATTTATAGACTAACAAGCTATAGGTTTTTTGAACAAAAAGATGGGTATAGGTTTGGATGGTAAGGGAGTTCGATCATCTCCTTCTGATGTTGGGGTTAAGTTTTGTTTGGAGCATTTCACACATAAAATCCTAAATATATTTGACTGGTGTGGAGGAGTGCCCCCTATCTCCCGAAAGGGTAGACTAGTTGAGGTGTGCGAAAATCGGTCAAATCACAAAAGAGTTATACACTTAGTTACAGCATGTCACGGTTACAAGAACATAATTAGAGAATGATGAAAAATTTTCCGTGATTGAACACAATAAAAAAAGTAGATTTTAACCACAAAAAAGAGAGAGATTATTTTAGGATATCTAAAAAAATGTGAGTTTTATCAATGATACTATTTGACAAGAATTTGTAGCTTCAAATAGATACCGAAAGGGGAGATGAGAAAGGAGAGACCAAAAGTGGAGGAAGAAGGAAACACATCAGAAACTTCACATGCCCTCCCAGACATCTTCTTTCCTCTCCCTCTCCCGTTCTGGACGGAATCCCTCCTAAGCCTCCCTCCCTGCCCTTTTCATGTTCCTATACCATTGTTTTATTTCTAGACTTCCCCAATCTTTCTCGGTCAACGCCATCAATAAGAGCGGTTTTATTTAAGGGTTAATACCATATATTTATGACAAATTTATTTAAAATGAACTTTTAACCAAAAAAACCCTAAACTAATATATTTATAACAAATTTACAATCCGTTAGTTTATATTAAATTGGATTAATATCAAGAAAAATCATAAACGGTTACACCTATGACAAATGGAGGTTATACCTGTCAGTTATCACGTGTTACCCAACTCAGCAATTTATTTGATGGTAAAATTTAGCATAAATTAATGGAGGGTAAATTTGTTATATGTGTACAAATTTGTGATTTCTCATGGTATTAATCCTTTATTTAATTGACCGAATGAGATTACTTGTTCACGATTAATTTGATTTACTATATCCACTGTCCAAAAATTTTGTGGGACCATGCTTTTAAAACTTGCGCAAAAAAGGGAGAAGCACAGTAGGTGTTTTTCATTTATCTTGCAATTAACCCACGCCTGATTCCTTTGCGAAATATTTATATAAATCCTTTCATTCATACCATTAACTTTTCCAATTTCAATAGATAAAGTATCTTGGAACAAGGAAATACCTTCCTTTTTAAAACTGTCTCAACAACTAGATAAAATAATAATAAAAAAGAGTCCAAACTTTCCATTTCGACAGTAGGCGTAAGTAATTTGCTATTAAGGATATGGCCACTAAGCATAGCAATAATATGAAATCTATTATCGATTTCTTTTTTTCAACCCTTTAGAACTTCTTCTTGTTTTTTTTTTTCTTTAAATTTATTAAGAGCAATGGAAGGGAGGTGTTGTAGGAGTAATACACCTTCTAGGTGGAATTGCCATCACATGGACGTTCTTATGAGCAGGAATTTTTATCTGCTTAGCCCTACCCTCCTCTTATATCCGAGTATAGGGACTGGACGATTTAATTCATAACGGGTGCTCTTTTTATGATGCGGGTCAAAAAATATCCCATAGTTGAAAATAAATGTTAGTTAAAAGAAATATCTAAGGTTAGAAAGCAGAGTCGACATGTCTATTTGGCCCAGTGAAATCAAGTCCCACTAAAGTATGTCGATAATTTAACATTTCAAACTTCATTTTGAATCCCATATTATAAAACTGTTAAATTTTCTTCTTTTTTTTAAATTTTCTTGACACTTCTGTAAAAAATACTAAAGTGGCAAACCGTCATGGCCCTTTACAAGCTTGCTACCTGTCAATTTTTGATTGCATGTCATCTTTTAAAAAAATTTATATAAGATGCGTCGTAATGGAATTACGAATGCATTTCAATGGCCCAAAGGTCGTGGGCTATGGACTAAAGAGCCCATTCGGGTGGGAGGTGCCAGGTTACGTTCTCTAGGCACATCATCCCAATTATTCTTTTCCAATCTTTTTTCGCATTTTTCTCTTTCTTTCCTTAGTATATTCACAAATATTGAAATAAATAAAATATAAAAATATATTCTAAAAAATAAATTCGTTGTCCTATGATGTAATTATTAAGGGTCAATAGTAAGATTTATATTTTAAGTTATTGAAAAGTAACAAATGATTCATGAACTACGATGAGAATAGACATATTCTTATATCTTATATGAATATAACATTACTTCAAACATTCTTTATGTAAAAAAATTCTTCTTTGCATTGATTGATAATTCAGCGGTGTTATCTTTAAATGTTGCAGCTAAATTAAAATTTCATTTTGAGGCAGTAGACATTAAAAATTAATAAATGTCTCACAAAGGACGATAAGAATAGATGTATACGTGTATTCTTATTTCTAATTTATCAATATTAACTTCAAATGTTCTTTTCATGACAAATTCTTCTTCGTATCGATTGATATTTTATTCATATCATGTACAGATGATATATCAATTAAAATTTTATTTTGTGGCATTGGTCATTGTTGGAATTCGAGTCGGCAGAAGACGACTTACCTGATTCCGATGCGCAAACAGCAAATAGCCCCAGAACGAACGTTGAATTGCGAATAAATCATGAACAATACTTCCTCACGTTAGTCTGGATGCAATCACAAGGAAAACACCCGATTTTCATGACGTAAATGTTGATTGTTCTTGCAAAAGTGAAATGGAATTCCTTTTTCTTCTTTGATGGAAATGGAGAAGAAATTTGGTGCGAATGAATTGCCAACCTTTCCAACGGTTGTGTTCGGGAGGATTTTATACGTCTCCCTTCGTACCCCTCCATTAGTGTCTTTCCATCGAAACGCATCAAGACGAAACGGTGTGTTCCGTTCGCACCCCATCATGGACGTACCAACTGAAGTACAACATCTCCCACTCGGACATGATGGGCTTGATAGCGCTCCATCAAGAATATAAAACATTCAACATTCATCAACTTTACAAAACAATTCATACTGGCAAATAAGCCGTGCGACTAGTGAGTACACCTGCACTTGGGAGCTCAAATTATGCACCTGTTAGGGATAAATAATGGCTACAACTCTGAAAAGAAATAAACAATGGATGTCTCACAGTGCCCCAGACATATTTTGTTACATCAGTCCAAAGTATACCTATCCCTTAAAGGCTATACTTGACTATTCCCAAAAACACCATGTATTTACAATTACATCCGCAACCACATAGGGCGATATAATTGGTCGACCAGTAAATACACATGATAGATGTAAAACAACAATAGTCTTCCTTCGCACTCATGTCTCTCTCAATTTCAGAACAACTGCTTTCCTAGACACGTCCCATAGGCCATATCCATTTATAACCGCTCGTAACATGCTAAAATAGCAACATTGATCTTTCACTTTGAGAATATAGTCAGAAGTAACATAGGGCACAAAATTAAGGTAAAATACAAATTACCTCAAGGGTTCACACGATGAGTAAATAGGGATAATTTTACTCATCTTCCCTTATTGGTCGTACAATGCACATGTAGTATGAATTACATGCTATAGTGGATTACTCTTTCTATAAGAGTGTATGTCAATCATCAAATATATCCACCATACAGATCTTAGCCTAAACATAGTCACGTGCTTCTCACGTACTCATGTTTAGCCCGAGTGCTATATTAGCTCGCTTTCTATAGCGCCCAATTAAGTACTCGCATCCGGCATCTTTCAGGCATACATGATTGTGGGAATATCATGTTCGGTCTTGTTATAAACCAATCACAGACCTCATCTTGACTCCAATCAAGGCGACATATTTTATGTACCAAACTTGCTATTCAACATTTATTTGTACATAACGTCTCATCTCAATGTGCTAACTATAGCACTTGAGGCAATTGCTCGTGTGAGTGAGCCAATCATTGCCTGCTGACATACTTTTCAATAATGTATGTGTGTTTGTGCTAGTCTCATAGTGGATTTGTACTTATTGATAAAACATCAAATCACTAATAAACAAACAAGTACAATACATCTGTCCACAAATACATAAACCAATGATTCTTTACAATAACATATATCACATTCTACGCAATCCTAGTGACATCCTATGGGTCAAGAACATGTCTCTAGGAATAGCTTTCGTAAATGGATCAGCAACCATTCTATTGGTTGAAATGTATTGCAGGATCACTTCTTTCTGCGCTGTAATATCTCTGATGAAGTTATTCTTTATGTCAATGTGCTTTGTCCTTCCATGATACTTGGGATCTTTCACATAGGCAATGGCAACTTGACTATCGCAATAAACTGTCACCGGTCTTGGAACTTCAGTGACATTGGCTAAATTTTTCAAGAAACGTTTTAGCCATACTGCTTCTTGCACTGCGGCAGAACATGCAATAAATTTTGCCTCCATCGTAGACAAGGCCGTGCATGTCTGTTTCTTGCTATTCCAAGAAATCTCACCTCCATTGAGCAAGAACGCATATCCAGAAGTCGATTTACGCTCATCTGGGTCTTCACCCCAATTAGCATCTAAATAGCATAATAGGCGTAAATCACTCTTTTGGTAACAAAGTTGATAGTCCATGGTGCATTTCAAGTATCTCAGGATTCTCTTCACTGCTTTCCAGTGAGCTTAACTAAGATTTGATTGATATCGACTCAACAATCCCACGGCATAACATATGTCGGGTTTAGTACACATCATAGCATACATCAAACTTCCGATCGCACTAACGTAAGGAAAAATTTCCATCACTTGATTTCTTCTGGAGTCTTAGGACACATCTTAGTACTTAGGCCTTCACCTTGTATGACAGGGGTATTAATGGGATTACAATGCTGCATATTAAAACGCTCAAGAATCTTCATAATATAAGACTCTTGTGATAAAGTAAGGAGTTTCCTCGATCGATCTCTTTCGATCTTAACTCATAATATATAAGCAGCTTCTCCCATGTCCTTCATCTTAAAATTGGAGGACAACCATTATTTTATGGTGATAACCAAAACCTTGTCATTTCTAGCCAACAGAATATCATCCACATAAAGTGATAAAATCACAAATTTATCTTTGGACCGCTTGATATATACACAGTAATCTTCTTCGATCATTGTGAAACCAAAAGTTATTATTGCTCGATGAAAACAAAGATACCACTATCTAGATGATTGCTTAAGGCCATATATTGAGCGATGAAGCTCTTGACCTTTAGCTATGAAACCTATTGGTTGTTTCATATAAATTTCCTCATCTAATTCTCCATTGAGAAATGCCGTTTTTACATCCATTTGATATAATTCAAGGTCCAAATGTGCAACGATGGCTAGAATAAGGCGTATTGAGGCAAACCTTACAACTGGTGAAAAAGTTTCCTCATAGTCTATACCCTCTTGTTGAGTATAACTTTTTGCCACAAGGCAAGCCTTATACTTTTCAATGGATCCATCCACCCTTCGCTTAATCTTAAAGACCCATTTGTTTCCAATGACCTTACGATTGGGTGGTAGATCAACCAAGTCCCAGACATGGTTTGTCCTCATTGACTCCATCTCATCTTCCAAAGCTTTTCTCCATTCTTCCTTGTCAGAGGATGAGAGAGTCTCTTGAATAGTCTTAGGCTCGGCATCGTCATTTTGAGCAATCATAAATGCTTCCCCTTCAATCTCAAAACGACGACGGGGAATACTTTTACGATTACTTTTACGCAATTGAATTTCTCTTGAATTCAATTCATCAGGCGATGCAACACTCCCACTAGGTCTTGTGTGTTGAGATAAATTTTCATTTCCCTCTACAACATCAATGGGTGTGTTATCAGGATCTTCCATCTCATATAATTGGAAGTCCTTATCAATCTCACCTCTACTAGGAAAATCGTTCTCCAAGAACGTGACATCTCGTGACTCCATTTCGGTCACACTTCCATCAGCTTGTTCACCTATGAACACGTATCATTTGGAGTGTTCGGAATATCTTATAAAGATACATTTCTTCCCTCTAGGACCTAATTTGCCATGTTTATGAGAAGAATCATGAACATAAGCTGCACATCCCCACGGATGTAGACTACTCAAGTCTGGTTTCCTACTAGTCCATAATTCATAAGGGGTGGAAGTGACCGATTTTGAGGGCACACGGTTAAGTATATAGGCAGCAGTCAATAACGCATCTCCCCAATAGGAGATAGGTAAATTTGCTTGTGCCATTATAGACCTAACCATTTCCAATAGGGTTCTATTCCTTCTCTCAGCTACCCCATTTTATTGTGGAGTACCAAGAATAGTCAATTGTCGTACAATTCCCTTTTCATCACAAAGAGCCTTGAATTGCTCCGATAGATACTCATGTCCACGATCGGTTCTCAATGCCTTTATTGTTTTATTCAATTAATTCTCTACCATCGCTATATATCGTCTAAAGCAGTCCAATGCTTCTGACTTATGGGAGATCAGAAAGACATAACCGAAACGTGTGAAGTCATCTATGAAAGTGATGAAATATGAGGCTCCATGTCTCGCTCTCACATTCAAAGGACCACAAATGTCAGAATGTATGAGATGTAATGGAAATTCAGCTCTAGTCCCTTTACCGAATGGTTTTCTAGTTGCTTTTCCCGCTAGACAATATTCACATACGGATAGACTAACATTAGTGAGTGACCCTAAAAGGCATTCTCTAGCTAATCTTTGCATTCTTTGCAATCCAATGTGACCTAATCTAGCATGCCAAGTACTTGCATCAATCTCAACGTTATTAGAAGACGCAATTAAAGAAAAACAACAATCAATATTAACATTGTACTGATCATAGTCAATGTCTAATACCATAAAACCATTCGATACATGACATGAACCATAATTAACTGTTCCATACAAAATGTCAACACAATCACCATGGAAATTCAATACATAACCTAAGTTAAGAAGAACAACTACAGAGACCAAGTTTCGTCGAATATCTGGAGCATAAAGGACATCATGCAGGAATAGGTTTCGACCACCACGTAATATTAATTTACATGTGCCGACACCCTTCACTTCAACTCTTGAGTTATTCCCAACATATATCCATCTTCTTCCAGGTGGTATCCGACAATACTCCACAAATGCTTCTCGGTCTCTAGCTACGTGGTCTGTTGCTCCTGAGTTTACAATCCACATTGGATGAGATTCAGCAAGCACTACAGTATTAGAAACAAAAGCATTACTCAAAATAATAGAGTAATAGGGTACCTTTTTCGGCTCAGTGCATTCACGAGCAAAGTGACCCATCTTGCCACAATTGTGGCACTCCATCTTGGCCTTGTCCTTCTTCCCACCACGCTTCTTACGTCGGAAGGTCTTAGCCCTCTTGGGTCCCTTATCAGTCATCTTCCCTTTGTTGTTGAACTGAATATTCCTCTTGCGCTTGAAGCCCGAAGCCTTGCGCGAACTCGATTAAGCAACATAAGCATGGGTAGAGGATCTTGCAGCCTCTAGGCGCTCATCCTCTAATTTCAAATGACGCGCAATATCATCAAAAGTGACGATGTTCTCATTATGCGTCATATTGATCTTCATATGCTCCCAATTATCAGGAAGAGACCTTATAATAGCCTGAACTTGCTGTTCATCAGTAAGGGAGTGACCTGCCGACTTCAGCTCACGGATCATGTTTGACATCTCCCGAAGATGCTGCCTCATCGTTACATTTGGGCGCTTTCGGAATGTGTCAAACTTGATAGTGAGTCTCCTCAGCTTAGTGGTAGATGTACCCCAAAACTTATCTTTCAAGGCAACCCACATAGCTTGAGCTTTATTATAACTCTCAAACTCACACATGAGATCATCTTGCATACAGCTCATCAACATGATGCGAGCAATGCTATTTTTTTTTAAGCTCGATAAGTTTCTAGATCTCTCTTGTGTTGAGCTGAAGTTCCATGCTCAGGTTCATCCATGGTATGGTTGAGGGTTTTCAAAACCTCTTGCTCCTCAAGGATGTATTGAACCTTTCGGTGCCAAATATCATAATTGTCACCGTTCAGCTTCTCACTCTTATTGAGGTCAGCCACAATGGTCTTAGATGCCGAAGCCATAATCAATTGCTATAACACATTGACATAATAAACGTAGAATCAATACTAGCACACTTTACATAGTAACACACATATTTGATTTGCAGCAAAGACAAACTAAATTAATGATAATTCAACAAAAAGACATAGAGGCAAAAGTTCACTATGTTCCCAATCAACTTTTATGTACAATTATTCTATTATCATTAATTAGTTTAATTTGCGCAAATCTTAAGTTCTAGGTAAGAACTCCTTTCAATTCTACCAACCTACGAACTCCCACTAGGAAAAATAATTACATGACCTTATGTAATTTCTACATTTTTCCTTAACACATAAAAACACAGCATGATAATAACCAACGTATAAGCAATAATCATGCTTTAACTATAATTAAAATTGCAATTCAACATATAATGGATTTCCTACCATTGTTCTAATTTTCTAGCAACTAGAAAATTGCAAGTATATTAAAATATATACATCATATCATTGAACCAAGCTCTACACAGCATATATAACATCATTTGCACACAAGCTAGCTACTGTATTTCCCTAATCATAAGAAAATACAAGCTACAAATGAATAAATTGCATTAAACCCCAAAAAATACGCGTACATAGGGTTTCCTACGCATTTTCATACATTTATAAAATTCAAAAATATAAAATAATTATACTACTGTGTAGAGGACACTCATACGAACCAAACGCCACCGACCACGCTCCAATCGGAGCTTGCACGCGCCCCCACGCGCCGCCTGAGTGCGCGGTGCGTGAGGCGCACGCGCTAGCGAGCCAAATGGCTCCTGGTCGGTCCGACCGGTTTGACCGCTGACCGATTGACCGGTCCGACTGTTGACCGGTCAACGGTCGGGTCGGGTCGGGTCACCGGTCAATGATCGGCCGGCCAACTGTTGCCAGCACTGACGTCATTGATAACGTCATCCCAGCGGTTACCGACCGTTGGGTGACGTCACGGTGACGTCACCTCACGCCGGTTCGCCGACCAGCGCGTGCCGGTTCGCCGGCGGGCGGGCGTCGTGCACGCGCTGGTTTGCCGACTGGCGCGTGTGGCGCACGCGCTTCAGGCGCGTGGTGCCCACGCGCAGCGACTTCTGCCTGCGCATGTGGGCGCGTCCGGCATCTCCCGGCGGCGATCAACCCGGCGCCGAACTCGTCTCGACGAGCTCTTTCACCCTGTATATTCAAAAATTAATTTTGACCAAAAAATTGTTTCGAAAAATGGCGAAAACCTCATGGATGCACGCGACCTCGAACCCGTTCTTCGCTCCGGTTCAATTTCTAGTTTTTCATATGGCAATTCTGACTATCAGAGATCCAAATAGTGTAGAATACAAACTCTTGATCTCAATATCAAATAGAAAATGAGAAAACTCGATGAAAAACAAGCCAGAAATCACGACAGGACTCTGATACCAATGTTGGATTCGAGTTGGCGAAAGACGACTTACCTAATTCCGATGCGCAAACAGCAAATAGCCCCAGAACGAATGTTGAATTGCGAATAAATCACAAACAACACTTCCTCACGTTAGTCTGGATGCAATCACAAGGAAAACACCCGATTTTCACGGCGTAAATGTCGATTGTTCTTGCAAAAGTGAAATGGAATTCTTTTTTCTTCTTTGATGGAAATGGAGAGGAAATTTGGTGCGAATGAATTGCCAACCTTTCCAACGGTTGTGTTCGGGAGGATTTTATACGTCTCCCTTTGTACCCCTCCATTAGTGTCTTTCCATCGTAACGCATCAAGACGAAACGGTGCATTCCGTTCGCACCCCATCATGGACATACCAGCTGAAGTACAATAAGCTAATGAAAGCTTATTTGGGAGGGTGTTGCTTTTGCCCTCCTAGGAAGTTCAAAGTCTTACTTTACTCATTCTTTTGTTGATTTATGAAAACAACAATGAATTTATCTTTGCCAGGGAGAAAATTTTTAATTCACATTATCATGTAGTCCAACACATCAATTTTGATAAATTTAAAGAAAAATTCCAATTAAATGTTTTTTTAATCAAAAAAATAAATGTTTAAAGTGGGGCATTTTCTCACGAAAAGGCTAAAGAAAGATATTGTTTCAAATAATAACCTAAAGTGATTAAGCAAATCTTAAATAAGGGTCTAAGATAGCCGGCTAGCCACATGTTCACTGGCCAATATTTTCCGGTGACTAAAATGGGGCACTTTGTTCGAAATTTGCAATTCGATAAAAAATGTAGAAAATCCCCAAATTTAATTTAGATTAGATTCTTCCTTCAATTTTTCACTTTTCTTCTTCCTCTCCCATTGCTCCTCAAGAAATTGCTCCTCGCCCGATATGCAGTCACTTCACGCCTGGTCCTCGCCCCTCCCCACCCAATCCTCCTCACTCGTCACCCGCTCCTTGTGAGCTTCAGTCCATCGTCCGCTGTCCACCGTTGTCTCCGAGCTTCAAGTCCTTTTCTGCGAGCCCATGCTTATCAATCTGTCTAATTATCAGTCACATCCTCGTTGGATTCTTCTTTCGATTGGGATTTGAGAAACGGCTTTTTGATGTTGCAGGTAGCAAAGGCCGATCTTCCTGGAGGAATGGCACAAGACGGTCTTCATCGAATGGTTTGTCTCTCTTCCTTTTAGGCTTATACTAGTTGTTGTGCGCTTTCCCTTGTTAAGTTGCTTTGAACAGGAATGTAGCTTGAGTTTGGCATAATGATTGATGGACTTACAAAGAAAGTGCAATTGAGTTCTAAAACTTACAAAAAGTGCAATCAAGTCCAAAAACTTGTCAAATTGGTTCAATTGAGTCCTAAATTTAACACTGTCAGATTTGCTAACGGAAAATGCTGACGTGGCGCTGACATCATATTTTAAATTAATTTATATTTTCCACGTGGTTTTTTAAAATTATTTTTTATTAAAAAATTATAAGAAATAGATTTAAAAACTAAAATTTATTTAAAAAACAAAACTGTTAAAAAAAAAGAAAATGGCACCGGCGGCATTTCCACCGCAACCCCCGCCCATCGCCGGAGCAGCCGGTGACTGTCACCGGAGGGGCTGGTGACGGTCGCCGGCCCCAGGCGAGGCCCGACCACCCTCGCCAGGTCGGGCGAGGATGCCCAGATCTGGGCATGCCGGCCCTCACGGGGGGTCAGCGACCCTCGCCCTCCTTGTGGGAGGCCTCGCCGGCCCTCGCCCGGGGTTGACGATGCTTGCCTAGATCTCGGGAGTTTCGATTCAGCTCCATCGCACTCCCGACGTCGTCCCAACAAACCAGCCGTGACCCTTTGCGGTGCTGGGCTTCTACCGTTCCTCGACGTCCTTCCGCTGACCCCCCTGACGCCATCGCTACACCAGACTACCGTCGTCGCCCAGCCGCCATCGACAACTCCACTTGATCCTGTGTTGGGGATGCCTAGATCTAGGCGAGCATCGTCGACCCCGGCGAGGGCCGGCGAGGCCTCGCCCAAGGCGGGCGATGGTCGCCGGCCCCCGTGAGGGCCAGCGACGCCTCGCCGGGCGAGGGTAGGCCACCCCGCCCAGGACCGGCGACCGTCACTAGCCACTCCGGCGATGGGCGGCGGCGGAAGCACCACCGGTGCCTTTTTTTTTTTTTTTGCACAGTTTTGTTTTTTAAATAAATTTAGCTTTTCCTTTTCTGTTTTTAAATCTAATTTAAACAATAATAAAAATAATGTTAAAAGCCAAGTGTATAATAAAAAATCATTTAAAATGCCATGTCAGCGCCACGTTAGCGTTTTCCGTCCGTAAATCTGACGGTGTTAAATTTAGGACTCAATTGAAGCGATTTGACAAGTTTTAGGATTTGATTGCAGTTTTTGTAAGTTTTAGGACCCAATTGCACTTTCCTTGTAAGTTTTAGGACTTGTGTTGCACATATCCCTTTTTTTAAAAGAAGAAGAAGAAGAAGAATATGTCCTTACTTCATGCTCTTATTTAGAATTTCCTTAAATTTAATATGCAGACATAATGATTGACAGAAGTCCATCAAACCTTTTAAGATTTAAAATGTTATAGCATTACATCATTCACTATTTTAAATTGCTTTATTCCTAGAAGATTAAATGTTAAATATAAGTATGTTGATTTTCTACCAATGGACACGTTAATGATTTATACTGTGGTAATGCGCGGACCCTCTCTAGCAATTCATTGCTCTATTTTATGGGGGCTAAAATCACGTTTGCAAGTTCCAATCATACATTAATTTGTTAACACTTTTTTCCGTATAGCTAGCGTGAAAATGATAGTTGATATTTTTACTCTAAAAAGTCGTGCAAATTATAAACAAATCTAGCAAAAATTGGCGCCTAGCCAAAAAAATAAAAATAAAGGAGTGCTTTTCCATTAGAATAAGAATCCTCAGAAAGGAGAACATGGATATGAGGAAGATTTCCTATCTTTAAACTACATTACTGATCCAATTGAAGCTTAAAGCCCATATTGAGTACGTGCATTAGAAAGTGTCTGCATTTAACATTTAATAAAGTTACACTTTCTATACCTTGGACAATTTATAATATTAAAGTGATACTTTGGGACCTTGGACAATTAAATAATATAACAGTGATACTTTTGGACATTGCTGTCATCGACGCCAAACCCAATTCAATGACGCCAATGTCACATTATTCAATTGTCCGAAAGCATCACTTCATCTACACTTTCTAAGAGACTTCCTCATTCACTAAACAAGACCTCTATATATACCCTGCAATCAGTGGGATTTCATTGAGCTCCAAAAATGGCAGATCATACGGTGACACTCAGAAAGGTACGTAATTCATTAGTGTAAATATGCTCTAAGAACTTTGCTCAAAATGCAAATTAAGAAGCTAATTTTTTTCCCCTTTAGATTCTATTTTGTTTCAAGTGATTTCTTCTTGATTCAATATAGAATGACGAGCAACTACAACAATAGCAACTATAAAAGCGGTTTGATTCAATTGAGAGATTTCGCATTATATTTGCCTCGTTAAATCTGCTCTTCATCACTCATTTTAATTTACAAAATCCCAGGACACTAAGCTTTGTGGTTTAGCAGTTTTACATCATTAGAAATTTATCTAGCTCAAAGCACTGGTTGAATTGATTGAAATTGCGAGCTTGAATTGCATATAACGGTACTTGTACATTATTTTTAGAACTCTTGGCTCTGACTTGCTTCGCTGCATAAGCTTGTATTTGGTCATGTAGCTGGTCATTAATATATATTTGTTAGCGTTTTTTTTTTTGGCATCATCCAATATGCTCGCACAAGGTTCCGACTTGTTTTAAGAGATTGTTTGGCTGTTCAATGGTGTGCCACTTTTCGAAGTCCAATTTGATTTTTGAAGCTCCTACAATCGTAATGTATTTGTGTGTCACTTTTGTTGCATAATACTTCCGGTTTAAGGAAAGGAGAGTGTTATCATATCCATGTTCTACGTTCAGTGAACTTTGCCTGGTTGCCACGTTATGTACACGAATATTTTAATTTTATTTGGGCCAAACTGGTTTTTTTTTTAAATCTGGGAAGTGCCTAAGAGTTTTCCAGAGATACAAGAGAATACCTATGACAAATAGGGGTGTCAAAAACCATCCCGAAAACCGAACCGAACCGAAAAATTCGGTTTTTTTGGTTCGGTTTTCTGTTCTCATTAAAAACTGAAATTTTTTTATTGGTTTGGTTTTTATCGGTTAACCAAACCGAACCGAACCGATAAACCGATAAAATCCTAAAACCTTATTTCGGTTCAGTTACTTCTTCCTCGACGACTCCCCTCTCTCTCTTCACTGAACACTCGCCCGCAGCCCTCCTGCCCGAACCATCGCCACCGCTATGACGAGCCCCTCACCGACCTTGAGTCCACGATGGACTCATCTCCCGAACAACAGCTTCTCTTCCACGACCGAGCCTCCACCAAGCCCCACCGCCTAGACCAGCTGAGAAGCATTGCCGGCGCCCTGACCTCCACGTCCGACCACACCTGGTGCTCGGCGAGTCACGGCCGACAACCTTGGCCGTCACCGGAACCCCCTTGCCCTCGTTGGCCTCCTCACAGTGGAAGCCAAACTTTGCCTAGAAAACCCAAACGGAGACCCAATCTAAGGTTTCAACACACCCCTACCATCCGAAAACCACGCCTCAGCGACGCTTGCCTCCGTTTGCTCGATCAAAGAAAGGGGCGACGATAGCCACAGACGAAACAACACAACGAGAACGAATATTCCCCACACAAACTTTCAGATCCAGTTCGGGCATTATATCAAACAATTGGGGTGCACTACTATAACGAGGGATTTTTGGGTCAACCGAAGCTCGACTGACACTGGGACTCTCGACACGTGACGAGGAAGACATCGGAAACAAAACGCAGGGCGACGCCGGCCGGAGCTTGCGGGAGCCGGACGGCCGGGAGCTTTGGCCCGGCACGCCCAAAATAGGGCAAGAGCAGGGGCGAGCTTACCTGTTCAGCTTGCGGGCGTCGCCAAGAAGGTCGTCGTGTGGTTCGTCGACGGATAGAGTAACCAAAAAACCGAAAACCAAAAACTAAAAGCTAAAAACCAAAAACTGAAAAACCGAACCAAACCAAACTTAACCGAACTGAAATTTCGGTTCGGTTCGTATTCGGTTTGGGTTTCATTCAGTTCGGTTCGGTTCGGAAGTTATTTCTAACGGTTCGGTTTTATTGAAAAATCGAACCGAACCGAACCGTTGACACCCCTAATGACAAACATGCAAGAGCAACAGCTTTTACGAAAGGGATCATGTTAGCGTAACCGACAAAAACATCGTTCTGCCAACAAAAGGATTAAAAAAGAAGTTCGTCCCTTTTTTTTAAAGAACACTTCATTCATCAGTTACCAAAGTCTGAACAAGGACATTCGGCATTGGAACATAAAAGATTCCAAAGGGACCGGGGAAAGAGGGAGTTGGGCCAAGCTTCTTCTGCAGTCGTCAATAATAGCCTGTAGTCTCCATGGGCTCTGTACTCGTGATCAGCCCACAAATTGATAACCCATCACTTTCAAGTCTCACCTCCAGATCATCTCCTTCGTTCAGACCCAAGTACAGTGCCAGGAGAGAGAAACCTTCTCTAATAGCTAAGGCTTCCACCATTTCGGACGTCGATGCACTGACCGATTTTGCAAACCCAGCGACTATGATTCCTCTTGCGCAATACACCGGCAATCGCTCCTTTCGATTCTACCTCGACGAAAGAATCATTCAGGTTCAATTTAAAGGTGGCAAAAGAACGCTTCAAGTGCCATAACTTACAAAAAGTACACTTTAAGTGCCATATTCAAAGAAAAACGGATCACATGAGTGCCACTCTGGCCAAAGTCCTGCCAAAATGCCGACGTGGCATATTTTCGGCGAAGCGCGCCCAAAACGACGTCGTTTTGCACGCTGACGTGGCCAAATAATGCAAAAACGACGACATTTTAGGCCGACATGATAAAAAAATAAAAAAATAAATTAAATTAAATTTAAAATTAAATTTAGTTAAAATATTTAAAAATAATAATTTTAAAATTAAATTTAATTGAAATATTAAAAAATTAATAATTAAAAAATTAATAAAAAATTAAAAAAAAGGAAAGGGGGAGGCGACGAGGATCAGCCCTCGGTGTCGCCGTCGCGCCTTGCCGCTGCCGCCTCCCCCTTTCCTTTTTAAAAAAAAAAAATTAAAAATTTTTTAATTATTAATTTTTTAATATTTCAACTAAATTTAATTTTTAAATTATTATTTTTAAATATTTTAACTAAATTTAATTTAATTAATTTTTTAATTTTTTTTACCACGTCAGCCTAAAACGACGCCGTTTTTACATTATTTGGCCACGTCAACGTGCAAAAAGCGTCGTTTTGGGCTTGGTTCACCGGAAAAATGCCATGTCGACGTTTTGGCCGGACTTTGGCCGGATTGACACTCAAGTGATCCATTTTACTCCGATTTTGGCACTTAAGTGTACCTTTCGTAAGTTATGGCACTTAGTGTTCCTTTGTGCAAAGTTAAGACACTCCAGGGATCCGCACGTCGTTTAAAGGTGCCCTTTTAAGGCGGTGACCCGCGAGCAGGTGCGTCTTCTTTCTTCTTAAAGTTCAACCCTTTCATATGATTCCATCGCAAAGAACATTTTTCACAGCGTGTGCTGCCTATAGAATTAGGTGCGGGTCCCTTTTTCATCATTTGCGTTTAAACTGTTAAGATACTAGCTACATATTACCTGTGCATCTATGGAAAAAAAAAACACAAGCATCTGATTCTACTCCGCTTCAATCGATAACCTCGCGAATGTTCCTGTGACAACTCCAGAATCATTCCGTGTTTGGGCACCTCTTGTGAAGCTATGAGGAAATAGAAATAATTAATATGGCATGTCAAACATTCAGCATCTTGATAGTAGTTCTGGCCACTATCTTCAAGTTTTTGTTGAATTTGCTATTTAAACGGTTCAAGTTCATCAGATACGAGCCGAGCGAGTGTTGACACAAGTTGAATGAATAAATACATACGCATACTTTAAATGAAGCCATTTAAACTAATGTTCGGGGCAAATGTTCGTACCCGTTTTTCCCAAATGCTTTCCTAGACACTATTGATGTTGAATGTAGTACCTAATATTACAAATATATATCTCCTGTGAAGCATTTTATATATATATATATATATATATATATATATATTTATTTATTGCCACTTTATTTAAGTGTTGACCTAGTTAGAACAGTGGAAATGAATTTACTCTATAGTGAGCTCAATGTAGGGCTGCGTAAGGCTAAGAGAACATCAATTTTCTCGGTCAAAGAAAGAGCCCAAGGCAATAAACAAGACATGGAAAGCAACATGTGGTAATGCATGAAAAGTGATATTTAAGTGTCGACCCTATTGGAAGTGAAGCGAAATTAGTGGCGCTCCAATCATTTGAAGTCACACGTATCAAGAACGAGTACTTTTTAGAAGCTTATTTATATAATTTAACCCATTACTCAAGTTATTAATTTTTCATAATAATCCCATTATTTTTTTTATTAAAAAAATAGAAAATCTCTAACTTTGTCCGAAGAAACCCAAGTTTTTGGTCAGGTTGAGGGCCCCATCAATTTTGGGCTGTAAAAATAAGAAAAGAGAGATAATTCTCCCCTTTCTTGCCAACGAAGTAGTGATTAGGACGACCATCAAATTTCGTGAATCAGCCGTGATTACTTAGGTGTGCTAAGATTAATTCATTAAATCGATTTATTAAGAGATTTGCTATCAGCTTGCTCTTGTTGAGGATTCGACTTAAAATTCATGCCATTGACAGAAAATGTAGATATTGACAGAGAGCGAAACAAGATTGTGGAAAAAGGTTTTTTTTCTTCTATATGTCGTATACATTTACATCGGTATATTTATAATGTAAGTGACAAAAGAGCAAAATAGGAAACAATAATAAATGAATCACCATTTTCCTATTTTCCTAATTACCAAAACTAATCCACGACTAATTGTATCATAGTCGATAGAATCGGGATCTTCAAGATATACAGGATATATTTCCAACACTCCCCCTCAAGCTGGTGGCCTGTAAACGTCAAGGATACCCAGCTTGCTCAATAGATACTTATGCTGTCTCTGACATAATGCTTTAGTGAAAATGTCTGCAGGTTATTCTGTTGTTCCAATTCCTTTTGTCACGAGAACTCCATCTTTGATTTTGTCCCGAGTGAAGTGACAATCTACTTCTATGTGTTTTGTTCTTTCATGAAAAACTGGATTTGCCGCTAATTTAAGTGCAGCATCATTATCACAAAACAATTCACTTGGTCCACTAACCTGTACTCCAAGGTCCAAGAGTAGTCCTCGTATCCAGACTATTTCACAAGTAGCCTTTGCCATGGCCCGATACTCTGATTCTACAGATGATAATGATACATTTGATTGCTTCTTTGTCTTCCAAGAGATTAGTGATTTTCCTAGTTTTATGCAAAAACCAGTAATAGATATTCTGGTCATTGGACAAGTAGCATAATCTGTGTCACAAAAAGCTGTCATTTTCATATTGCAGTCTCGAGATAGAAGTATACCAAGGCCTGGACATCCCTTCAAATATTTGACCACCTTCAACGCAGCATTCATATGTGATTGCTTTGGCATATGCATAAACTAACTGAGTACTTGTACGGCATAAGATATGTTAGGTCTTGTCATTGTAAGATATATCAATTTTCCGACAAGTCGGTGATATTTAGAAGGATCTCTAAGTAGTAGATCTTTGATGGTTGAAGGGGAATTAAGATCATATTCATGCGTTGTCAACTTGACATTCTGCTCAACTGGAATGGCTGCTGGTTTACATCCTGATAACCCTGCTTCAGAAATAATCTCTAAGATGAACTTCTTCTGACTGAGGCAAATTCCTTCATTGGATCGAGCAATCTCGATACCAAGAAAATATTTTGGTGGTCCCAAATCTTTGATATGAAAAGTGGAGTGCAAATACTTTTTGAACTTGGCAACTTCAGAATCATTATTTCCCATGACAAGTATGTCATCGACATATATCAACAAATAAATTGATGAATCCTTTGTAGTTCGTGTAAACAAGGCATAATCATACTTAGAATGCTCAAAACCTACATTAGTTATTGTAGTAGTGAATTTGGCATACTACTGTCTAGATGCCTGTTTTAAACCATATAAGGATTTACAAAGACGACATACCCGAGACTCCCCCTGTCTGCGTAATCGTTGAGGAATTTCCATGTAGATTTCTTCATCAAGATCACCATGTAGAAAGGCATTATGTACATCCATCTGATGAAGGTTCCAATTTCGTATGGCTGCAACGGTCAAGAAGGAACGTGCAGTGACTTCTTTAGCTATCGGAGAAAACGTCTCATGATAGTCAAAGCTTTCATTTTGAGTGAATCCCTTAGCTACTAATCGAGCTTTATAGCGCTCAACAGAACCATCTGCCTTGAATTTGATCTTATAAACCCACTTGCAGCCAATTGGTTTTTGACGCGGGGGCAAGGAAACGATATCCCAGGTATGATTCTCCATTAGAGCAATAAGCTCAGACTCCATCGCATTTTTCCATCTTGGATCTTGTGTTGCTTCAGCGAATGAAGATGATTCATGTTCTTCTGATATACGACTGATACAACACGTGTCCTAGCGATAATTGATTAAATGACACATATGAGGTAATTGGATATTGTGTACTTGAAGAACTTGTTGCAGAACATATGTAGTCCTGGGTCCATGTAGGCGGTCGAGTATGCCGTCCAGAACGTCGAGGCCGCTCGATAATATTTGTTGATGGATCCGAGGACTCAGAAATAACTGGCGAATTAATTGTTGCTGAAGGAGACTGAGAGATATCTTTAGATGAACTTGGCGATGCTGCTTCTGGGGTGTAGATTCCATCGGTATAGACAGAGATGGCCCTGATGATATAGATGATCCTGGTTCGACAAGAAAGCCTGGAGTTGAAGATAAATATTCTTCTGACAAAAAACATCTGTCATGCCCTAATGGTAAAGAGGGCTGCGATGGAGAGACCATTTTTTCAAATGGAAATACATCTTCATGAAATACAACATCTCTGCTAATGAAGAAATCTCTTGTAGAAATCTCCATAACTCGATATCCTTTCTGAAGAGGGGGGTAGCCCATGAAAACACACTAAGTGGCTCGAGGACCCATTTTGTCTCGAGGACCCACATTTGTTGTATAACATAGACAACCAAAAACTTTAAGATGATCATTATCAGGCTATTTGTTGCAAAGCATCTCAAAAGGGGTCCTATCATTAAGAATTCGAGTTGGCATGCGATTAATCAAGTAGGCAGCTGTGACCACACAATCTCCCCAAAAATCTTCTAGAATAGAAGCTTGGTATTTAAGAGCACGGGCTACCTCTAATAGGTGCCTATGTTTGCGCTCTACAACTCCATTTTGTTGTGGAGTGTAAGTGCATGAGCTTTCATGAAGTATGCCATAAGATAATAATAATTTGTTGCAATTAGAAGTAAAAAATTCACGCCCGTTGTCTGTACGAATTCGTTGTACAGATCTGCCAAACTGATTTCTAATTATGGAAAGAAAATTTGACAAATTGCCAAAAGTTTGGCTTTTCGATTGCATAAGATATACCCAGGTGGCACGAGTGTAATCATCAACAATTGTGAGGAAGAATCGAGATCCATCACGGTGAGGGGTATGATAATGTCCCCAAATGTCCATATGAAGCAATGAAAAAGGCTTTGTTGCTCGAGATGTACTTTTTGGAAATGATGCAGGAGATTGTTTAGCTAAAGGACATATTGGGCATTTTGGATGAGGAAAAAATGCACTGTGACCTAATCGTTGATGAGAAAGGAGATTTTTATTTTTACTGATGGCATTACAAGAAACATGCTTATTCAATAATTCTAAATCTCCTTGGAAATTGTTCCAGAAATAGAGTCCCTGTGCCATACTACCCAAGCCCATCACTCTGCCAGTCGAATGGTCTTGAAAGAGACAATTGTTTGAATTGAATATGGCATTGCAAGAGTTATCCTCACATACTCTTGATACAAAAAGTAGATTGAATTCAAATTCTGGGATATATAAGACATTTCCGAGGATAAAATTTTGACCAAGACGTACGGTGCCAATTATGGTAACATTTGGATGTTCCCATTTGGAAGACGCACCATGATAAGTGATTCTGGCATTTTATATATATGAGAAAATAGATTTTTGTTGCATGCTATGTGGTCACTAATGCCTGAAATCCGATTTTGGCACTTGAATGTCACTTTCATAACTTTTGGCACTTAAGTGTCAATTTGTGCCAACTTTTGGCACTTGAAGCGTACTTTTGCCGATGTTTGGAGAAGGAAACAAAGAACGTCTCAATCGTTCTCTGTTTGTTCCCCCGTGAGGAGAGAGAGAGAGAGAGAGAGAGAGAGAGAGAGAGAGAGAGAGAGAGAGAGAGAGATTTTTTGATTGGGAGCATTACCTATCCTTTCTTTTGCCAGAGAACCAAGCCGAGCCGAGCTGAGCCAACCGAGAGAACCAGTCCTTCCATTTTCCAGCGGGTCCTACTGGTCAATTTTTTGATTGGGAGCATTACCTATCCTTTCTTTTGCCAGAGAACCAAGCCGAGCCATCAATTTTGCGTTTCTTATGCCAGGGTGTATCATTATTGGAATATCAATCAACTCAATCATATTGAACTATTGCATCAAGTGGGTTATTTATGGTATGTTCCTTGCTATGGTGGCTACAAATCCTGTTTACCAGCAAAAATTTTAGCAAATGAAACAAATCTTCAAGTCCATGGGTGGAGCAACTTCTTCAAGACTTAGGATCTTGGTCATTCAATCACGAGTGATTATTAAAAATCCATTGAGAATTAATGTTGTAGAGCAAGAAGAATTATTGATGAATGGAGGTAGCGCAGGAGGACAATGTCTAGTTGATATTGTGATGAAATTTGACGTCGCTGTTTTTCCTTTCATATTATGTTTGTGCAATATGTAAAATGAATGTTCGATCTTTTTTTTTTTTTGATATTACGTGTTGGTATAGTACTCATAGTTGTTTTTCATTGATAGGCAAAAAAATGTCAAAAAAGTCCTAATATTAAATCAAAAAAGGTTTATGCAACGATCTCAGGACCGAATCAAGCTGTAGGCATCGATTTCTTAAAAGGCCATTTCAGCGCTTCTCATTTGGGAATGTCATCGAACAATCGATACACAATTTGAAATATCAATTCTAGGTTCGGATTCAACGTCGTTCATGGCCTAAACATTGTATATCAAGCTCTAAATCAACATTTTTTAAACATGAAGTAGTTTGAGTTTTGTACGATTTGCCTAAAATCTCATCAGTTCAATCCGACGTTCGGTAAACAGGGAAGAGTTCCAGAGTTACCTGGTTCGGGAACTCGCTGTGACGAACAACGACTAACAAGTTGGCTTCTGACGAAGGTCGAGAGCGATTTAGGTGAACCACCGGCGAGCGGGGAAAAATCTCTCCCCCTCACTCTCTCTCGGTCTCTCTCAGACCGCCCTCTCGATGTCTCTCTGAATACCCTCTCGGACCGTCCGCCTCTCTCTCTCTCTCTCTCTCTCTCTCTCTTTTAAGGGCCACGGCAGGCGATCATGGCTTCTTCCACCGCCAGCCTGCCGTGGCCGGCTGATCCCCGATCCCCAGGTCGCGCTGCGACCTGCTCTGCTCCTCTGGCTTGCACTTGGCTTGCAAAGACGTGGGAGCGAGGCGGAGAAGAGGACCAGCGCGCTGGCCAGGCCGGGGAAAAAGGGAAAATGGGCCGGCCCGCGCGGAGGGAAAGAAAGAGAGAGAGGGGTTGGGCCGGGTCCAGCCGAGAAAAGAAATGACCCGGCCCGACTTTGCTCCGTTTTCTTTTCTTTTTTAAAATAATAACAATAATATTTTCTTAAATTTTTTTAATAAATCCTATTACTATTAATGCAAATGCTCATAAATCTATATATTATTATGACAAAAAAAAAAATGTCAACACACGTTAGCACGCGACAGTGCCATGTAAATCAGTGAATGTCCACGTCAATAATATTCAGCCAAAATTAATCAGAAGACTGAATTAATACTAGGTCAAAAATTTTAGGACAAAATTGGCACTAATATAATAGATTTAATACTTTTTTTGACACTTTTACCTCGTTAATACATTAAATTTGCAACTTGGCATATTTGCTCCACATGAAACTTTCATTGATCACTGTTTTTATATAGCAATATCTGCATCAATGCTGTGGTTTAGTTTGTGATTTTGAGTTTGAAAAGTGAAATGTTAGGATTTGAAGCTATATAACCTGCAAGTGGAAAATCCACTTTGATGACCCTTATTATCTAATCGAAAATTGGAAAATCTATTTCCAATTGATTTTGTCCCCCTATGATATCACTTTTATTCTTGTCCAGCCTATAGCATGCATCAACAATGCCATTTAACGCAAACGAACGGTTGCCAAAGAGAAAAAGAATGGTGGTATTCAATTGAACGGATGAGATTTCTCATTTTCAAATTTTTTTTTTATTGACCGTATCCATTGTCGACTACTACTGTAGGACCAGGCGTTTAACTGCACACTAAACGGGAAATATAACACGTCCTTTTCATTCATATTGCAATTAACCCACACCTACATAAATATTCTTATTCTTCTAATTGAAGAAGTCGAGCATTAGGAAACTTCTTGACAAATTTCTTTTTCTTTCATGTAAATTAATCTATAGCACACTATTCCATGTTAAGAATACATAAAAAAAAAAGGGTGAATTTAGATTTTCCTCTATCAATGCTTTATCGGATATAACAGGAGAAAATTGTCTAAAAAGTCATAAATTTTTTGCACTATTGCTAATTCGGTTGTGCCAATTAAGTCCTTAATCTTTTCACATTTTGTCAGTTGATTCTATCCGACCAATTTTCGTCCAAAATCGCTGATGTGGACATTGGCCATCCTATATGGAATGGTCGGCATTGATGTGGGCAATTTTTAATAATATTTGAATATATATATTTTTTTTCAATTTTTTGTTTAATTTTTCTTTTCTTTTTCCTTTTCTAGTTGTTGAGGCCCTAAGATCAGCCAAAGGCAAGGTCGACCTCGCCGGTCTTTGGCGAAGCTTGCCCCCACTGGCCAATGGTGAGGGCAAGTCGTGTCTACCCCTTGGTGAGGTTGACCTCGCCCAATGATGGCAAGGTCGTGTGTCACATCCGAAATTTTCTTTGTAGTTAATGATATTTAAGATATTAAGTTAGTTAGAGTTATTGAAGGAAATAAAATTAGCAAGTTTTATTGGATAATTATTTAAGGTAAAAAGACAAATATGATACCAAGTATAATTGATCAAGGATATATACTTTTAGAGGGGATATATGCATAATCCGGAGAGATTTGCAGAATTAAGTAAATATCTTATCGTCAACATCCCCTCAAATACAAGGTGAGTTGACACAAATCAACAAGAGCTTGATAAAAGATCTGAACAGTGTCGACAAATTGAGGATGTGTCATTTTCTAAAGTTTAGTTTGATTTGAAATACTTGCAATCATATTGTATTTGTGCACCACTTCTATTGTATGTTATTGGTAATAAATGCTTCTGATTTAGAGAAAAGAGTGTTATCATAGTGAATGAATATTTTAATTTCATTCGAATTTTTCATTTGGCTAAATTTGGTTTTTCCTCATTTCTTCTGATAAATGTCTATAAGTTTTCCATAATTAGTTCCTACGACTCATACTTAGAGCAACAGCTTTTACGAAATGGATCAAATTAGTGCGACCGACGAGTTCATCCTTCTGCCAGTAAATAAAGAAAAATTTTATTCTTCGGATGGAACAAAGTCTTACATTTCTTAGACCACAGCAGGGAACAATGTGCTTTGCCCTCACTAGTTATCTATTTATGTATATGGACTCATTTATTGAGGCATACACGTCTATTTAACTGCACTAGTAAAAAAAAAAAAAAAATTGCCGGGCGATGCCCATGATGCTATGTCCCATTATCTTTGTTGATTTTATATATTTTTGTAGAAGTTATTGTTGGAAGATATGCCTAAAGATCCGCCGGATTTGATCTAAATTGATCTAATTGGATCAATTAAATATTGAACAGAAATATAGATTTGATTTGTAGAATATTTGAAGAATATTTTATTTCCTTTCTTCATGTACATTATGTATTATAATTACATAACATTGTATATCGATTACACACAATTGAAGTAATAAAAAAAACTTCTCTGCAAATCCTCTTTCTCCGCCTCGCCTCTTGCTTCCTTTACGCATTCTGTCATGGTATCAGAGCAGTAGGCTCCTAAACCTGCTTCCGCACCAATTGTTCTTCGAACTCTCTGATCTGCAAAAGAGATTTACGAAGGAATCAATCTTTCGATAAAGGAAGAAGAAGCAAGCAAAAACGATTACCATGGCTCACCCAGAAAACTCATCCGTGGCTCCTGATGTTTCATCCACAGAAGATGTCGTGCCACAAATCTCAGAAGCACAAAGCCATCTTGTGCTAACTCCCACAATCCAACAGCAACATCAGGCTCAAGGCGTGCAATGGCCATTTTTTCCGGCTCAGTCAAACATGGGGTTGCCCATTGCGGGCCATCCTTACCAATGGGTACCGTATCCATGGTACGTTGGGCCAAGTGCATCATCGCCGGGGATTACAAGCTACCAAAGTAGCGTTCAGCCCGATGGAGGCCTACCAGCCACAAATGGGGCAAGCCGAACCGCCGGAACAGAACAAGTTAGCGGGTCAGACGAAGCGGGTCTAGGAGCGAATCCCTACCCGAATTTCTCACATGCGGGTCATGGAATTGGATCTGGCGGGTCAGGCTTAGGGACGAATCCCTACCCGAGTTTCTCGCCCAATTTTCTACCTTTTTTGATGGCGGCTGTCACCGGCCGACCGGAGCCTAGAGATCCCCTGTACGTGTCAACCGCCGACGGTCCAGAACTGCGATTGATTACCTTGCAGCTGACCGAACTGGAAAACTACTCCAGATGGTCCTAGGACTTCCGGCGAGCCCTCGTGACAAAGGACAAGGACGAATTCCTTGACGGAACCATGCCTGTTCCTTCGGACGAACGACTGGCCCGACACTAGAGAAAATGCAACCACCTCATTCGAATGTGGATTGGCAATTGCGTCTCTCCAGACGTCGCGGCCGGCCTCCCACCAACAGAAGACTCGAAGAAAATGTGGGACAATATCAAAGAAATGTATGGAAAATTAGATCGAGCCAAGATTTTTTCCCTCATGCAGGAACTCGGCGAATTCAAGCAAGGAAATCTGACGGTCATGGCTTGTTACAACAAGCTATCATTGCTTTGGAACGAGCTCGAGGCTACGGAAGAAAAACTCAAGGGACCGGCAAAGACCCTCGAACAGTATAGATCTATTAAAGAGAGGGAGAAAACCACTCGTTTCCTTTTGATTTTGAACGAGAATTACCTGATGTTTCGATCGCAGATTCTGGCGATGGATCCCGTCCCTCCTCTTGGAAGGATTTTCCAACTCGCTGTCCAGGAAGAAAACCAGCGACTCGCGGCGCCGGAGCACAAGGGAGGAAGCGACAGCGTCGCTCTTGCGCTTCGCGGCGAGCGACGAGAATCGGGTTTCAAAACCCTAGCGCGAGAGAAAATCGAGAGAGAAAATCTAAGGTTGCACGGCGAGAGGACGTTTAAAAGGGGAGGCACGAACGGCCCAGATTTTCCACGGTGATCCGACGGTATCCATAAGGCTGATCTTTCCGTGGAATCGGACGGCACATACAATTCCGCGAAAAAGGGATCGGACGGCCAGATTATTTTCGCGTCTTCAAGGAATTTTGGCCAAAATTCAAAAGGGATAGGTAAATTATATTGCGAATACTGCAAACGCCCGCATCATACTATAGATAATTGCTGGAAATTGCATGGAAAGCCAGGAGAAAAAGAAAAAAGGAAAGAGTATTCTGCAGCTTGCCAAGTTACTGGGCTCAGTAATGACTGGCCAACTACCTATGGACAATATGAGCAATTAATGTAGGCTCTACAAAAGGCAGACTTCGCAAATAAAGGAGGAAGTTTTTCAAGTATATCCCATTGCTTGATAAATTCTATTTCAAGAAAAGCTTGGATAGTGGACTCAGGAGCAAGTGATCACATTATTTGTGATAAAAGTTATTTTTCTGATATGCATAAGGAGTTGGATATCCCTATTTCTGTGCAATTGCCAAATGGCAATATCACCAATGTCACATTGACATGCACTGTTCGTCTGAGTCCTCAAATTACCCTTCGAAATGTCCTTTATGTCCCTCATTTTCAATTCAATCTTATCTCTGTATCCAAAGTCTGCAAGAAAAATTCCTGTCGAGTATTCTTTGATTCTGATGCTTGTTTTTTCCAGGCCGTTTCGACTGGCAAGCTGATGGGCTTGGGTAATCTCTCGGAAGGATTATTTTTTTGGAATGACCTTCCAAATAACTTTGATTTTTCATCAATTGTCTTGAATAAAATATCATTGTGTAATGCTACTACCGATGATAAGAACTTTCTTTTACATTCAAGAATGGGTCATAGTGCTTTTTTTCCCTACTCTAAATGTCATATATGTCCTATGGCAAAACAATCTCGCACACCTTTTCCCACTAGTAAGAGTCATTCCACTACAGTTTTTTCACTACTCCACGTCGATGTCTAGGGACCTTATCACACGGCACATTGTGATGGTTCGCGCTATTTTCTTACTATCGTGGATGATCACTCTTGTGCCACCTGGATATTTCTAATGCAGTCCAAAGCTCAAGTGTCTTCTAATCTGAAATCCTTTATCATTCTAACCAAAAATCAGTTTGGGAAGACAATCAGGCGGATTCGCACTGATAATGGGAAAGAATTTTTTAACCATGAATGCAACTCGCTTTTACTATCTCATGGGATTCTACATGAAAGCTCATGCGTTTACACTCCGCAACAAAATGGAGTAGTAGAACGTAAGCATCGTCATCTATTAGAGGTTGCCAGAGCACTGAAGTTTCAGGGATCCATTCCAGATATTTATTGGGGAGATTGTATTCTCACTGCAGTATATCTTATCAACCGGATGCCAACTCGAATACTTGCTAGTAAATCACCTTTCGAATTACTATATGGCAAAAAACCAGCAATTGATCATTTAAGAGTTTTCGGTTGTTTATGCTACACTGCAACTGTGGGACCTCGGGACAAAATGAGTCCCCGTGCCAAACGATGCATATTTATGGGTTACCCCAACCTACAGAAAGGATATCGTGTTCTTGATCCATCTACAGGGGATTTTTTTTGTGAGCAGAGACGTAATCTTTCATGAAAATATCTTCCCATTCCAGGAAACTAAGGAAAATTCGTTTGTTTTAGATAATTCTCATAGTTTCTTCCATCAGGAAGATGTATTTCCTGAATATTTTCTCATAGGATCTCCAGCTCTAGCAATTCCCCCACGCTCAGCATCCCATTCACCTCATCAGCTACAACATGAGGAAGAAATGGAAGGTATGCCTACAACTCAACCTAATGTGGACAATCTTTCTAAAGTTTCGGCAGAAGCAAACATAGCAGAACCATCTCCTTCACCACCAGTGCATCCTCCACGTCGTTTGTGACGAACCACACGACCACCGACATGGACAAAGGATTATATCTGTGCATCTCTTAATTCGCCAGGTATCAACTATCCAATATCCTCATATGTCTCTTTTGATAGACTTTTGTCCGAACATCGATGTTGCATTAGTCGGATTTCCGATGAGAGGGAACCATCTAGTTATGATGAGGCTTCCAAAGATCCCCGGTGGCAACAAGCTATGGCAGCAGAATTATAGGCATTGACTGATAATCAAACTTGGGAATTGGTCCATCTTCCTCCCAACAGAAAGTCTATAGGATGCAAATGGGTTTATAAGATCAAATATAGAGCTAATGGATCCATTGAGCGTTACAAGACTCGGTTGGTGGCCAAGGGATATACTCAGCGAGAAGGTTTCGATTATCATGAAACCTTCTCTCTAGTTGCTAAAGATGTTACCGTTCGCTCTTTCTTATCAGTTGCAGCAATCCATGATTGGTCCTTACATCAAATGGACGTCCACAATGCTTTTCTCCATGGCGACTTGGATGAAGAAATTCATATAGATATTCCTTAGGGCTTATGGAGACATGGGGAGAATAAAGTATGTCGTCTCCGCAAATCCCTTTATGGACTGAAGCAAGCTTCCAGGCAATGGTATGCAAAATTTGCTAAGGCTCTCACCTTTGCAGACTTCAAACAATCCAAATATGATTATGCCTTATTCACATGGACTAAAGGTACGTCATCTATTTACTTAATGATATATGTAGATGACATTCTCATTATGGGAAATGATGAAGCTGCAATAGAGAATCTTAAGAAATATTTGCATACTACATTCCATATAAAAGATCTGGGAGCGCCAAAATATTTTCTTAGAATTGAGATTGCCAGATCTCACCAAGAAATTTCTCTTAGTCAGAGGAAGTTTGTATTAGAGATTATATCAGAAGCAGGTCTATCTGGATGCAAACAAGCAGTTATTCCAATTGAGCATAATACCAGATTAATTGCAGCGGACCATGTCGAGGAAACATCTCAGGACGATCCTCTTCTTAGAGATCCGACAAGTTATCAAAAGTTCATTGGAAAACTCATATACTTGACTATGACCAGGCCTGATATATCGTATGCAGTGCAAAATCTCAGCCAATTTATGCACAAACTGAAGGAATCTCACATGAATGCTGCTCTGAAGGTTGTAAAGTATTTGAAGAAGTGTCCAGGATTGGGAATACTTTTGTCCAGAAAATGCAACATGGAAATGACAGCATATTGTGATGCAGATTATGCGACTTGCCCCATGAGTCGAAGATCTGTCTCTGGCTTTTGCATTAAACTGGGAGAATCACTTCTTTCATGGAAAACCAAGAAGCAAGCAACGATTTATTTATCTTTAGCTAAAGCAGAATATCGAGCCATGGCAAAAACCATATGTGAGATTGTGTGGATACGAGGTTTACTTGAAGATCTCGGAATACAGGTTAAAGGGCCTACAAAATTGTTTTGTGACAATGAGTTGGCACTGAAACTTGCAGCTAATCCCATAATGCATGAAAGAACCAAGCATATAGAAGTAGATTGTCACTTCACTCGAGAGAAAATCCAAGAAGGGATAATCGAAACAAGAGGGATTGGAACTGCTGAACAACCGCCAAACATTTTCACCAAACCTCTATGTTCAAGACATCATGCATATCTACTGAGCAAGCTAGGCGTCTTAGATATTTACCAGCCACCAGCTTGAGGGGGAGTGTTGGAAGATATGCCTAAAGAGCCGCTGGATTTGATCTAAATTGATCTAATTGGATCAATTAAATATATGACAGAAATATAGATTTGATTTGTAGAATATTTGAAGAATATTTTATTTCCTTTCTTCATGTACATTCTGTATTATAATTACAGAACATTGTATATCGATTACACACAATTGAAGCAATAAAAAAACTTCTCTGCAAATCCTCTTTCTCCGCTTTGCCTCTTGCTTCCTTTACGCATTCTGTCAGTTATTTCGAATTAGAGAATAGAATTGAAACAATCGACTAATGAAGATGAAACTAATTGCATTGGCTAAAAGTTCTTTTCGTAACACAGAAAGAATGTATAGAAACTACTTTTAGGACATGAAAGGACAAAAAAAATGAGAGTTTTTTTTTTAAAAAAAAAAAAAAAATTGGTTTGACAGACTAATCTTTCTTCTGGTAGATAGGTAAATGTTAAATCGTTACTCTTCAACAATGGCAGACCTAGAATTTCACGTTAGGGTCGCTGGACGATAAATTTTAACCAAAATATATATGAATCATATTGCGAAACTATAAAGAGATAGACATAATTGATATGACAAAATATTCAGCATCTTGAAAGTTTCTCTGGCCAGTATCTTCAAGTTTTTGTTGAATTTGCTAATTAAACGGTTCAAGTCCATCACATACGTACCCTGACACGAGTTAAGTCAATAAATACATAAACATACTTTGAATTGAACCATTTAAAGTAATGTTAAGCCGAATGTCAGTACCCACTTTTACGAAATGGTTTCCTAAATGAAATTGATGTTGAAATGTAATACCCACTTTTACAAATGTATTTCCGTTGAAACATTTTACACAGATTATGTGTAGCCACTTTAATTAAGGGTTGACTTTGTTAGAAAAATGGAAATACATTTACTTTGTAGAGGGCTCGATCTAAGGCTACATGTCAAGGAAGAGGACATCAATTTTGTAGGTCAAAGAAAGAGTCCTAGGCTATAAAAAGACATGGAAAGCAAGCATTTATCAAGGCAAAAGAGACCAAAGGCAAGTTATCTCATCATGCGGCATGGGGTAATGCATAAAAAGAGATGACGATGAAGGTGGTGAAACTAGAGCAACAACGGTTGCAGTCCAGTCGCTTGTAGTGGCGCGCCTCGCTCAACTTATATTTCGTCAATCGTTTCATAAAGAGGTTGTAATAGTCAGAAGCATGTCTACCTACATAGTCTGTCCAATGGATTAGTCAGTTTCTTCATGGACAGATTGCAGGTGCTTCGTGTTGGGGAAATTTGATTGTTCAAGAAGATAGAGAAGTAGTAGTAGATCTTCGATGCTTTGATGCGTAATGAAGATCACTATTCTTAAGGTATTATTTATCCTAACTATTGTTGCTATTGGGTTTAGAACAAATATATCTCTAGGATATACATCAAAGTCATAGAGAAATGGTTTCAGTAATTACTCGAATCTCTCTTAGAATTTCTCCTCGAATGTGTTAAGGTTACGTGAATGAAAAGAGAAGAAGAGAAAGGTCCGAAGAAAATAACATTTATGAATAGTTGTGGTTATTATAAATAATATGTGAATTTGTGTCTATTCAAAGAAAACCAATCAACATATCTTTTGAGAATAGGTATCTTATCCCTATCCATCATCACTCTTCATGTCAAAAATAACTTTTTTTATAACTACCAATAATTTCCTTTTAGGATGAAGAGTCACCTTTTTTTATAATCAAGAGTCAACATTTTCTTTTATTAAGACTTTGATCATTTTATGGAAAATAACTTACAGGAAAATGTTTTTTGAATTTTCCGATGTTCGTTTAATGGAAAATGAATTAGTTGGGGAAAACATTTTCCATGAAAGGAAAAAAGTCTTCTAAGATGGGAGGAAATTTTTTTCACTTTTGAGAAAAGAGGAAAACATTTTTCTTACTCACTTTCTCTTATCTTACACTCATGTTAACCTTTTCACCTTTATATTTCTTTTTCTTTTGTCATTTTAAAAAAATTCGAATTTTTAATTATTATTATTTCTTTTTTTTTTTAGTTCTATCTTGGTTGGTCGCCGGCTATAGGCAAGCCTCGAGCTCGCCAACCTCAGGTGCACTCGATGCTCACCGCTCGCTCGATCGACGATGAACTAGGGCTCTAGGCTCACCGACGTTGAGCGAGCTTGAGCTCACCTTTGGTTGGTGGCACGGCGACGGCTAAAAGAGAAGAATAAGAAAAACAAAGAAAGAAAAAGAGAAAAATAAAAATAATTTTAAAATCAATATTTTAAATTATAAAAAATAATGAAAATTATATTTTAAATATAAATAATAAAAATTATTGAAAAAGATTGCTTGAAAAAAAATTCTTACCAAATAGTGGAAAATATTGTCCACTTCTTTTCAAGATTTGGTCGAATACCAAAAAATAATTATATTTTCCTAGAAAATAGTTTCTTAGAAAATATTTTCTAGAAACTCCATATTTTCCACGAAATGAACGGGGCCTAAGAGTCATGTCTTTTCTTAACCAAGAGGCACATCTTTTAGATAATAAACTATTTCAACAATCCCCTACTTAGTTTGTTATTTATACTAATTTACATAAATTCACACATAGAAGAAGGTACCTATTAAGATTCGAACCTTCAATAAGTGTAAATAATTCAATTAGTGAAATTAGTGATAGATAAAACTTTGAATCATGATTCCACTTGTTAATCAAATTATCACACATATGAACCTATACACATTCAGTTAGAAATTTCCTATGCCTAAGCATTTTTATGGCCTTGTGCTCCTCCTGCATTTATGAACATGTACAAAAGTTCATGTGACTTTTGTTAGAAGCAGCAACACTTCTTATGTTCATATAGATGAAGTTCCTAAATTTGTTATGTTAGCATTGTCTTGCTAAAACTTTGAACTTCATTAAGAGTGTTTTCTTACACTTATCCTCCTAACTTCCATGAGTACTAACCTTGATAATACCACCAAATCATATTTTCTCATGCCATTGTTTCGGTGCTTTCTTTGTCTCTACTTATGTTTCCATTTTCAACAAAATGTCCCTTTTTTACAACTTCTTTCACATATGAGCTTCACAATCCTAAGAACTTTCCTCAATTAAAATGTGTTTGATCACATTATCCATAAATCAGGTTCTCAATCGTGTAAAGAAGTATATTTTGATAATCATTCCAAGTTTAAGGCATTTTTGAAATAATTGCAGCAACTTGAAGAGACTCATAAACTTCAATCATAAGGTCTTTGAGCTTGGCAACATATATTTAAACTTCATCCACTTGCTTAGAGATAGATATTCCATTAATCATGACAAATTCACAATATTTCAAAGCAGTAATTCTATTTGCACCTTGTTTGTCAGCATTGTGAATTGTCTCCAAGGCATTCAAAATGTCATTAGTATTTATGTAAGATCAAAACATTTAATATAGACGATTTGACAGAATATTGGGAATCCTTCATTGGCACTTTCTTTCATTATCCTTTTCTTGTCAAGATTATCATGCTACTTTTAAAGGCATGAATGATAACCATTCTAGCTAGAAATTGATTTCTAGAAGAAAACAAAACTTTTTATATTTCTATTCTTAAATGAGTTTCTAAGAAAAAATAAGCATTTGATAACGACACAAAATTTCTCATTCTCAAGTGGCGATGGATGGTAGCGACTGAAGAATGGCGAACGACGATTGATAGCCCCAACGAACGGTGGACGATGATCGGTGGTGATAGTGGGCAATGGTTGATAGACGGCGACTAAGGGGATGATGTACGGTGGACGGCGACGGCGGATGGGCGGCCGGCTAATAGTGAGGACGAACAATGAGAAATTTTTTTAATTTTCATTTCTATTCTAGAAATAGAGAAGTAATTTTTATTTTTATTTTTATTCCAAACCTAATTTTGAAGTAAAAAAACTATTCTAGAAATAGAAAAATGAAATAGTTTTACCAAACAGATTTCTTTTCTAAAACCACATCTAAAATAGAAAAATAGTTCTGGAATAAAAATAGAATGATTATCATGCACACCCTTATTCATAAATTTCAAAGTACAACAACCAGTATGAGATAATCTAGTATGCCACAAGGAAGATGACTCAAATTTATAGACAAAAACAAAACTTTCATTGATACTTATTTTTCAAGATTGCGAGCACTTGATATAGCCGGTGTCTCCATCTCCACGACAATAATAGCTTAAGATCGTTGGGGAAATTTGATTGTTGAAGAAGATGGAGAAGTAGTATTAGTAGATTCTTGATGTTTAGAAGCGTGATGACGATCACTATCCTTAAGGTATTATTTGCCCCAACTATTATTGTTGTGGGGTTTAGAACAAATATACTTCTTGGATATACACCAAAGTTGCGAAGAAACTAGTTCAACAATTACTTGAATCTCTCTTGGAATTTCTCATTGAATGTGTTAAGATTGTGTGTATGAAAAGAGAAGCAAGAGTTTTGACAAAAATAGCATTTATGAACAGTTGTGGTTATTATAAATAATATGTGAATTGGTGTTTATTAAAAAAAAACCAATCAATACATTTTTTGAGATATGTATCTTATCTCCAACCATCACCACTCTTCATGTCAAGAATAACTTCTTCATAACTACCGATAATTTCCTTTTAGGATAAAGAGTTGTCTCTTTTCATAACCAAGAGTCATGTCTTCTTTGATCAAGAGTCACATCTTCTCTTAACTAAGGCTCCATTCGTTTCGTGGAGAATAATTTCTGGAAAAACATTTTTCGGATTTTCCGGCGTTCGTTTCACGGAAAATTAATTCCTTGGGAAAAATATTTTCCATGAAAAGAAAAAAAAAGTCTTCTAAATTAGGGGAAAATGTTTTCCACTTTTGAAAAGTGGAAAACATTTTCCTTTTTGATCTCTCTTATCCCACACATGTACAAATCCTCACTTCCTTCTCCCATTTCTTTTTATTCTTTTCTTTTTTTATTCGAATTATTTTTTTAATTTTCTTTTTCTTTTCTATTTCTTTTTTTCTTTTATTTTTTCTTTTTATTTTATTTTTATTTTATTTTTATTTTATTTTCTTTGTTTTCCATCTTCTTCTTTCTTGGATAGTCGTCAGCCGTTGCTAGGCGAACCTCGAGCTCATCGATCTCAAGCTCGCGCTCTGCACTCTTGTTTATCATTTTCTTTATTTACTCTACCCTGCAGTTATACATTGTTTAAGTAAATGGCTCAACATAAACATTCTCATTAGGGCTGTACATGTTTTGCTTTTTTTCTCCTTTGCTTCTTTTTAAAATCCATACGAACATTTTTTAGAGTAGATGAGCGTTTGGTGACAATGATGGAACAAATATATGAATCAAGTTTGCCCGGATTTAAAGGCAAGTTCATATTTGATTGATTTATAGGTTGGTAAGTGATGCATGCCTATGTGATGAAAATATTTTTCTTACAAAACACCGGAAAATATTTCCGAAATATTTTTAGATTTTAGCCGAACACTAGAAAATATTGTCATTTTCCTGGAAAATGACTTCTGGGAAAATATTTTCCGGAAATGGCTCATTTTCCGCGAAACAAACGGACTTTAAGAGACACATCTTTTACATAACAAACTATTTCAATAGTTCGTTTCTCTATGAAATTCGCAGGAAGTTTTGATTACTTCATCGTAATTCAGGAGTGATCATCTTGTGAACCCTATCAAACGAGCAAAAGAAACACTCTGAAGAAGGCTCGTTGGAGGCCCATCAACAGGACAATAAGACCACTATTATCATATGCCCCAAATCCATCTCAGCCCCTATCGATCCACCTTTGGATTGCATGCAAAACGGTCTTCGAGCATGAAACATTTCAAATTTCACCAATAAGTCCACACTTGGCATACGTATCTTATTCAATACTCGTTATCGGATGCTGAAAATACAGTAAATGAAGTGAGACACTTGTTCTTGGAGAATTAAGTTGTGGTCACTGATGATCTGCTCCTGATTTGTATAGGTTTTATATAGGTCGGGGATTTAATGATATGGTCATGTTTCCTCCATTTCTGATTAGAGGAAGTTCCCTCCAATCGACGCTATAATTGATAGATTATAAATATACAAATGAATATCACTTTTATTCAACTTGAATATTGTGAGAAGCTTCCTCTAATCTTGGATGGATGGAAAAAGGATACTTGCTATGATTTTTTTTTTTATTACTTGAGTTCCATTTTTATACAAAAAAAAAAAAGGCAATTTCTTTAGTTCTATCTACGATTTGTGTGATTGGAAAATTCTCAATTTTAAGGAATAAATTTTAAAAGGGAAAATAATAAATAAAAAAAGGGGGAGGAGAGATATGAAAAATCCACACATATGAAAGAATGGGAATGTAATTCTTCAGATATGTCGCTTGCTGAATCCTTGGAAAAAGTGTTAGAAAAGTTTCAAATCTATTACATTGATGTCAATTTAATCATAAATCTTTAATTTGTGTTAATTTAGTTCTTTCAGCTAATTTTGACCAAATTTTGTTGATATGGACGCTAGTCGGTTGATGTAGCATGGTTGCCATTGACGTGGATAATTTTAATATTATTTTAATTTTTTTTTAATTATGCATTTATTTCTTTTTTTTTCTATTTTCTTTCTTTTTCTTTTTTCCCTTCCTTCATCTTCCAAAGGTGAGGGCCATTCCTACAAATCAAACACATATACGCACACCGAGACAAAAGGAAAGGACTGAAGTCTCTAACTACGGGCTTATCCGGGGAGGGGTATATATTTCTGGCGAGAAGATGTTCATCCATGGCCAACTCCTGCGATATGCAACAAAATCAAAGGGAAACCCTCATTCGAAGAAAATGCAACGATCTCAGGACCGAATCAAGCATAAAACGAAGCTGTAGGCATCGATTTCTTAAAAGCCATTTCAGCAATTCATTCGGGAATTCCATCGAACAATCCATATACAGTATTATCAATTCCACGTTCGGATTCAACGTCGTTCATGGTCTGAACATGGTATATCAAGCTCTAAATCAACATTGTTTAACATGAGTCAGTTTGGGTTTTGTACGATTTGCCTAAAATCTCGTCGGTTAAAATCCCAAAACAGTTTGAGTTCCGGAGTTACCTGGTTCAGGAACTCGCCGTGATGAACAACGACTAACAAGTTGGCTTCTAACGAAGGTCGTAAGCGATTCAGGTGAACCACCAACCGCCGCGGGGGGGGGAGAAATCTCTCACCCTCACTCTCTCTCGTTCTCTCTCAGACCGTCCTCCCGATGTCTCTCTGACTACCCTCTCGGACCGACCGCCTCTCCTCTTTTAAGGGCCACCGGCAGGCGCGCAAGGCTTCTACCACCGCCAGCCTGCCGTGGCCGGCTGATCCCCGATCCCCAGATCGCGCTGCGACCTGCTTTGCTCCTCTGGCTTGCACTTCGCCTGCAAAGGCGAGGGAGCGAAGCCAGGCCGGAAAAAAAGGGAAAATGGGCCGGGCCCCACGGAGGGAAAGAAGAGAGAGGAAGGAGTTGGGCCGGGTCCAGCCGAGAAAAGAAATGACCCGGCCCGACTCCGCTCCCTTTTCTTTTCTTTTTTTAAATAATAACACTAATAATTTTTTAAAATTTTAAAATTTAAATAAATCATATTAGTATTAATGCAAATGCTCATAAATCTATATATTATTATGACGAAAAAAAAAAGGTGTCAATACACATCGGTACACAATCGTGCCACATAAGTTGACTGGTGTCCACCTCAGTAATATTCAGCCAAAATTAAGCGGAATAATTGAATTAGCATAAGTCAAAAGGTTTAGGATAAAATTGGCATTAATACAATAGGTTTAATACTGTTCTGACACTTTTCCCTCCTTAATACATTAAATTTGCAACTTTGCGTATTTGCTCCACATGAAATTTTGATTGATCACCGTTTTTATATAGCAATATCTACATCAATGCTGCAGTTTAGTTTGTGATTTTGAGTTTGAAAAGTGAAATGTCAGGATTTGAAGCAGTATTTAACCGGCAAGTGGAAAATCCACTTTGATGGCCCTTGTTATCTAATCTAAAATTGGAAAATCTATTTCCATTTGATTTTGTCCCCCGATGGTATCGCTTTTTTTACTGTTCAGCCTATAACATTGCATCAACAATGCCATTTAACGCAAAAGAACGGTGGACAAAGAGAAAAAGAATGGTGTTATTCAACTGAACGGATGTGATTTCTCATTCTCAATTTATTTTATTGACTATCTATTGTCAACTAAATATTGTAAGACTAGGCATTTAAACTAGTGCACACGTCCTTTTCATTTATGTTGCAATTAACCCATACACACACACACACACACACACACACATAGTTCTTATTGTAGAAAAAGAATTTGAGCTCAATAGAGAATTTTAAATAAAGAATTCAATTCAGAAGGAAATAAAGAAATTAGACAATGGTTTTTTTTAATACTTTCCATGGTCAAGCAAAAGAAATAAAAAAAAAAAAACATATTATTGTTTCCTTTATGAACATGACATATCTTTTTCTTTGATTGGTTTGAAGAATATTTCCTTAAGCCCAAAGAAATTGATGTTTTAGATCATGCTTATAAATGGCAACTTGATGATGGCCAAACTATAGAAACTAATCATACTCCTTTGAGAAAGATTAAAATCCAATATAGAGATAGTGAAATTACTGCCACCCATTTTCGTATCATAGCCAAAATTGATGACCCTCAAAATATAAAAATAATACAACAAAATAATTATACTAATCATTATCTCCATACTATTGGTAATCGATTGAATAGGATAGTCTCCTATTCAACTTTTTTTCTTCTCAATTACCTAAATCCGAAACTCTTAAATCACCGATTTTTAAACCTTTTTGAATTTCCTAGAACCCATAGTCCAGAATTTGCTAAGGCTATAGAAAATAGAAAAAGATCTTTAGAAAGATTGATAATCCTTGATACTCTCAATGTTAGAGGACCTCCAACAAAAGAAGCCATTAGGATAAAAGGACTTGTTATCAATGATACTCCAAATCAAACATATGTCCTTAAAAAAACCATTGAGAATTCTGAAATGAATTGATTCTTGAAATAAATAGACTTTCATTGAAAAACCATCAAAACTTTTATTATCAAAAGGCTGCGTTTTGCTGTCAAGATAAAATTCAAGATAGATTAAAATCTATCCCATCTTGCATTTGGTGTCTTCTCAAGATAAGACAAAATTGAATATAAATGGTATATAAGTAGGATAAAATTATCCCATGGGAGAAGTGAGATAAAGATGGATAAGATTTCTAATATCCATAATATAAAAAATCTTCTTTGATTAAAAATTCTTAAATTAAAAAAACTTAAAATTATATTTCAATATAAATAATATTTGAATTCTAATATAAGAAATTCAAAATAAAAAATAAATTTTATTTTTTAATTTAATCTTATTTTTATTTATATATTTGAATTTAATTCTATCTTACAATATAAAATTCAATATATAAATGCATATTTATATTTATTACTTATTTGAGGTATTTTAGGTATATTAGTACAGTTTTCTATTAATAAAATTTTATTAAAGAATGATGGAAGGGGAAAAAATAAAAGTAAAAATTAGTTAAAAAAGAGAGGAAAATAAAAATAAAAATAAAAATAAAGTTGACAAGTGTTACATATTTTTACCATCTTCGTTTGTAAAAATTATGATTAATTTATATTGATATAGCGTTTTAACCAAACGATAAATATATATATATATATATATATATATATATTATTTATGATATAATGTGAACATATCCAACTATATTGTTTGGTTAACCAAACTTGTTATCATGTAGTTAAGAATATGAAAAGACAAGGCCAACCAAAACTTGTTATTAGTGATACTCCAAATCAAATATATGTCCTTAAAAAATCCATTGAGAATTCTGAAAATGAATTAGTTTTTGAAATAAATAGACTCTCATTAAAAAACCCTCAAAACCTTTACTATCAAAAAGCCATGTTTGGCGGGTAGAATAATGTTGACACCTAAATTTTGATTAGGTTATTAATTAGGCTTTAATTTCTTTTATTTTTCCTTCTTCTAAATAATAAAAACAAAATAATAAAAACAACAAAAAAAAACAAGCAAAACAAAAATAAAACAAAAAAAGCAGCCCATTTTTCTCTCCCTCTCTTCCCCCTTCGCGTGGGCCCCTACGACCCATTTTCCTCCTCCTCCAGCCCGGCCCTCTTCGGTCATCTTCCTCCTCCGTCCACCTCTGTAGCACACGCGCAGAGGGCGTGACGCCAGATGAACGAACGGATGGCGATGCACGTGGGGGGCAGTTGGCGGATAGGTGGTGGATGGGACGCCGGTTCGATCGATGGAGGCCGTTTAGCGTGCGGGGATCGGCGGTCAAAGCTCCGTCGACCGGTCGCCCCCTCGCCTATAAATAGGCCCTCCACCTTCGTCGGAAAAGACACAGAGGAGAGAGAGGAAGCCAGCAAGCTCAGAGGGGTCCCTGAGAGACTTCAAGGAGCTCAAAGAGCGAGCAAGACGGAAATCCGATCGCGAACTCGAACGACCTCCCTCTGAGAGACTTCAGGGGAGGCCAACGACAAGTGAACTTAGAAAGAGAGGGAAATGAGAGGAAGGGAGGCTGAGCAAGGATCGAGGTTGCAAGCCTCGAACAACCCACTGAGAGACTTCAGGGGAGGTCCGAGGACGAGCGGCCAGAGATCCGAGGCCAGCCGGAGGAAGGGGCTGAGTGAGAGAAGAATCGGAGGAGAGAGGGTCGAGATCTGGGCGCAAATTTGGAAATTCGCCATGTCAAGTCGCCCCAAGCCAAGCCGCAGCCGTCCTCGACGTCGCAGCACCAGATCTCTACCGAAGCCAGGCCGCTGCCGTCGCTCCCCTGTCACCGTCACCGTTCACCGCCTCGTCGTGCCGTTGCTACGGTAAGGTAACAACTGCCATTGCCGCCGGTGGTCGTGTCGTCTCTGTCGCTCCCCCTGCCTAAAACCCTAGTTGCCTCCACCGCGCACCCCCCCGTTTTTGAAACCCTAGCCTCGGCCTCGGTCCCGACTGGCTGAGCAGCCCCGCGTTGTCGCCGTGCTGCATCCTCCTGGCTACTGTCCTCTGTATTGTCGCCGTCATTGATGCCGACCAACCGTCTTAGCCCCTCCATCAGCACAGCGTTTAGGCGAAGAAGGGAGGAATCGCATCGGGTCACGACCCGGGTCAGATCCGGGTAGGGTTCCGTCAGAGTTGGGTCACGGCTGCGAATCGGTCGGCGGTTGAAGACTGGGTTGGGGCGGGTCTGAATCGGGTAGGGTTTGGTTTCAAAGCGGGTCGGGTTCGAGTCATTATTTGGGCCGGGTTTGTTTTTTTTTTTTTTTTTTTTTAAAAAGAACAAAAATCCCGGGTTGGGCCTGTGTTGCGGGCCCGTCCAGTCTTGTGCGAACGGCTTGGGTTGGACCCAACCCAAAACCCAACCCGGGTCATTTTTTTTAATATTTTAATATATTATAATATAAAATAATATTTTTAAAATAAAAAATCAAAAAATATTTTATTTAAAAAAATCAAAAACTTCAAAAAATATCATATTTTCCCAAAAAGCCAAAAAATTCAGAAAAAGCCAAAAAAATGATTTATATTTTCAGAAAAAGATTATAAAATGCTTTTTATGTCAAAAAATGAGAAAAATACCCAAAAAAATGTTTTTCCTCCACAAATACATGGAAAATCCCTCAAATATCCAAAAAAGCCTCAGGGTTTAAATAAGATTAGGTACCGAAAGGGCATTAGTGATTAACTAGTATAATCAAGTCCCCGATCCTAATTTTTCTGGTTGCGCAGGAGCGAGTATTTCTCTCGATAATTCGCTTGGGTTTTTAATCAACCCACCCCAAATTGATTAGTGGCGACTCCGTTTTAAAATTAACTTACAGATTAAAACTTTGGATTATTAAGTCGTGAATTGGTGAACTTGGGAGAGTCCGGGCTAAAACAGACATAGCCGAACCATTAGCCTCTGAAAGCGCTCGCCCTGATTGGGTGCCGAGAAAAAAAGAGGTTGCGACAGCTTGGTGACTCCGCTGGGGACATTTGAGGACTTAGGCCATTTTATCTTGTTTAAGCACTTTAAGCACTTTACTGACTTGTTTTTGTTCTTTTTTTTATGCAGGTCAGTACCTTAGAGGTTTATTTTAATTTCGGTTAAAATGGATTGTTTTGTGATTATAAATTGTTATACATGCTTTAAATGTTTAAGCACTACACATGGCACACACAACTCGGTCGCTGAACCTGGGCCGCCATAGGATATTTAGGATGGTGTTAAGAAAGATACGGCTTCGGACGCGAGACTGCGTCATGAGGTTGCCTTTCTTTTCCCCGAATTTCTCTAGCCGAGGTTAAGAGGGTACGCTGCTAACACGAGACTGCGACAGGTGGATACCTTTTTAATTTCAACAGACATTCTCAGTTAGAAATCGAGCCACGCATCCTATATGCATGTCTTTGTGCTTGCCATTTTCTTTAAAAGTAAAGTAATTTCTTTACTTTTACTTAGTCTTTTTATTGGCCCATGGCAATTTAAGGTAGGTTTTTCCAGTCACAGTTTATATGCAATGGGAGAAGATGATATCCAGTTTATTCCCGCTCCCAAAGTAGAGCTCTTCAGATAGTGAGGTCAATTGGACCAGTATGCCCAAGAGTGTGTGAAAGCCAAAGTAGGTCATCTTCTATCGTTGATCCAAATTCCTATTCATCCCGAAGTCATACAAGCCATGGCGCATTTCTGGTGCCCGAAGATGACTACTTTCATGTTTGGTAGGTTTGAGCTAATCGGAAGAATACAGTATCATCACTAGAATGCCTCTCGAGAATAAGCTTGTCAGGCCATCAACAGGCATTGGCCCTGTTTGGTTCAGCATTTGGAATGCTCATTTGGACTCTAAAGTCCCTTGGCCAAATGCAAAGGTGTTTGGTTTGTTTTTTTGCGCGACTTTGGCGAGATGCAATTGCATCTCCAAGTGGCTCTAAGGGCTTTTAGCCTAATGCAGCTCTTGAGGTCCTTTGGAAAGTTGCATCTTCGGAATGCAACTTTCGGTATTGTTCATCTCTCCAGTGGAGAAGCCGATCGGCCGCTGAATAAAAATAAAAATATAAAAATAAATATTTTACATTTTTATATAAAAATATATATTTTACATTTTTATATAAAAATATTACATTTTTATATAAAAATATAAACATATCTATTTTTTTTATATTTTATGTTTAATAAATATATATTTATAAAAAAATATAATATATATTTATATATATATTTATATATATTTTATATAGATATAAACATATCTATTTTTTTCTCCGAATTTTTATATAAATATATATTTATAGAAACATATCTATTTTTTATATATATTTTATGTTTAATAAATAAATATATATTTATAAATATAAAAATATCTATTTTTTTCTTCAATTGTTTATATATATATATATATATTTATATAAAAATATCTATTTTATATATATTTTTATGTTTAATAAATAAATAAATATTTACAAATATAAACATATCTATTTTTATATATATTTTATATTTATATTTTTATATTTTTATATAAAAATATGTTTATATAAAAATATAAAAAATTTTTTTTTTATTTAGGCTATTTTATATATATTTATATATATTTTATATAGATATAAACATATCTATTTTTTTCTTCGATTTTTTTATATAAATATATTTTTATATAAATATATCTATTTTTTATATATATTTTACGTTTATATTTTTATATTTTTTATAAAAATATGTTTATATAAAAAATATAAACATATTTTTTATTCAGGCGGTTCGGCCGCCGGATTCGGCGATCCGGTGGCCGGTCTTCAAAAAAAAAAAAATATAAACATATTTTTGCTTTTTTAATTTAATAAAAGTTAATTACAAATGCAAAGTTTATCAAACGGTATTTTGACCAAAGTTGTTTCTCAATGCAAATTTTACCAAACAATATTTGCATTTCGGAAAACCCTATTCACCCAAAGGTATTTGCATTTCGCAAATGCATTCCCCAAAAGCCGAACCAAATAGGCCCATCATCCTGTTGTGTGGGTTAGCACAACTTTTAAGAACTGAAATTCATGTTATGAGGCAAATTCTTGAAAACAACCATAATACCTGCCCACTAGAATTTATGAATGCCTGTTTTCAAAATCAGCCTATGACCCAAAAAAGTGAAATTTTCCTCCTGGCCTTTTTCGGGTTCATCATTTTCCCCCATCAAAGAAATGTCATAAGTCCTAAGATGGCATGGATAATTGATCAGATCTTGAGGGGACAAAATTATGTCAACATGATTTTAACCGAAACATTATTGTCCTTTAATCGTTTTAAAGAAAATACGGAAAAAATCATGCGGGTCTCTCCAGAAATTTTACAAGTCTAGTTCTTTTCTCACCTAAGCGAATTTCGAGGCTTCATGCGATCGTCTGAAACGAATGATTTCGAAAATCCATTACAAAAATTTATGGTTTTAGGACCATACATTCCCAATCAAAACTGTTTAAATTGGATAAATTTCCTAAGAGTCCCAGCTCCTGAGGCATTTCAATGGTGTGTTGGTTGGTTCCATGAAAAGAGAGCTCACATTGCTTACAAACGTTGCCGCCCAATTTCGTTGCTCAGCCTCACCAGCGCCATTTCCTATTACCCATATCGGGTGGCACGACAATATGGAGCCCTTTAGGAGATCCCACCGCCTTTCAAGAGGATGATCCCTCCAGTTCTTTTCAACACAAATCGTGACTACGCATTCAAAATTTCTATCGCTAAGGAAACTTGGGACAAGTGCCATCGCAAAAGAATCGTGGTACCTAAAGGGCTTGAGGGAGAAGAAAAAGCCCACCACGCCTCCACGTCCTACATCCACAACCATCGTATCCCGACAAAATGGAAGCCATTAGTCCCTCACTCAATCAGCGAGAGCAGCCAGCACGAGCAAGCAGAGCTTATGGAGAGGGATTTGGGAATGGACTAGATACACACCTTAGAGCCGGTCCAAAAAAGCAAGCATCTGCACAAGAGCAAGGCTTCCCGTCGCATATAAATTGGCAATCATGTCCCCCTTAGTGTTAATATTGTGAAAGTTTTGTCCCATTGTTTAGAGACTTTTGTTTAATACCTAGTATTTCATTCTGTCATTTCAATTTCAAGTTTTAGATGTCAGAAGTTTGCGGTCTATAAAATCCTCTTTTGATAAATAAAAAAGCAGTTAGACCATTGCCATGGGTCAATCTTTGTTTACTTTCGTGCTCATTCATTATTTTTGCAACGACAGGTAATTATGAATCGCCGGCCACCAATCGCCCGCGAATGGCCTCATGCAATAAGGCCCGATCGGAATGATGTACAAAATCGCCTCATTAACATTGAAGACGGCGTAGGACAGATGTCCATTGTCCTTCAACAACTCTCAAAACAAATGGAATCCACTCAAGTAAAACCCAGCTCCGTAGCTGCTTTAAGCACTGTCATGACACCTGAGAATTTGCCAGAGAATAGCCAACACCATAGACAGTTTGAAAAGATCATGAAAAGGTTAAACCAGCTGCAGGGGCAAAATCCCATCAACCTGTCCAATTACGCCGGCATTAAGATCCCTGAAGAGCTCAAAACACCTTAATGCGAAAGGTATGCTGATACCTCCCGCCCGGAGACCTACTTGCAGGCCTACCTGGTCTGAAGGATGATTCAATCGTACCAATCAAGCTTGACTGGCCCCCACCTTGCGATGGTACATTGTCAGGAATATTAGTCTCCTTAAAACTTGGAGGGAACTAATCCATGTTTTCCACCAAGAATATAATATTGACATCAGCTCTGACATCGCCTTGCCCTACGAAGAACTGATGGTCGCGGAGCACAAGGAGCCGTTAGTCGTTGAGATAGGAGAAGAAGATGTCAATGAAGCCTTGCATGATAAATGGGCGACTGAGCAACATCCTATTGCTGAAAAGTTTCCCACTGGGAAAGGCAAGGAGCCTGTGTACAAGATCAAAGACACGGAGTCTGTTCAAGACCGGGGCACGACAGGATAGCTCCCCAATTACTGCAAGAGCTAGGGTTCAAAGAATACTGACCTCTATCAACCTAAAAAGTGAAGCAGAGAGTGAAGCTCTAATATCTCTCACTCCCCTTGACAGAACCGAACTGGCGAAACAAAGGGCCTTACTCAAAAAGTCTGGACCAAGAGCCAAGAAAAGAAAGCCTAAACAAATCAATTCAACATCTACCACTGAGTATAGGCGAAATTTGATAGCTGATGAGCCGCCGTACCAAAACATCGAGCATTCCTTGGAATACAACCCTGAAGGCTACCATCCCCTAGAATACAACCCTGAAGACTTCCGGTCTCTAGGATACAATCCCAAGGACTACCGGTGTTATACAAATGAAATCGGCCATTCATCATATAACTACTTTCCACCCACACACAAGGTCGAAAGCCTGTCAGAAGAGGGAACATTCATCATTATCCGCTATGATCCTAATGAACTACTAAGCTTGTCACTTGACCATGAAGATGGCTTAAATGCCTCATCTTCGTTTGGTGATTTTGACCCGGAAGAAAGCAATGGGATAATCTCGGCAGAGTCCAGTTTCCTTGAAGCAGGAAAATTCACCACTACAACGAATATGCAATGGGAAAACCAGTGGCCTAACCAGGATACATCAAGCTCGTCTTGCACTCATAGGATCATGACCCCTGGAGAGATGTGGATACCTAATCTCCGCAAGTATAATGGCACGACTTGCCCCGTGGCTCATTTGCAATATCTCCACGCTGAAATGAGTCGATACTATAGCCCGATGTCATTCACAACTCGGGCCTTCCAAGAAAGTCTTATAGGGCCTACATTGCAATGGTTCATCACAGCAGATATCTACCTCATGAGAAATTGGAATGAGCTATCTTCTGCATTCCTACTTCAGTATCAAAGCCAGATTGGAATTGAACTGCCTTGCGAGAACTTGGTTCACTTTAGAAGAAGACCAATGGAAGATTTCCGAGCATATGCAAGGAGGTGGAAGGCTTTTATGATGCAAACCTACCCTCAACTGGCTGAAAAAGAAATGATAAAGCTGTTCATAGGAGCTTTACCTTGCAAGCATCGTTGTTGGTTACATGGTTTGCACTTCCGTAGCTTCAATGAAGTGGTCCTCTCATGCGAATACTTTGAGTCTACTGGAGGCGAGGAACTCTCAAGCACTTGATTTCAGAACCAACACTATCAAAGTGCTCCTTTCTTATAGGAGTTTTCATAGGTTTTGCTTGTTTTTATAATTTCATGTCTCTTATCTTGTCTAGTGTGCTACTGTTGCATTTTCCATTCTAGTAATCTAATGTATAGTTCTAATATTTTGTTTTGAGAGCATGAGATAGTATTCCAAATCAGCCCGATGATGCTATCCAACCATAAAAAGAAAATATCATTCAAGGAGAATACTGAGGGCTGGGCTTCCTCATGCTTTTTCTCCCCCAAAGACATATTTTGTAAACAGAAAATATTTCATTACCAAAAGCTTTCGTCAAAACAAGATGTTAAATGTAATCATGTTTGTCTTTCTGACTCACTCACTTCGTGTTTCAGAATATCACCCCCTTTGACTTAGTGTGATCAGGAAGCATTTAAAGCTGGCACAGTGTGTGAGCCCGCCAAATTCAAAAACACCCTTCCAAGAAAGTGGGGGCAAATAGAAAGGATCAGCACGTTCAAAAGGGTAAGTCCTGTTCCCTAAACATAATGTTGAAAATGATGTCCTCTCTCTTCTATCTACAGGAGACAAAGGATGGGACGTAATAGGCATAGGCATACTATCGAACTTGAAGCATGCATAACATGATAGCTCAAGGTAGGATGTCGCGAGTTCATTGATGGGACTTCCAGCTTCGACGAGCCAAGAAGCACAAAGAAGAAATTTCTTATCTTCCTTTGAATTGACTACTGTCAACAGAGAGAAAATTCAGACAGTTGAAACGATCTCTAACCCTTATTCAGACGATGACTTAGGGCCTAGAAACCTCACTTCGTGCTCCAGACGCATGCTCTCGCAAGAAGTAATTGCCATTAGAGAATTGGAGGTTTTGATTGTCCATCTCAGATTCCATAGAAGCTTGAAGTACATGACTTTGCCCAATGTTGCTAATGGTCATACAATCAAAGACAAAAGAAAATTCCACAAAAGGAAGGCGTTGAAGATGAATCAACAACCATCAATCATGCATACATGGCCACGAATGAGGAGGGTCAATCAAAAGAGACATTAAACTGTGTCAAAGACAAAAGGCCGTCATTGACATTCAAATATCCCTAGGAGTTAACAAATACAAACTCTGAGGAAGGGTAATTTGATATCGTTTCCAATACTTCCACTATCTGAACTCATTTTTGACATATTTTCCCTATTGACAAGAAGCATTGGGATTCAAAGAACCAAGCTTAATAGTTAATTTGGGCAAATCAAGTGACCCATATTGATGTACCTAACTTGGTATGAAAGGACGTGTTGTCCAGAAGCCAGTTCGGTTAAATGAAAAAGAAAACGCCCTACGGACACCACCGGTGCCTTAGCCTAGTGGACTTCATATCCTCCTGATGCCTCAGGTCTATCCAATCAATTGCAAACTAATGAAGGGTAATGTTGTATCGTTCCCAGTTGTTCAACTTCTAAGAGAATTCGTGACTGACACGTTCTTTCCTATCTTTTGTAGGATTACCTAACCGTCAAAACAAGGACAACAAGTCAAGGAAAGACATGTCAAACTCTGATAAACTCTCTTAAGCGAAATGGTGTCCTGAGTAATCGCCAAAGCAAATGACAGAAAATCTTTAGGCCTCAACTCACATTTGATTTGGCCAGACTAATTGATCTACTTGTACATTTTCTCTTTTGCAGGGGCAAAAGCAGAAAGGCCAGTCAAATCAATGATCAAATCCCCAACCCTAGCTGATCCTTCTTGTGTCATGTCCCTACTTAATAGGAGCAATCCATCGACACCCATTTGCGAATAACCCTTTTGATGTTCAAAATCTAACATATTTGGAAACACCACTATGTTAAGCCCTTAAAGTTGTCAATATGGTCTTTTTTGAGTCAAAACCATTCATTTATTCTGAGAGTACAAACTCCACCACATTTAAAATTTTGCATGCCTTTTCCAAATGGATTTTGCATGATGATTTTGTCTGTCTAAATCACTGATTCTACAAGGATTATTAGAATAGACAGCCAAGTGAAGAATACAAGATTGATTGAGTATGCTGGATGAGGCGCGTCAAGATGATGAAAGGCAAGCCATATCCTACACACAGCCCCCCCATCTAAACACTTGTGAGATGAGCGTAGAAGATTCCATGGCTACAGGGTAAAGAGTTCTCTCGCGAATGGTATGATAACCAAAATAGTGAGAGGCATTCCATCGCTCACCCCATTGAGCCCCATACACTGGTGAAATTTCTATCTTACCCCCGTCAAGAACCACCCCTACACTGAGGCAGATTAAAGGCGAAGTAGTAACACAAGGTGAGAAGAGAGATAGAAATTTTCTTGCTCGTACTTGCATGAATCTTCGGGCGTCTTTATTGCATATGAACACTCGCGTTAATTTAAGTGCATTAGAATGACGAAGAGTAATTCCTTCTCTATGCACTTGTATGCATTGTACTACCCAAGTGAGTCTGTAATTTTACCCTCACATTGAGACAAAGCAGAAGTTATTACCATAGCCTAGAGCGCCAGCTAAAGATGAAGACTCAAGAGTCTAAATAATGGTGCTTCGATTGAACTTGCCTAGATCAGTTCCTCAAGTAACAAAAATGAAAAAACTAGGGACATAAAAAAAGCAGTGTATCTGGTAAAAGCAAGGTCAAATGCCCATAAATGAAAAGTTGGGATAAAAAATAGGGGCATGAAAAAGCAGTGTGCTTGGTAAAAGCAAGGCCAATGCCCCCAGCAAAAAAATTCAGAGAAGTTGCTGTTGTGGTTCAATTAATAGAACCTCCATATGACAAGAAAGACTAGTGACAAATGCCAAGACAGTTACCAACTCTCACCCTCTTACATGTGAGCCAAGTTTACGTTACATTCCCATTTTAAAAGTCTCTTTAGACTAGGGGCACTTCAATTAACGTAGGATTTCATATGTTTATAAGATCGCTCAAAGAAGTACAAGCAAAATTACTCTATCTCTTTTCACAGGGTTCTTGACTTGTAAACCCGGAGATGATCATGCAACATTTTGTCCATTAGCTTTGACCTCGATGGTCTCCTTTGATGAGCCGCTGGCCAAGACTTCATCACAGTTTTGATAAAGACCTCTCACATTGGTAAAGTCGTACCGTTTGTGAGAATACCCGGACCCCTGTTGACATGATGACAGTGAGATAGTGTGGTCCTTATAAATCCCGCATCAATGGTCAGAATAGCCTTTTCCATGAGAGTGAGTGGAAAGTCCTTTGAGATTGAAAATCTTTCATCTGGCATGCTCAAGACACCTATATTCTAAATGAAGGATGTTTTTCAAAATCTTCCCCAGTGGAATTCAAATGATGCAAAACTGACAAAATTGTCGTGCATAAAATTTACAGCATATACAATCATGTGTGCATATTGTGCAAATAGCAGACATACTCTTAGAGATCAGAGATATTGCCAAGTAAGCATATCCTTATCCCCATTTGTCTTAAAGTATCTACCACTGTCCAGGTACTCTCTTCTTCACACTCGACCTATTCGAGTCGTCCCTTGAGTTTGGGTGCTTGCAACTGTCTCAGTATCCCATTGTCTTTGAGTACCCACCATTTGCCGGGTACTCCCTCTTATCGACACTCGACCTATTCGAGTTGTCCACAGAGTATTGATACTTGTGACTGACCAAGTATCTCCTTATCGTTGAATACCTACCACTGTCTAGGTATCCCCATTGTCTTTGAGTACCTACCACTTGCCGGATACTCCCTCTTATTGACACTCGACCTATTCGAGTTGTCCCCAGAGTATTGATACTTGTGACTAACCAAGTATCTCCTTATCGTTGAATACCTACCGCTGTCTAGGTATCCCAATTGTCTTTAAGTACTGACCACTGTTCGGATACTCCCTTTTCCTGACACTCGACCTGTTCAAGTTGTCCCTAAAGTATTGATACTTGTGACTAACCGAGTATCCCTTTATCTTTGAATACCTACTGCTGTCTAGGTATCCCCATATCATCAAGTACCCACCGCCGTCCAGGTACTCCATTTTCCCGACACTCGACCTGTTCAAGTTGTCCCTAGAGTATTGATACTTGTGACTAACCGAGTATCCCTTTATCTTTGAATACCTACTGCTGTCTAGGTATCCCCATATCATCAAGTACCCACCGCCGTCCAGGTACTCCCTTTTCATGACACTCAACTTGCTCGAGTTGCCCCCAAATAATAACAGCTGTTCAAGCATTCCACTGCTTTGTGTGCTTGCGCCTACCTAGGTATGCTTTCTTACACTTGGACCAACTGAGTGGTCCCAGGTCGTATCATTAAATACTTGTGTTCATCCAAGTATTCCAGTACTTTGTACACCTACGGCTACCCAGGTGTTCCACCCCTTTTAAGTGCCTGTGGCAATCCAAGTAAGCCTCATATCACATTCAAGTTTATAATACCAGGAGGTGAGAGACCTTCACGAATATGCAAGGCACGCCCTCGATATTCCCATTACCAGGATGTGAGAGACATTCGCGAATATGCGGGGCACGCCTTTGATATTCCCATTACCAAGAGGTGAGAGACCTTCACAAATATGCGGGGCACGCCCTCGATATTCCTAATTACCAGGAGGTACGCCCTCGATATTCTCAATTACCAGAAGGTGAGAGACCTTCATGAATATCCAAGGCACGTCCTCGATATTCCCAATTACCAGGAGGTGAGAGACCTTCACGTGTATTTCAGGTACGCCCTTGATATTCCCAATTACCAGGAGGTGAGAGACCTTCATGAATATCCAAGGTACGTCCTCGATATTCCCATTACCATGAGGTGAGAGACCTTCACGAATATCTTAGGTACGCCCTCGATATTCCCAATTACCAGGAGGTGAGAGACCTTCATGAATATCCAAGGTACGTCCTCGATATTTCCATTACTAGGAGGTGAGAGATCTTCATGAATATCTCAGGTACGCCCTCGATATTCCCAATTACTAGGAGGTGAGAGACCTTCATGAATATCCAAGGTACGTCCTCGATATTCCATCTACCAAGAGACTTTAAAAAAACGGCCAAGTATCCTTCAAGAGTTTGTACTTGTGATCATCCAAGTACTCTTTCGACACCTGCAAGCAATCAGGTACTCCTTCAATGCCTGCGTACATCCAGGCACCCTCAAAGAGTTTGTACTTGTGACCATCTAAGTACTCTTTCGATACCTGCAAGTAATCAGGTATTTTCCAATATTTAGTACTTGTGATCATACAGGTACCCATTCGATACCTGTGAACATCCAGGTATTTTCCAAGAGTTTGTACTTATGATCATCCAAGTATCCTTTTGACGCCTGCAAAGGCCCATAATATCCTCCATATTAGTACTTGTGAATATCCAGGTACTCTTTCAAAATGTCTGTAAATGTCCAAGCACCCAACAAATCGATGTCTTGAGAAAGGTCGGCACATCTCCCAAGAAAGGTCGAGTACCAACTGGTATCCTCGATTGAGGTCAGACACCCCAACAAGCAGATGCCCTGAGAAAGGTCGGGTACCAACTAGTGTCCTCAACTGAGGTCAGACACCCCAACAAGTAGATGCCCTGAGAAAGGTCGGCGCATCCCCCGAGAAAGGTCAGGTACCATCCGGTGTCCTTGACGATGATCAAACACCCCACAAACAGATGTCCCGAGAAAGGTCAGCACATTCCCTGAGAAAGGTCGGGTAAACAGCTTATTGCTCTAACAGGCGATCGAAGAATGGTTTGGGTCCTACAAAAACAATTTCTCGTCAAGGCGACCAAAGAAAGGTTCGGGTCCTGGAGGAGCAACCTCCTCACGTTACCAGGTAAGATGATGCCCTGATACTTGCCAAACTCAAGATTCGCACCCTATCTCACTCATGCCTGGTAAGTAACTACATGTATCTTCTTATCTGTCTTAGTATGTGTAATGTTATATTGCTCATTTTCTACATAGAACACTAGGTCCCAAATAAGATATAATCTATTGCATATGTATAGACAAAATTTAGGTATCAGGTTTGTCTTTGAATGCAACCTCAGCGAACTCACCTTCAAAAAGGGGCAGCTATTGACACCTAAATTTTGATTAGGTTATTAATTAGGCTTTAATTTCTTTTATTTTTCCTTCTTCTAAATAATAAAAACAAAATAATAAAAACACAAAAAAAAGCAAAACAAAAAAAAAAACAAAATAAGCAGCCCATTTTTCTCTCCCTCTCTTCCCCCTCCGTGGGCCCCTACGGCCCATTTTCCTCCTCCTCCAGCCTGGCCTTCTTCGGTCATCTTCCTCCTTCGTCTGCCTCTGCAGCACATGCGCAGAGGGCGCGACGCCGGATGAACGGACGGACAGCGATGCGCGTGGGGGGCAGCTGGCGGATGGGATGCTGATTCGATTGGCGGAGGCCGTTCAACGCGTGGGGATCGGCGGTCGAAGCTCCGTTGACCAGTCGCCCCCTCGCCTATAAATAGGCCCTCCACCTTCGTCGGAAAAGACACAGGGGAGAGAGAGGAAGCCAGTAAGCTCAGAGGGGTCCTTGAGAGACTTTAAGGAGCTCAAAGAGCGAGCAAGGCGGAAATCCGGCCGCAAACTCAAATGACCTCCCTCCGAGAGACTTCAGGGGAGGCCGACGACAAGCGAACCCGAAAAGAGAGGGAAATCAGAGGAAGGGAGGCTAAGCAAGGATCGAGGTTGCAAGCCTCGGACAACCCACTAAGAGACTTCAAGGGAGGTCCGAGGACGAGTGGCCGGAGATCCGAGGCCAGCCGGAGGAAGGGGCTGAGCGAGAGAAGAATTGGAGAGAGGGTCGAGATCTGGGCACAGATCTGGAAATCTGCCGTGTCGAGTCGCCCCAAGCCAAGCCGCAGCCGTCCCCGATGTCGCAGCACCAAATCTCTGCCGAAGCCAGGCTGCTGCCGTCGCTCCCCTGTCACCGCCACCGTTCACTGCCTCGTCATGCCGTTGCTACGGTCAGGTAATAGTTGTCTGTGGTCGTGTCATCTCTGTCGCTCCCCCTGCCTAAAACCCTAGTCGGCTAAAACCCTAGTCACCTCCGCCGCGCAACCCCCCGTTTTTGAAACCCTAGCCTCGGCCTCGGTCCCGACTGGCTTAGCAGCCCCGCGTTGTCGCCATGCTACATCCTCCTGGCTACTGTCCTCTGTATCGCCGCCGCCGTCGACGCCAACCAACCATCTCAGCTCCTCCATCGGCACAGCATTTAGGCGAAGAAGGGAGGAATTGTGTCGGGTCACGACCTGGGTCGGATCCGGGTAGGGTTCCGTCGGAGTTGGGTCACGGCTGCGAATCGGGTCGGCGGGCAAGACCGGGTTGGGCGCGGGTCAGTCGACGTAGGGTTTGGTTGCAAAGCGGACCGGGTTCGAGTCATTATTTGGGCCGGGTTTGTTTGTTTTTTTAAATAAAAGAACAAAAATCCCGGGTCGGGCCTGCATTGTAGGGCCATCCGGGTCTTGTGCGGACGGCCTAGGTTTGACCCAACCCAAAACCTGACCCGGGTCGTTTTTTTTTTTTATAAATATTTTAATATATTATAATATAAAATAATATTTTTAAAATAAAAAAATCAAAAAATATTTTATTTAAAAAAAAATCAAAAACATCAAAAATATCATATTTTCCCAAAAAGGACAAAAAAAGTCAGAAAAAGCCAAAAAAATGATTTATATTTTCAGAAAAATATTAAAAAAATGCTTTTTATGTCAAAAAATGAGAAAAATACCCAAAAAAATGTTTTTCCTCCACAAATACATGGAAAATCCCTCAAATATCCAAAAAAGTCTTAATGTTTAAATAAGATTAGGTACCGAAATGGCATTAGTGATTAACTAGTGTAATCAAGTCCCCGATCCTAATTTTTCTGGTTGCGCAGGAGCGAGTATTTCTCCCGATAATTCGCTTGGGTTTCTAATCGACCCACCACAAATTGATTAGTGGCGACTCCATTTTAAAATTGACTTACAGATTAAAACTTTGGATTATTAAGTCGTGAATTGGTAGACTTGGGAGAGTCTCGGGCTAAAACAGACATAGCCGAACCATTAGCCTCCGAAAGCGCTCACCCTGATTGGGTGCTGAGAAAAAAAGAGGTCGCAACAAATAAAATTCAGGATAATACAAAATTTGTTTTATCTTGCATTTAGTGCAATCTCAAGATAGGGCAAAGTCGAATATAAAAATGATATAGGCCGTAAAATTATCCCGTGGGGAGATACAATAAAGGTGAATACGATTTCTAATATCCATAATGGGAAAGTTTTTTTTTTTCTCAAATAAAAAATGAATTAAAAAATTAAAATTATATTTCAATATAAATAATATTTAAATCTAATATAAGAAATTCACAATAAAAAATAAAAAATTATTTTTTAATTTAATCTTATTTTTATTTATATGTTTGAATTTAATTCTATCTCATAGTACAAAATTCAATATATTAATGTATATTTATATTTATTACGTATTTTAGGTATTTTAGTATTTTAGGTATATTAGTGCATTTTTCTATTGATAAAATACTCTCAAAGAATGATGGAAGGGGAAGAGAGAAATAAAAAAAATATTAATTATGAAAGAGGACAACATAATAAAAATAAAAATAAAAATAAAGTTGACAAGAGTATTATGAGAAATTTTTACCATATTCGTTTGTAAAACTTGTGATTAATTTATATTGATATGACATTTTAACCAAATAAAATATATGATACAATATATTCAACTATATTACTACAATCACCAAACAGTAGATAGAATATAGCAAAATTCTCTAAATTTCATATCTTATCATATTCAGTTATATTCTTATTAGAAATCAGGAAAATCCTAAATAAGGATCCAATGTGCATTCATTTTCTCAAAATAGGACATGGAGTGGAGTCTATCTCAAATAAGGACCCAAAGTGGTCATTTAATCTTAAAGAAGAACCTCACTTGCCGATTGGTGAACAGATGCATCTCCGATGCATATTTCGACGGCTTGATCAAGGATATTTTTGTCCAATTTTTTTTTTTTAATTTTGGTTGTCTTTTTCTTTTTTTTTTTTTTTTGGGTCAATGGTTGCACTGTTCATCATCTTCTTTGTCCCCTGTTCATCTTCTTCTCAAGAACATTGAATTTGGGAAGGGCCGGCGAGTGCTAGCCGTTGGTGAGGGCCGACGAGGGTTGGACGCCCATTGTTAGTAGTGGGTGAGGGCCGCCAAGCCCTCGCCGGCCGCGGGTGAGGGCTTGTAGGCCGACCCTCGCCAGATCTGGCGAGGGTGGCCTTGACCATGGCTGGCAAGGGCTGTGAAGCCCTCATTGGCTGCGAGTGAGGGCTTGCAGGCCCTCGCCGACCCTTATCAATGGTTGGTGAGGTGGGCGAGCCCTCGCCCAAGGCCGGCAAGGGGTGACCTCCCTCGCCTACGCCCGCCGCTCCACCGACAACCTCGTCTTCTGCCAAGACTACGATTGGGACGCGCACGTTGCATTCTTCACCCCTTCCTCCCACCATCGCTCCCAGATCAACGACTTCTTCGGCTACCCTTTTTACCCTCGAGGACCTCCTTGTAGGGCCTCGATTTGGACGATCCCCCTCCCCTATGGCCAGCGAGGGCTCGATGGCCCTTGCCCGTTGCCAGTGATGGGCGTCAAGCCCTCGTCAACCCTTACCAGCAAACAGCGCTCGCCGGCCTTTCCCCAAGTTCGGTGTTCTTGATCTGGGCAAGAAGAAGTGAATAAGGGACGAAGAAGACGATGTACATGGCAACCAAAAATGGAAAAAAAAAATTGGATGAAAATATCCTAATTAGGCCATCGAAATATGCATTCGAGATGCATCTATTCACCAGCCGGTGAGTGAGGTCCTTCTTTGAGACTAAATGACCACTTTGGGTCATTTTTTTAGACAAACTTCATTTCAGGTCCTCTTTTGAGAAAATGATGACACTTTGAGTCTTTATTTGAGATTTTCCCTTAGAAATCCAAATAACCAAATGTAGAGCTAGACCTCCTAATATGGTTTTGGAAGAATCATCACATAGGATTCAAAAAAAGTATTTTCCCGATGCCATTTATGAATGGAATATCGATAGTATCTCTGAAAATAACATTATTAATATTTTAAATCAAATGGCTATGGTAGCAAATGCTTATAAAACTCAACAAAAAGTTTTCAATCACACTGTCGGTAATCTTTTAGCAGTAGGCTTTACAAGGCAATTAAAAGGATGGCAGGAGAATTACCTTACTAATGAACAAAAAACTCAAATCTTAAATGCATATAAATAGATGAGCACAGAGAACGTATCAAGGATGCAAATGGACAAGCTATCCAAGATGCTATTTGTACTCTCATCTACTCTATATCTCAACACTTTATAGGTGACTCAACCCACATAAGAGATGTAAATCAAGACATTCTCTCAAATATGAAATGTAAATCCCTGGGTAGATTTAGAGAATATAAAGATCTTTTTCTTCAAAAGGTTCTGGTTATGCCAGATTGTAATCAACACTTTTGGAAAGTAAAATTTTGAGTAGGATTACCTCGTTTAAACATAAGGGAAAGAGAAAGTTAAGAATATGAAATGACAAGGCCAACCTTATATTATTGAGTGATAGACATTTTTACTAAAAATGGATGATACAAGTGATCGGAATTCAGAACAAGTGATCGGAGATATCTCGAAAAGGTGATTACAAGTGATTTATAGTGATTTGTGGTAATTGGGGAGTGGTTACAAGATTATATAAATGATTATAAAGTGATTTGTGATGAAAGTGAAAGAGAGAGAAAGCCTTAGACGTAAGAGAGCAAATGAATAAGAGAGCTTGAGTGCTGAATGCTTGAAGTGGTGCCCTCTTCTTCTTATTTTCCTCATTTTATAGGCAAGTTTGGACTCTTTCGGACGAAATGAACAATAATTTTTTTTTATTTTATTTTAGCTTTGGCCCATCTCACCTAATGGGATTCTTAGGCAAAAGCTTCAAGTTAGATTTTTCAAAAGTTTGCATGATGAGATTATCTTTGTCTTTGTTTGATTTTGTCCCTTCTAGTGATTTGGTGATATGGTGATTTGGTGATGTAATTTCCTCTATTCATCCTCTTCTTTCTCCTCATTGATGCAATAGCAATCATCTTCAATTGTGTTGTCATTGTGATGGGTTTTACTAAAGAAATTTGGAGATTTTATTTTTGAAATGAGTTTTTGCAATGCACTGTGAAATTCTTCTAGTGATTGTATGGCTGTTAAGTGAGCTTGAGTCAATGATTTTTTTTTTTTTTTTTAGGAGAAATTTTGAAGTTTTGTAATCAATGGGTGATTAGGAAGAATTTCATTTATTTAACCAATTTAGGACGGCTTGCTCAGAAAGGCCTTTAGCGAACTTAAAATTATCCCACCACTTAGTTTTAAATCTTCTAAGTAGGTTTTGGACTTGTGAAGAGTGAACATGTTGGTGATAATGAAACTTTCAAGTAGTTACCCAAGAGAATTGGAAATTATTAAAAAATGAATGAGGTTAGAGAACTTTGATTCGTGATTAGTTTATTTGAAATGAACATGGAAAATTTTTAAGCCATTTTTAAAATGTGGAGGTAAGATTTTAATGACAAGGCGAAAATGACCCTACCATTTTTTAAACTAGAAAGGTAATTGTTTGGTGTTGAAATTAGTTTTGAAATAGAAAAGCCAAGTGTGACTGTCAACTTCATTTTGGCGGAAACCTATTGAAAAGAAAGTGGTTTGTTGAGTTTGGCTTGAACCTTCCTTAGGTGAGATGTGTTAAACTAGTAGTGGTTCAGGCAGCAAAACTCAATAGGGTAGTAAGTCCATTGGACAAATCTGGTTGGTAACCTAGGAAGCGTGAAAACAAACTTATTAAAATGGATTTATTAAGAAAATCAATATCTTATTCTAGTTTTGTATCACATATGTCTTTTGATCAAGGTCTTACACATAGAGAATAAATAAATATAGAAGATTTTAATAAATTTATAGAAAATTGGAAAATCCTTAAATGTCGCGACCTAATCTCGAGTGCACCACCTAGGAGTTGGCTAAATGGACTACTAAGCGTAGATTTAGTTTGGGCTCTCCCAAACTCATACCAATTCACGACTTATGTTCAAGTTTTTAGCATGCAAATGAATTTTGATCTAAGAGTCGTCACTAATCAATTTATAGTAGGTCAATTAGACACCTAAGTGAAATATGAGAGAATTATTTTACTCTTACGAATCAGATAATTTAGGTATGGGGACTTGGTTACACAAGATTTCTTTAATGCACTTTCGGTACCATCCTTATTATTTTCAAAAAATATCTTTGCAGGCAATTTGAAAATCACTATCATACAATAAATGATCATGCAGGTGTGCAAACATTAAAAATAACACTCAATTGAAAAAAAAAATACATTAAATGAGTTTAACACATTGAAGCAAGCAATTATTTTGGGATTTTACCTTATCTTGAAATTAGAACTTACCTATATGACATGCACTTTAACTACATGACTTAGTTCTATTGATAAGTAATTTCTAATTAAATGAACCTAACATGCAAACTATATGACCTGCACATAATATTTTTTGCCTTTTTTAATTAAAATTTGTAATTAAAAAAACCTAATTAAAATATCTAAAATGAATAATTTCCTAATCTATTTTGGGGATTAATTTGACTTGAACCCTATCTTATCTTAGAAAACTATTTTAAAAATGCGAGATTATCTAAACATGCAAGCATTATCTAGAACCCTATCTACAAAAGAAAATGCTATCTAGAATCTATTCTAATCTATTCTAGAATTATCTAAACATGCAACCCTATTCAAATTAGGCAATGTTATCGAGAAATCCTATATATCTAACATGCAATCTAATCCAAAAAAACATGCAATCCTAATTTAGGAAACTATCCTATCTGATACACAATTTGATTTTTTTTTTGGGTGTTTTCCACAACAAACAATTTCCAAATATAAGTATTATATCCAACCCACTCAAGATATTCGTCAAGAATTCAAATAAAGGGTTAAAATTATTAAAAGAATAATCTATTGTCTCACGGATTAAATTAATAATTATTCTAATCCTAAACATCACAACATGCAAGAAAAATCAATATAATTAAAAAATTGATCTGAAGTCTCACAGATCAAATTAATAATTATAATGATTTTAAAGTTAAAATATCATCAACGCACAAAAAATTCAAAATAATTAAAAAGTGATCCGAAGTCTTATGGATCAAATTAGTAATTATAGTGATTTTTTGCCAATAATATCCTATTGGATAATGCCTAAAATCTCAATGAAATAGATGCTTATTTATAATGCTATCCTAGGTTTAATTTACTCTTGCGGGCTTAATTTCAGCCTAACAACTTGATGGACTCTAATAACCTAAGGCTATTCCTTAATTAGACTTTTAGTGGGCTGAATTAAGCTTAAATTAGGCCAATTATGGCCCCCTTCTCTACAGAATTTTGGCCACCGCTCTACCAAGGCTTGGCCGAATTTTGCCCCTTCCTCGCAAGGTTAGTTTATTCAATTAAGCTTAGAACCATCTACTGTCGGTCTGATTAAATGCAATTAATCAAATTATGCTTCTAATGACTTTATGCTATTTAATATCTCTAATTTTCTATGCAGTGAATTACTAAATGGGATGTCAAAATTTAGGTATCAACATTCATATTACCAAATGAGAGTACAAGCCCTCCCTTATATATAGGGTGAGAGGCAATTAGGTTTAATTACAATTAATGTAAACTACAATTAACCTAACTTTAAATATATACATCTAACACTATCCAATAATGGTGTTTTCTCCCTCAAAATTATAATAAAGGATCATGATGGCTCTCTTTTAGGGTTTCATTTCGCATCACGCACTTAGTAGAAAGTTGAATTTGGTACCACGATATGCTGACAAGCTATAGTTTACTCTGGATTCGGTCCAAAAGTAATGAAAATTGATAAAAATATAATAAATTCCAGCGGTTTGTTCTAACAGCTCCAGCTTGGATTCGGCTCAAGGAAAATTCCAGCAGATAGATGCTTTTCCTTTTTGATTATTTTAATTTCGAGGTTAGAATTGGAAGTCATACACGTATAGAAAGCTGATGAACGGTGACTAGCGTGCGCGTGTATGTGAGACATGAATAAAAGTCTAGGCTTGGCAAGAAATTATGGGGCAAGACCATTCGTTTCTCAAAGACTATGATATTGGTTTTCTTCACAATATATGGTGAATATAGTGAAGTGTGAATGCGTTGATGACATTGATATTCTTCACAAAATATGGTGAATACAGTGAATGTGTGAGCGCGTTGGTGACGTGGAATCTAGGTAGTCGAAAAGCAGCAACAGCTGTGAATAAGAGAAAAAAGATCCCCACGGTGTCCCAGTCGCTGCAAATGAAGAAAGAAATCCCATTATTGGAAGATGAAAACTAAGCAGGAAAACGAAGGCAAAGAGGAGAATCGTGGGAAATTTCCTGTATCTTGTATTGCTTACAAACTCAATGTACACATCTCATATTATAGTACAAAATGTATATAGGAAAAGGGCAACCAAATAATTTACAAATCAGATCTGATATTAAATTGATCTCGATTGATTTTATATATCAATCTTAATCTAAATAATATCTAGAAGATTCTCGCGTATCTTCCAACACTCCCCCTCAAGCTGGTGACTTGTAGATATTATAAGTTTCTTCCTCAGGAATGCATGATATTTACATATTCAAGCAAACCCTTTGTTCGCATTACTAAAGATCAAAACACAAAAATAGAAAAAACCAACTACATTTTGAGGGAAGAATTACTAAAAAGTGTCACCGGGCCCTTGTTCAACCTCACCCACATCTAGACAAGGCCATCATGGTTGTAAACGTCAGGGCGAGGCTAGCCTTATTGATCGTGGGCAAGGTAGCCTTGCCTAGGGTGAGGTTGGCCTTGCCTAGATCTAGGAAAGGTGCTCTCACTTGTGGTTGATGAAGACTTTGCTACCCTCGCCTAGTGGTTGATGAGGCCTTGACGACATTTGTTGGTCATAGTCAAGAAAAAATAGAAAAGAAGAAAATAAAAATAAAAATAAAATTCTAAAAAAAAAAAAACTATCAATGTCAGCACTAGCCAAGTTACGAAGAACGGTTGGCATTCATGTCAATGATTTCTAATTAAAATTGGTTGAATGGACTCAATTGATAAAAATACAATAATTTTAGGATTTTTTGGTAATTTTTCAAATTTTAAGATAAAATGGTGGCTCTCATGAGAGAGAGTCCCAATATTCAAGACCCTTTGTTTGGGGGTGTTCCCACCTTTTTTTTTTTTTTTTTTTTTTTTTTTTTTTTTTATGACCGAGGGACCGCCGGAGATCATCCTTCGGTGATCACATGACTCTTTGGTGCTCGGTAGCACCGGCGGAGCCTTACCGCAAGTCATTATTTAGACGTAAACCCTCGGGGCTGGCCCAGTAAACCACTATCGAGTTCCCATCCTTTGTACGCAAAAGGCATGTCCTTTCTCTTAGAATTTATTGGGGGCCTTTTTCTTTTCCTGTGTTTTGACTTTTAGTGATGGGAACAAAGTGTTCCCACCCTTTGTTCAAATCACTAAAAGTCAACCCTCTGTTCGCATCACTAAAAGTCAAAACACAGGAAAAGAAAAAAGGCCCCCGATAAATTCGAAGAGAAAGGACGTGCCTTCCGCGTATTACTGTAGCAATGGTGGTTGATTAGAAACCGCCACCGGTCAATTCACAGAGTATCACTTACCAAAACCTAAGACGAACACAACTAGCATTCACTGCAAACTCTTCGCCTCTTGCGCAGAGGTCACAAAAAAAAAAAAAAAAAAAAAGACTGCTCGAAAGCTAGCACAGATCAATGTCTGACACAAACTCTACTTCAACCGAAGCTCGGAGGTTAGTTTTGCATACAAACAGTCGAAATTTACATCGCTTGGTCCTCTTTATTGTATGCATATGTTTTTCTCGTTTCTTATGAGCTATAAAACTACTGCATTTTGGCCCCATCCAAATGCTGATAATTCAAAGAACTATACTTGACGATGGTTCGATTTGATCTGATCTGGAAATGGTGTCCATGACATACATACATACATATATATATATATATATATATATATATATATATATATTCCAATTTAGGACTTGACCAGTATCCTTTAATCCTTCAAAAGGACCCTTCGGTGAAATGAGATGTATACTTCGATTGGAAGTTGGGGATTTGATCCAGGTGCAACATACAACCTTTTTTCCTTTCGTCGTCATTTTCTGTGAGCGAGTGTGGAGTGAATATGCTATTTGAATCCAAACCGTTAGATCTGGATTGTCTCATGTGAGGTCAACCTGCGTCTCACCAAATCAATGAATGAGGAAGGGGAACAAGCACTTGGTTGCAGAATATATATAGAAGTCCAGTTTTCTTTTCCCCCATCAGAAGCGATATCAGATAAATGCAGAGCGAAAATGTAAGAAAAAAAACTCCTTTTCTTTCCCCTTACCTTTGAGCGGAAATACTTACAAAATAATATTAAAAAAAATCGTTTTCTTTCCCCCACCTTCGAGCATAAATATTAAAAAGAAAATCCCCTACCTTTGGGCGGGGAAAGAAAAACGGGTTTTTTAAATATTTCCGCTTCATTGTTTAATGTCGCTTCCGACAGGGAAAAGAAAACAATAGGCTCTGCAATCAAGTGTTGTTGCACTTCTCATCCACAAAGAATCAGAGAGTTCATTGAGCTCGAGAGAACATGGCGGATCATACAGTTACACTCCAAAATTATGTAATTCCTTCGTATGTATAATATGCTATGAGAACTCTATTTAGAGTACGGATTAAGTAGCTATTTTCTTTTGAATATGTTTTTCTTTCAATTAATTTTTCCCTAATTTTATAGAAAGACAACGGGCAACCACAATGGCAATAATTACAGGATGGGTTTGACTCAACTCTTCATTGTTTGCATATGTTTATATGGTTCATTGTGAACTATATCCTCCTTCAGGTCACGGCCATTTAACGCACTAGGCTTTCTATGCCTGTTGGAACTTTTATTGCACAACTTTGGCAAAATTCATCCATATCGATCAAGAATCATCTATTACTTACCGCAATTAATCTGTTTACATTAATTATATGAACTTTGCATGTCGTTAATGCTGAGTTTTATTTTCTAATTTTGGACTCACATATGACACGTCATATGCAATTTGGGGGAAATTCTCACCATCATACGTGGACATCTAAGTTTCTATCGAGCAAGTACGAGGCATGTAGGTGGACCATAAATTAATGATTTAAGCATGTAGCTCCAGAAAGAGCAATGTTCTATAAGTTTGTATTATTTACTTGCATCACAGACTAACGATTTCTGATTTCGCTGTGCTTTTTTATAGACTCGGTGAACAAGAAGATGGCATCACGGAAAAATTGAAAGATTTCCTAACATCCTCGCTTAAATGGTCATTTGCTATTTGCGGAGTTAAGGATTTACTTATTAACATGCAAGCGACCTTCATCTTGATTTCCATTGCTCTAATGATGCTCTTTGGCATCAGTTTGCGAACAACACAAAGCAATCGTGGAACCACATTCATCAATTTCGCATTTCTCATATTAGGATGTCTCGTTGTTGAAATAGCAATCAACTCGATTATACTAAATCCTTACATCAAGTGGGTTATCTATGTTATGTTCCTTACTATGGTAGCTACAAATCCCAATTACCAGCCATTTTTTCAAGAGATGAAACGAATCTTCAAATCCATGTACAAAACAACTTCTTTGAGGCTTAGAAACTTGTTCATTCAATCACAAGTGATCATCCAAAATCTTTTGAAAACTAGTGTTGCGGAACAAGAAGAATCATCAATGAATAACAACTTTGCAACTCGATTGGCTGGCGACGATGGAGGCAGAGTTGGGGAAGACATTGTCTAGTTGATCTCACGATAGAATTTGACACCCTTTATAACTCCTTTTCTCGTTAAATTATAAGATGTTTGTACAAAATGTGAAATGGATGTCCGAACTTTTTCCTCTGTATTATGTGTTTGTACGATAAGCAAAAGTTTGGTCAGACTATAGTAGTTCTTCACTAATACATTAAATTTGCAACTTTGCATCTTTGCTCCATCTTCCTGAAACTGTTATTGGTCACTTTTTTTTCCATAGCAACATCTACAATAATCTGCGTTTTAGGATGTGATTTTGATTTTGGAAGTTGAAAATGTGAGCATCTTAAGCAGTGTTTAATCTATAAGTGGAAAATCCACTTTAATGACCCTAAAGTAAGAGATACGTAGCAATTAATCGGATGATCTGTCAACCCTCCCATTATGAGCCGGAAAGAGCCAAGCTAGTAAGGAAATTTAATTAACTCTAATGTTGCATATAAGTTGGGTAGTTGAAACTCTCAAGTAGCTTTGCTTAATATTAAGACACGGGAGATGCCCAGCCTGAAAAGAAGCTGCTATATGACAAAAGAAGGAGAATTGTCCGAGTGGGGGTAATTAATAAATGAGATCGAAATGTGCTCGAGGACAAAGACCTGGCGTTTTCATTGACTTGGCTCGCCACCGTCTTTCACTATATTAAGAAGTTCCATCTGATTGATTGCACAAGTTATTGATCTAATACAGTCATAGTATTACAGTATACACTGTTTTAATATTCTAAAACTAAAAGGTTCGTTTTGCTTTGATGTAATTATAGAGGGTCAAGACTTTTTCTTTGGTCTAAAGAGGGTCAAAATTAAGAGTTAATTTTTTAGATTTTGAAAACTCTCCAATGACTCACGAACCACGGTGTGAATGGACATTTACTTACCTTTAATACAAATAGAATATTAACTTAGAAAATTATTTATGCAATAAATTCTTCTTCGTATTGATTGAAATTTCAATTGATTGACATTTCATCCATGTTATTTTGAAATGTTACATATTAATCAAAATTTCATTTTGAGGCATCAGTCATTGAAAATTAAAAAAATGACTCATGAGCTACGAAGAGAATAGATGTATTATTACTTCTAATGTAAATTCAACATTTACTTCGAATATTCCCTGACTATTAAATTCTACTCACATTGATTGATGTTCTGTCCATTTATTTTCAAATGCTATATCGAAACTAAAATTTCATTTTGAGGCATTTGTTATTGGGTTTGCTTTTCCACTTCTATGAAGTTCAAAGTCTTATTTTACTCATTCTTTCATCAAAATTTAAAACAACGATGAATTTATTTGTTAGGGAGAAAATAATTGATTCACATGATCATGTAGTCCAACACTTTAATTTTCATAAATTTTGTCTCTGTGATTATATAATTGATAGTAGTTGATCAAACCTTTTAAGATTTTCAATCTCTTAAAAAGGAAAATTCCGATAGTATTGTAGAACGCACTAGTTGTTCATTAATTGGCTGTATTATATGGCACTCAAATCACTTTTGCTTTCAATCATAATTAATAATCTTGCTTTATGATCTTACATTAATAGAGATTGTGTAACGATCTAGATTTTATTAATTAGTTACTGAATAATTAAGAGTTTTGCCTTGAACTGGCTTTTTATGATAAGCAAAAAGAGAGAAAATTATTACACAATATTCTACTTGGATCGTCTTGCCTAAAATTATCTTATCATACTAATTCAGTAAATTTGATAACAAATTGTAGGCATGGTAAAAAGAAAATAACGAATTTTCCCACTCTTGCAATTAGAGATTTATTGATTTTTTTTTTTTCATTTGTGTCGCCATAACCACCTTGTGAATCGACTCTAGGATTAAACTAATTCCTTATTTTTTTAATTAATGAATGCTGAGGAGAGATATTAGAAATAAGAAAGGAAAGAAGAAATATTAAAAAAAGTTGTTATAGCGGAGTCTAACTCATTGAATGTTTAAGCTTAGAAAAAGAATACGATTAAGGTTAGAAAATTAAATGCGACATCGAATGTGTAAAATTAAAAAATTAAAAAAATTTGTGACAAAAATTATTTTGAATTAAATGTATCACGTGTGTGTATTAAATTTAAATTTTTGGTGGTATTACTTTGCTGTTGAGAGATCGAGCTCCAGATCTGACCATTTTTTCCGAAGTGGTCCCATGGAATGGTTGGAAATCCGAAGTGGTCCCATGGAATGGTTGGAATAATGTAAAAAAGTCTTTTCGATGGAATGATGTAAAAGAAGTTTCTCAGCGACCTGCGAAGTTGCTAGGCTTCAACTCAACAAGACATCTATATAGTCCGCTAACAATCATAGAATTCATTGAGCTCCAACTCCTCCAGGACATGGCAGACCAAGTAATAACGCTGGAAAGGTACGTACGTCATTCATGTGAATATGCTCTAAGAATTTTGTTTAGAGTGCAAATTAAGTAGCTAGTTCTTTTCCTTTTGAATCTATTTTTCTTTCAATTAATTTCTTCCTGATTACTTTTTGGAATTACTTATCTGTTGAGAGATTGAGCTCCAGCTCTGACCATGGAGCTTCTTTGCAGCCATGGGGGGACCTCTAGTTCTAGCCATGGAGCTCCTCCATGATTGAGATCCAGTCTAGCTCATCACCATGACAAGCCTCGTTAGTGACAATGAGACAAAGCTCGATGTGAAGATATGGGTGCCATTAAAATGTCATATGTAGTATTTAATTAGGTTGATAGTGTTTTAGGGCACACTTATATGAAAACTTTTATGCATGATGACCATATCACCCTTTTTCAATGGAGACCCATGTAAAATTGGGGAAACCCGAACCTACCCAACTTGTCTCTACCGTTGTTTAGTCAAAATTGCATATTGCAAATTAGAACTCCATTTAAGTGATTGGTGGACCTGTGTAAACTTGTTAGGCTCTTAGTCCGTACAAAATCTTGCCCGTGATGATTATGCCCAAATTGCCTAATACTATTCTTCCACATAGCCAAATTATTGTTTCACTATGATGAGCTTAGCTAGGGGAACATTGACATTCGTCTTGGCTAAATATGGAACTTAGATTGATTATCAAATTTTATATATTTTATGGATAAACAAAATCAAGATGATGTATATAGGAACTGTTTGATATATGTGAGAATAAGTTGATAATATCAAGTGGAATGCTTCTATTAGATAAATAAAGAAATAAATAAAGAGATAGAAAAATATGCAAGTGGATATTTATAGTGATTTGGCTTGGACCAAATTTACTTTCATTTTCTTGTACTACCAACAAGCTAGAATCCACCAATAATCTCTTGAGTAGTTACATCATAGTACTTGTTTGTCGGGACCCTCCCAAATGAGGATTGGGAATGAGTTTAGAGGTAGTTGCCTAATGGCAGGCCAAATGGCCTAAGGATTTAGGCACAAGCTTTTCCATGCTCATATCTCATGTGGTGTTGGATTTCATTTTATGTGCTTTACCCACAAAAGATTTTTAGGAGTTGCCATTGGCCATTTTGGGGTTTGCTAAAAACCAAATGAGGCTCGTTTTATTTACTATACAACTAGAGATTCTAGCTCAAGGGATTGATCATGCTAATGTTACTATAGTACCATTTCACATCACTAACTTGGAAAGTTGTTTATCTAAATGATCATACACACTTGATTGCCAATTATGGTCCTAAAAGTATCACAACCGCTAAGTGATTATGCATATGTTCTTGAGGGATTTATTATACTAGTCTTAACCTATTCTAGAAAGGAAATTAGCACACAAGCTATGAAAATAGCTTTTTAAAAATAAACAACCAAGTATGAAAAGCATCTAAGAGGCTATGGAAATGGCTTTTTAAAATAAACAACCAAGTATGAAAAGCATCTAAGTAAAAGTAAGGGAAATGAAAAACTCAACACAAATTGGGCAAAGAATGTACATGGCATCGTTATAAGTCTTGGTACATGAATCCCCACAAGCTAAACCCGTTGTTAAGTCCAGCAAATAATATATAATGTCTTGTTATTTAGCCTCGAGACATGAACCCCATAAGCTTGAGACTAAAAGCTAATCCTAAACCTAAGTCTATTCATTTTATGATGGTGAACCTAATCTAAGCTATTCTAACCAATTATTTAAAACGTAGTTCTAAGTATAATAAGGCTTCTATTAACTAGAACCTAAGCTAACCTACTTATTGAAACCTAAGTTTATTAATCTAAGCTAGCCTATTGAAACAAAGCTAAGATAATCTAGTTAGGCTTCTTCAGACCACCCTAGACCGCCACCCTTGGCTCCTCCTCGGCCGCCGGGTCATCAGGAGACGAGCTCTAGCTCTCATCAATACATCACTTTGTTCGTGGAGAATCACTTACGCAATGGAACGAAGACCCAAGAAAGTTAGACGTAATCAGATTTCCCCCACTTCCGGGAGTCTTTTTCCTGACTTTCGTCTTCTTTGCGCGTAAACCGCGGAAGCTACAATCAGAGCCACTATTCGAAAATGATCGTGTGAATTTTCACGGAACCGAAGTTTCTTTCTCCTATGTTCATTTTGGAACTTTCCTCGTTCCCTCCCCTCCAAATGAATATCCCACACCGGTTCTGGGAAATTTCTTGAGTTCAGAAAGTGATTGGCAATAACATTTTTACTTCACTGAATTTTGTACTTTGAATAGGCGACGACTTCGGGCTGCCAAGACTTAAAACGAAGGGTCACTAACGGGATGGAGAGTGAGGAAGAGAGTGAACTTTAGCGCAAGCCAGTGAAGAATGTAGATGCAATTCTAGCATGAACTTGACTTTACCCATATTCTCAGAGGAAATCAATTGGCATTTTCTTTCGCCCAATGAAAAGGGACTCGACTCTTCCAAAGGAGAAGAAAAGAAAGAATATATCTATATTATTCAGATTAGTACAACAGAAATAGCAAATTACTTGAACACATTTACCTAAATGATGTTTTGACCCATAAAATCTCAAAGTAGTACTATTGCCTCAAATTTATCATTCATTATAATTCCGTCCAATTCTGCCATTAAAATGTCATATGTGGCAGCTAGCAAGGCTAATAGTGTTTGTGGGGCATGCTTATATGGAAATTTTTATGCCTGATGACCATATCGCCATTTTTCATTGGAGACCCATGTAAAACTGGGGAAACTTGAACCTATCCAACTTGTCTTTACCGTTATTAAGTCCAAATTGCATATTGCAAATTGAACTCCAGGTAAGTGATTGGGGGACCTTTGAAAACTTGTTCGACTCTCAGTCTATAGAAAATCTTGCCTTGTAGTGATTATGCACGAATTGCCTAATGCTCTCCTTCCATGTCGGAAAATAATTATTTCATATGAATATAGCGTCCTGCTAATCTCCAGCAAAGCCAATCGCATTCCCCATGATAAGCCCAGCCAGGGGAAAATTGACATCAACCCTGAGAAAAACATCTTACCAAAAATGTGAAGAGAGATGACTCACATGTCTCTCTCTACATCCTCAGATTGAGCGTGCTTGCATTATCAATGAGATCAGGACTATACTGCAAACTTTTGACTGTCTTGGTACCGGCGATGGTGAAGTTACCTTATAAAAACAATAACACTGAGACAATAACTTCTCCTTTTTTTTCTTACTTTTATTAGAAACGAGATTTCAAATCAGTTGGTATCAATGAACTATTGGATTTGGATAAGACACGATATTGGGTAAATTGTTTACAAATGAGATTGTTTATGTTCGATGATAGGAGAAATTCATTGTACATCTTACTTATAAATATAAATAACAAAAGACTAATAAAATCAAATGATTCGATGTCTAAATAAAATTGGTATATTGCTTTAGGGAGTATCAATTACTTTTCTATGGGCAGAGTTGCTCCCATTGTAATAAGATTTGAAATGAAGTATACAGCCTTTATGGGGTAACGTCCTAAAAAAGGTAGCTAGCATTTACAGCTCCTTACCGCCCTTTATGAAGTATAAAGGGAGGGAGGCAGGTGATGCTATGGTTTTGCAATTTGACCATGTGCAGTAAATTGTCCGTGAGATGAACACGTGTTAAATGGATTAATCCCGGATACAATGATGGTAGCGGTGAATATTCATCACCAAAAAATAATGTACTAATTCAAATAGCTCTTCATTTTGCACATTAAATTTTCAAATGAAATAGCTAATCAGTAACGAAACTAACAGAAATCCGACGTCCACTCTTAGTAGGATAACCAAGGTCAATCTTGTAGATTCACAGTCAGACTCAAATGTCGGCTCATGTGGTTGGACATTTGAGTGGAGTGTTGTGTTATAGTGAACTGTATTCAATGGCTTCAGGGTAGTAAACTACTCCTGAAATTTGACCATCCAATTACTTAGCACAAAAATAAAATCGATATAAAAATGGCGAAGTTAATTTTTAAGGGAAAAAATGGATTTCTTTAGCGGAAAATAAGCGCACAAACTCATCTTCGGATAGCTTCTAGCTAACACAAATACAAAAAGGATAATTGTATCATTGCTTGACTTTGCTCTCTGCGCTCATACCCTAGATCATAAAAAGAACTTAAAGAAAACTTCACATATTGATGGCTCCATCCTATATGCTACAAATTATGCAGATCATTATCAACAACAAAAATTACAAATGAAGAGGATTAGTTACTAAAAAACCAAAAAGTATGGGAGCTAATTGCAAAAAGCGAAAGTGAAAATATACGCAATTCCTTTATCCTTCTTCAAATTCTCCCCATTTCCCTTGATTTTTTTAGCCCGGAATGATATTCATGGAATGACAAACATTGTCAAGAAGTCACTTCTACAACAAGGCCTAGCCCATATACTCGATGCGGCTTTCACTTATGCAATATTCAAGTAGATGGAGATTTAATTAATTGATGGATGATTTTTTCTTACCAATTTATCTCGTAACAATTCATTTTTAGATAGGGTTTTCAACTGTCGTTGGGTGTCATTTTCTTGTATGTTTCCTCAAATAAAGATTGGTATTGCTTTAAAAGTGTCACGAAAGAAGAAATTATCTAATTTCTCTTTTTTTGCTCCCTGTTTTTCATCTCAATGTTGAATTCAACAGCTCTCGATTTGTCAAGTGATCTCCTAACATCGGTTTCATTTGGAAGAAACTATCGCATTGTTATTTTATGAGAGGAGTTTGGGTTAGAATTTATGATTGATGATTAATTTCTAAGCGAATATGAATTCACTTGGCTTTTTTTTTCTCTTCTTTTAAGATTATAAAGAGTTTTATTGCAATTGTCATACAAAGTCTTGTTATCACAGATAGAAGTTCTCTAGAGACACTAGTTAAGACCGCAAAAAGTAGTAAAAGCACATTCAAAGCATTTTGATAAAGTAAAAAACAATCTGCTATATACTTTATTAGAGAAAAGAATCATCCGAACCAACAAACTGGTTTAAGTTCTTTGGCCAAAATATTGCTTTAGACGTTAGAAAAACTACAAAATACCGAGTAAACAAAATTAAAAAAAAGTGTAGTAAAAATATTTGTTCACGAAATATAAAAAGAATCCAACTTCATATTTTCATTCATGTTCCAATGAAGCTAGAGGATCAGCAGGAGAACTGGCCCATCTATTCAATCTTGGAGGCCCATTTAGTGGAGTTAACTTGAGATTGTTTTAAGTTGGGTCAGTCCAAGATTTTTTCCCGAGAATTTGCCCAACATTGCTTCGCGCTTGTTAGATTTTTTCGTGGCATTTTCACAAAGGATGAGCCGTCCTTTTGATTTTGTTCTTAAACGTTGTTAATACAATGTAAATAACGAGAATTGGCACATCGCTTTGGAGAGTATTCGTATGGGCGGACAGCAAGATGTGAAATGAAGTATAAGGGTATTGGGTGACGCTCAGAATAGGGTTACTAGCACTAGTAGCTCTTTATTGTTCTTTATGAAGTAAAAATTTGTTCAAGTTTTGGAATTTTATTGTGTGCGATAAATTGCATGTGAGATTAACATATGTTACAATATGATAAATTAGATTTTGGAAAAAGACAATTGATGTATGTGATTGTGAACCCTTAATGATTGTATTTGACAATTCAGTAATAAACTTTCGACATATCACTTTGTTTCATAATGTGATTTGATCACTTGCGCGAAGACTATAGTAATCCTTTGTTCTTACCAATTCGTGCCTTTAGAAAGCGATTGGCAATACTATTTCTACTTTATTGAATTTTGTGTTTCAAAATGGACAACTTGGGGCCACCAAGACTTAAGACTTACCGAGGGTGACTAACAAGATGGAAATTGAGAAAGGGAATGAACTTTAACAAAAGCCGACAAATGATATAAAGACAATCGAACTTGACTTACCAATATTCTCAATGGATATTACTTGGCATTTTACTTGCCAAATGGGACTCAACTCTTCAGAGAGAAAAAGAAATGAGAGAATAATTCTGTGTTATTAAGATTAATATTACAGAAAATCTTAAACCAATACCACTAGAGCACATTTACCCTCCATTGCAATGTCAGGTTTCATCGTTAAGTGCCATATGTGGCAATCGACGAGGGAAATGGTATTTGCAGGGCACGCTTATGTGGTGATTTTTGTACATAATGACCATATTGCCATTTTTCAATGGAGGCCCGTGCAAAATGAGGGAGACCCAAATCTGCTCAACTTGTTACCACTATTGTGAAATCCAAAATTACGTATTTAAATTAGAATTTTATAAAAGTGATTGGTAGACCCACGAAAACTGCCAGGCTCGACATCCTCAGGAAATCTTAACCTCTGGTGACTAAAATTTCCTGCTAATCTTCAACAGGCCAATTCCAATCGCTATGATGAGCCCAACCTAGCAAATTGACATCCACCCTAAGAAAGCATATTTCCCAAAATCTGAAGAGACATGACTTACATGTTTCTCACCACAACCTCGATATCATATTAGAATGTTTAACCTAAAAAAAAAAAAAAAGCTATTAAACAGAGAGATTACATATACAGATAAAAAGATACATAGCATAGCAAAGGTTACTTTGTTAGGTTTTAAACATTGTAAACTTACTTGAAGTCTAGGTATATAAAATGGGTGGGTTGAGTCGGGTTTATGACATATTGAAAATGACTCGACCCATATTGACTCATTTATTGTATAAATGAAGTAAACATAATATTTCACAGTTATATGATTCTAAGAGGAGAAGACAAGTATTGAATCCCTTCTACTGTGCATGCAATTCAGGCTTTATATTTTAATTTTTATTTTATAATTAATGTACGCAAAATATAAACACGTCTTTCTATTTCTTTCTATTTGGTAAAAAAATTATTTTACAAAATAGAATTTATTAATGTACACACTTAACTCATGTGTTTGTTACATTTCTTTTTACCACAATGATTCTAATACAACCACAAAATAGAATTTATTGTAAATTATTAATGTCTCTTTAAAAAATATATTTCAAATTGTTTACTTCAAGTAATTTTACAATGTTTAATACCAAACAAAGCAACTTTGAACTTGGCTTTGCTATTATATTAAATCTTCCAATTTGGAAATTTAAGCCATTATAGTTATAGATAAGAAGAAAACAAGTAGACCTTTTAATAAGGGTAATGACGATTTATCGCATGCCTCATATCATCTTGCAATGGCCATGCCTGAGCCATAACAGAGCGACAATGTCAATCTTTCTCGAGAATCACGCGATCCGATTATCATCGCAATCTCTGACAACTCCCGCCACTGTCGATCGCTCCTATAGTTCCATGTGCCCAGCTAGGAAACTTACCTCGTAAATCAGCCGAAAGACTGGTTAATCTATGGTAGGTAGTCTGCTGACTATAGCATTGACCTAAACTTACCTCGTATAATGTGAAGGTTTGAGAAAGATATGCTGTCGAAATTTTTTTAAAACTCTAGCATTCAAATTTAGTTGGATCATTGCGAAAAAAAAAAAAAAAAAAAATTAGTTGGATCACGATTTTATCAAAGTTGATATTACGAAAAATCGTAGACCAATACATCTATAGCAAATTTACTTCAAACTACTATTTTGATTATAAAAATACCAAAATTGGTATGTATCTTATAAATTTATCCTGAACTAATTTTTTAACTGTCAGAAATATCAAATTAGTATATTTGTAATAAATTTTCTCTAAATTAGTTTACATTAAATTGAATTAATACTACGAAAAATTGCAAAATGGTATACTTATAATAAATAATGGATAAAACCTCAAATTGGCACACTTGTCCACTGTCACATGTCATTAAATTAAGCAATTTGATGATAAAATTTAACAAAAACTAACAGAAAATAAATTTGTCACATATGTACTAACTTGGAGTTTTTTGTGGTCAAAAAATTAGTTTTGGTAAATTTGTTGGAGATATATTAGTTTTGGATTTTTTTGTGGTATTAATCATTTTTTTTATAAGTTGAGTATTGAATTTGTCTAGGTAGTTTTATCTAGAATGTGAATTTTAGTATAATATTGTCATTTTGATTTGATATTATAGTTAGGATGAACGATGAATATTTTTGAACATATAAGACTATTGTTTGACAGCTATAATATCGTTGAGTTATTAAACTAAGTTTTTATTTTTTGGGAAATTTGTTCCGTTTATCTTTTCTTTCTTTGCCTCTCTTTTCCTTAGTGGATTCCTCGGTTCGTTAGTGATCAAGATAGTGCTCGATCCTTGGACTGGCTTATCAAGGCGAAAATTCGGCTAAAAATAGTAAGGTTATTTACTTGCTAAATTGGCAAAATCAATTTATTTATTTGATGCTTCAATGTATCCCGATGTCAACCTTACTCTATGATGAACCCTTTTTTCGTAAAAAATAAAAAGAAGATCACATAATTACAAATACCATCCTCACCTTTTGTATCAATATCGATTCTCATCCTAAGTTCTGAAAGTCCGTAAGCTGCATTCTCATGTTCAACATACGCCTTTGCTTAGAAAAAAAAAAATACTCCACAAGAAAAAAAAACAAAAATAATACGTATCCATTGCCCTATCCTATATTCTACAAATTATGCATCTTATTGCCAATGAGAAAAAGCAAATTAAGAGGATTATTTACTAAAACCTCAAGACTATGGCAACAATTTGCAAAAATCAAAAGTGAAAAACATACGAATTGCTTTTTCCTTCTACATTTACCCCCATTTCTTTGATTTTGATAACCCCTTGATAAAATTTACGTGATGACAAACAGTGTCAATAAGTCATGTCTAGCACAAGGCCTAGCCCATCCTGACTTAATTTAAGATGGTAGAAGTCATAGATGTGGCTGTCATTGATGCAAGATTCGAAATCAAGACCATTCTATACTGACGAGTAGATAGAGATTAATTAATTGCTAGATGATTTTTTTGGCCTTATTTACCTCCTGACAAATAATTTCAGATAGGTTTAGCAATAGTAGATTGGGTGTCATATTCTTACATGCTCCAATTTGGTAATTCAGGAATTATTTTACAATGGAGAACCTTAATAATTAAATGGAACATACCTAAATTCGTTTTTTTGTCCCTACTTCTAGGTAAATATGTTAAACTATCATGTGATCCTATTAGAATTTGGATTCTAAAATCTAAACAAATTACCGAATCTTCTGATTCGTTAATATTTCAAGTGTTTTTAGATTGTGTCATATACGTTGTAAGTTCAGACTATATTTTCACTTAGTTTAAACTGTAATTTTTTGTGCTATAACATTGGTATTATTATGTGCAACATGGCACGATTGTAATCTTGTGAATGCATGATGTATTTGGCTTGCTTTCTTTCATTTGGTTTGTGGTGGTATAAAAAAGGGAGATTTTCTTTTAATTTAAGAACAAACTGATCCCTTGAGTTTTCTTTTTTGAGATGATATGTAGTTGCCCCAGGTGCGGGAGATGCTATATGACCTGAAGAGAGAGATGGGTCAATGGGTGTGGAGCGAACGTACATAATGATACTAAAATATGTCTTGGTCACTCCGTGCCGATAGGCAGGGTATGATGGACGGTGGTGATTTGTCGGGGTGGGGCTGACTCAAGAGGTCAAAATGCTAAGGCAACTCAAGCTACATTTGGTTCGATTTTGGAAATGAGCTTTAAAATAATACAAAAACTAAAAGCCTAAAATTCTTTGGGGAAATGCAATTTATATTTGGTAAAAACTTCTTTACATAGCATTTGGATTCAGTTGGCACTCATAAAATTGCATCGCTCTTAGAAAGCCAATAGCCTGCAGTGTTTGAGAGAGCATTTACGAGCACATTTGGGCCTCTAAAGGCCCTTGACCCGAAATTTTGGTTTTTGATAATATAATTTTAAATATTCTGTGCAAAATTTTGTTTTGAAAATGCTCCAAGCCCAAGGCATGGATATTTTTTTTCTTCCAATCTTGCTGTCACTAACATATTAGTATTCCTATCTTACCCTTCAATCTTGGATGGAGAAGGTCAAGGGACCCCAGCGTAGCTTTGCCGATGACTGGGGAGACATCGCCAAGCTTTGTTAAGGGTCGCTCAATGCCATCTAGCTCACCAATGGTCAAGTATCGCATCGCCTAGTCTGCGGCCCTAACATTACGCCACCAGGGTGTGCCCGACCTCGGCAGCGTGTCCCCTAGCGTCGCGCGACGTCAATGCCGGTGATATGATTGTGCCACCTGCCTGAGCTTTCATATACAACTGCAAATTTCTTCCTTTTCCCTTTTTCTCCTTATTTTAGAAATTGCTTTGCAATAAGTTTATTGCACATTATTTACCGAACACTATTTTCTTTTTATGCAAATCCTTTTAAGTCAATATCCTTTTCTCACTTGCAAAGTCTAAGTTGTAACGAGAGAAATCAACTAATCTTCCCGTATTGACCTTTTGATCTTTGAGATAATTTGATCTAACACTTTTTTGGAAACAAATAAATAATATAAACTTTAGACATTTGAAATAGAAGCACAGACAAGATGAAGAGAACTTCTTATTTAGAATGCTTTCTTTATGTGATTTCATACTAACAATTTTTTAACTTCAGATCTGTATATAGAAGCTAAATGCACACAAACTAAGCACGAATGTCAGTAACATTTATTGAAGAAAACAAAACAGTCCACACACCATTTAATGAAAAAAAAAAAAAACAAACCGCTTATTTTGTTTGCATATATAAATAAACAGCCTGAAGTCATTAATGGCTCTTCTTGATAAAATGCTTGCAACCTTCTTGAAGAACAGTAGCAGCCTATATAGAAACCAACAAGTGACGTGTTCAAATTTTCAACGATCTAACAATCAATTTTATATCATTCTAACAGTCTTAAAATTGAATTTGGAAATCACCAGCACCAAAAATGGTCCATAATTTTTTGAAAGAATCTACTTTTAATAGTTTCATCAAAAGATCTTCAACTTGATCTTCTAATTTGTATAAATTAAGCTCAATTTCACCATTTTTGACACATCCACGAATATAGTAATACTTGACGGCAATATGTTTGCTTGGTGGGCCTTCTGTTCATGCTTTAATTCACACAATATCCTTCGAAGTCATATTGTTTGACATGCCACTACAACTAATATTATGTATTATGCTTTAGTAGTCAAGAGTATAACAACTTGTTTTTAAGACAATCAAGAGATTACTTGTGATCCAAGAAAGAAAGCATATTTAGAAGTACTTTTTTGAGTTTCGATATCACTGTCTCAATCATTATTTGTATACACCACTAGATTGAAATTGTTAGTACAAGAATATAAACTCCATGATTGCAAGTTCCACTTACCATAAGATTCTTTTTGTTGCCTATATATGAGATTGGTATGATTTCCCCATGAACTTACCAATAATTCCCACACCATAAGTAATATATTGCTTAATGGAAGCCAGATATCTTAAATAGCCAACAATGTTTCTGAAATAAGTGTTGTGACCAAATGGTACATACAAGCTAGAGTCTCAGATGGACCTTAACTCGATAACAATGCAAACGGACCCTCGATCATAAATCTCTTCCAAGACCATACCTCACATAAACATGGGATTTGCAATTTAAATTTGAAACTATCCTAAAAATTCTATGTAAAGAGTTGCCACTAATTTAATGAGGTCAATTAGAAACCAAGTGAGTATGAGAGGATACGTCACTTTTTATGCAATCGGAGATCTAAGGAATGAGGACTTGATTAAACCAGGGTCATTTTGATACTTAAACTTGATTATTTGCTCACTAAATTCTTGTTCGCTACATGTCTAGGTGATGATTGTTTATTATGCTCCTAATGATTTAACTTAATCATACTAAAAGTGGAAATCAATAGTCAATGTATTGAAAAAGCACCATCAAGTAAAATCGACATGAGATTGTCCAAATAGCGACTTAGCATTGTTTCCATAAAAGGAAGCATTCGAAAATTTATTGTGAAGCCCAAAGGCTTATTTAATTTTGAGTTCAATTTTTTGCTAAATTAGTTCTAAATTACAATCAAAACTAAAAATATAATGAAACTAGTCAAAATCTAATTTCTAAGCAAATTTTTTGGATTTTTTTTTTATTTTTATTTCTAAGGCTTAATACCCTGAAAAACCTTAAACTGGTACACCTGTGACAAATTTACCCAAAACTATTTTTTTGACTACCAAAAACTCCAAACTGGTATACTTTTGACAAATTTACCTCAAACTTGTACACTTGTGACAAATTTACCCTCTGTTAGTTTTTGTTAAATTTTACAGTCAAATTATTAAGTTAAATGACACATGACTATACCAATTTGGGATTTTACACCCCGTTTGTCACAGTTTACATTTTTTGTGATTTTTTTGTAGTATTAATCCAATTTAGCGGAGGGTATATTTGTCACAAATTTACCAATTTGAGGTTTATTGTGGTCAAATAAATTAGCTTTTGGTAAATTTGTCATAAATATACCAATTTAGAGTTTTTTTATAGTTAATCGGGGTAAATTTGTCACGGGTATACCAGTTTGAGGTTTTTATGATTAAAAAAATAGTTTGGTGTACATTTGTCACATGTATACTAGTTTGGGGTTTTTCGGGTATTAACCCTATTTCTAAAATGAACTTCGGATGTCAAGGACCCGGTCCGAATTGTGGGTCGAACGGGACCCTAGCGGTCCGGGTTTAGTCGAACTTGGGCCGGCCTTCAAGCCCGGTCCGAATATGGCCTAATCACCGAATCTATTCAAAATCATTTTTTATGTTTGGCCCGGTCTATTGTCTAAGCCCATTCATTTAACCCACCCCGGATCAATTACCTAGATTTGACCCGACTTCATGGGGTTGCATGGAAACGTTCCTAAAAAGTGTTTCGGAACACTTCTTTGTTTTTTTTTTTTTGGTAAGTAACACTTTTTTGTTTTTTTTGTTCCCGGGAACAAAAAAAGAACAAAAACGCGTTTGGTTGCGTTTCTGTTCTTTTTTTGTTTTTTTGTTCCCAGAACAAAATAGGAACAAAAAAAAGAAAAAAATTTTTTTACTTCTTGACTTCAGAAACACTTCTTCAACGCCTAAAAGGAACAAAAATCAAAAGAACAAAAAACAAAACCGGAACACTTTCGCCCGTTCGTTTGTGCTCTCCCTTCTCCTTCGTTCGTTCGTTCGTCCCCTTCTCGAGCAGCGAGGCCGAGCCTCACCCGCGTCGGCAAGGCCGAGCTCGCCCAGCCCAGGTGAGGCTCGGCCTCGCTCGAGGGGAGATCTTCGGCTAGGGTTCTGGCGAGGGGCTCCGGAGGACGGTGCGATGGCGGCACGGCACTAGAAGCTTCGAGATCGACACGGGGCGACGCGGGCAAAGACTGGCGGACGGCAGCACGAATGGTGTGGTGAGATCGGGAAGGCGTCAAGCTGCGGGCTTCGAGGTGGCGCGACGGTAGCGTCTACGGAGGAGGCTGGCTGCGGGGGCACGAGATTTGCAAGTGGAGTGGCGGTGAGCGGTGGCGTCGCGAGGTGTAGCGGCGGCGAGATCTCGGTTGGCGTCGCAAGCGCAGTGCTCGGCTCCAACGGCGGGGCGGTGAGGCTCGGCCTCGCCCGCGCCGTCGACGCCGAGCCTCGCCTTGGTTGGGCGAGCTTAGGCTCGCCCGGATCCGGCGAGGCTGCCGGCCTTGTCGGGTCGATCACCGGAGGCCGGCGACCGGCCGAAAGAAGAAAAAAATAAAAAGAAAGGAAAAAATGGAAAATAAAATAAAAATATTAAAAAATTAAAAGAAACAAAAAAAGAATAAAATTTACCAAACATGTTTCTATTCATTTTTTATTCCCAACAAACGTTACCAAAAGCGTTCTTTTGTTCAAAAATTGTTCTCCGGAACATAAACACTTTTTTTTTTTTATTTCTGTTCCCGGGAACAGAAAAGGAACAGAAATAAAAACATGCGCGCCCCATATATCCAGATTTTTTTTTTTGACTTTTTATTTTGATTTTTATATTTTCCATTTTATATTTTATATTTTCTGTTTTATCAATTTTTGTATTTCTTTTATTTCTTCCTTCCTTCCTTCTCCCCATCGTCTTGCTGGACGCTCGCCGGAGGTCGCTTTCCCTTTGAACATTCCCAACCACCGGCCGGCCATCACAGTAAGCCACCATCTCCGATCATCTAAGCATCGCTTTCGGCCATCTATTCCGGCCACCACCGGAACGTTACCAGCGGCAATTTCCAGTGACCAAACCACCACCTCCATCTTGACTCACCGGTTAAAACAGAGACTTCAAGCATTCACAGCACACCAATAATAGAGATAGACAGAAGCAAACCAGTGTGAACACCTCCCAAGGATGAATACACAATCCCGCAATCCGAATCCATTTGTTCCCCGTAAACAGCCATCGACGACCGCCATGACAAGCAAATCCGGAAGTGATATGACAAAGACACGGATTACTGCCCACAGTGATTAAGTAAGATTCCACAAAATCGTGCTTAGTAAACAATACAATCAGGTCAAAACATGCATATCACATTTGCATGTCTTCGGACTCAACCGCAGTAGGCATTACCTAAGGATCAGACTTCGAAGAAATTTCATCGAACGTGTGGAGGGCGTCTCAATCTAATGGTCTAAATGCAGGGATTCAACGATGATTCGCGTTCATATTGATACCAGTCTCAAATTTCCAGCCTCGTTTTTGACTTATAGATGAACATTCGAGCTCTATCTTGAAAGCTTGGTTGCGGCGTCTGAAGATTGATGAATTCGATGTCGTCGGCGACTGGCTGATGATCAGAGATGGCGGACGGAGAGTTGTCCCCAGAGCTACGATTCTCCTCCTTTTTGCTGCACCGGAATGCGTTATCTATCGGTGACGTGCTCCCATACCGTTGCGGCGAGTCTCGTCTCTCGTCCAATTATAATAAGATGGCGAAATTAAGTATACACTCTTAATGGGTTGGCACATTTCAAAAAGGGTGGCTAGTATTGATAGCTCTTCTCCATCTTTTTATCTAGAGAGAGGAAAAGGAGGAGAACGAGGAGGGGGTGATGCTATAATTTTGGAATTTGATCATGGATGGTAGGTTTAATTTGAGGTGAATATGTGTTACGATATAATGAATGAAATATGAAAAAAGTTATTATCGGTGTACATGATTTTGAACCTTAATGATTGTAATTAATAGTTTTGTAACGAGCATTTGATATATCGTATTCTTTTTATTTTTATTTTTTGTAAAAGGTAAGAATATATATAAGATTTGGATAAATATACAAAAAATTCGGCGCTAAAACTCACACTCTAGCTATAGAAACAGGAAGAGTGAGAGGAAACCGAATCGAAAGATACAGGGCAATAATAACAACAAGCTATACTACCCAGAACAAGGAAACAACCAGATTACAATCACCAACTCTTGAGGTCCAATCCAAAGAAAGGCGAAGGATGGAGAGGATGTTAGGAAGATGTAGCCGAAGCAAACACGGAGAGTGTGAGTTTGGTAATGTGATTGGGTCACTTTTTGGGAGACTGTAGTAATCTTATTTTTGGCTATGGGCAACCACATTTCTACTTTATTGAACTTTGCGTTTCAAATAGATGATATCGAGCCAACTAGACAATCTAGTATGAACTTACCAATATTCTCAGTGGAAATTATTAAAATGTTACTTAGCATTTCACTTACCAAATGAATCAGACTCAACTCTTCAAAATGTTAAAAAGAAAAACAAAATAATGCATACATATTATTTGGATTAACATCATAGAAAATCTTAAATCAACAGCCTTAAACAATTTACTCAAAATTATTGACTCACATGGACCCCCAAAGTGGTACGCTATTCCAATTTTACCCCCCATTTCAATTTCGTCCACTTTGGCCTTTAAAAATTTGAGTGCTTCGTCATCATGAATTAAGCTGTTTTTGGCTTTCAAAAGCTCTTAAAATAAGTTTTGATATTTGGTAACACAATTTGAAAGACTTTAACAAAAATTTCTGCTTTGAAATGCTTGAAGCTCGAGGCAAGCCTCACCTCTGGGCTTTAGTATTTTCCAAATGCAAGTTCGGGAGTTTAAGGAATTTTTTTCCGTCCAATCTTACCATCACTAATATATTTGTAATAATATTTTACCCCTCAACCTTGGATAGGAAAGAGAGAGCTATGGTCGGTCATGGATAGGAAGCTTCATGAAGGAGGCCAAGGGTTGATGGACACTGGCAAAGCTTTGTTGACGGTTGCACGATTTCGAGAAGCTGTGTGAGGGTGCTTGATGCCAGATTTAGCTTGCCGAGGGTTGATTGTGGCATTGCGTAATCGTGTGGCTCCGACATTCCACCACTTGAGGTCATGGGACACTGGCATCGAGTGTCGTGTAGCCTTGGGTCAAGCAACACTGGTGTCACGTCTCCAAGGTTTGGTTGACCTCTGCGGTGTATTGCCCGGGGTCGCATGAGGTCAGCACTAGTCCTACTGTCGTGCCACTTTCTCATGCTTTCATATGTACCTGCAAGTTCCTTCGTTCTTCCTTTTTAATTTCTTTTTTCTCATTCTAAAAATTGCTTTGCAGCACTCATTTTAGAAGGTGCTTGCCAAATACTGTTTGCTTTTCATGAAAATCCTTGGACGTCAATCTCCTTTGCTAAAATGCAAAGTTTCTTAGACACTAGAGCTCTCCTTTTATATACCTATCCAATGCAATCTACCTAGTGACAATAGTGGAATCAACTCATTTTTCCTGTATAGACCTCTTGATCTTTGAGACAATACGATCTACACTTCCCCTAAGATATATATTATATTAAATTGAGCAAAACTTACCACCCCAGAATTTTAAAGCATGAAGTATTGGCATCATTAATTGGATTAAGAGAGGCAACAGAGGTCCACATGATAAATTAAATGGAGCAACTTGGAAGACCATGACCATTTTAACAAGCATCCTCTCAATTTTAGAGTTATTGCACTCTACATTACAAATCATAAAGAATCAGAGGCAAAAAAGAAAAAAATGTTCCCCAATCATGTCAGTAGCATGGTGCGAAACCTCTGTTTTATAATGATATTGAATTCTAAGTGAAGAACCAGACGCTTGCAAATCTCTAGTGGAGGTCCAGAAAAGGGAAAAGCAAAGACATTGGAACCCAAAGTCTCACCGTAGTGGAGACCGTCTTATCTTCTTTGTTAAAGGTGATGAGCTTTCCCCTGCATCTGTTTCAACTGGAGTTTCTTCCTCAGGTTGAATTATCTTCTTCTGAGTCTTCCCAGAAAACCTTCGTTTTTTTTTTCTAACAGCTGATGGTGCTGGGAACACCATCCTCAGATCAGCCCCTTCTTGATCGCACATTAGACGGAATCCACATATCTTTATGCCTCCTTTTCGTGCTACAATGCAAACTTCGAAATGGATCCAATCATTTTCCAGAAGCTTGTTCGCACTAAACAGACTCGTGTGTGGACAATAATAAAGCCACACATGGTCAGATTCCATTGAAGGAAATTCTCTCCTGTGATGCACCGCGTGTTGGCCATTAACAAATACATTGACAAAAAAAAATCGACCACTTTTCCTTCCTCCGGACTAAGTGCAAAACAGAGTGCTAGTCCTTTGACCTTATCATACAAGTCCTGTGGAACCATGAAAATTATGGAATCCTCTTCACAGGGGAAAATCCATCTAGTCATCTCTCTTCCAAATAGGATAATGTCGACCGAGCCCTTTTTTGGCAGTTTCTGCGACACAAAGGGGTACGCATATCAAGCATTTAAAGTTTAGAGAGAGAGAGAGACCTCCGGTAATGACAAATTAAGCACATCATCCATATTGACCCCTTTGCGGAATAATTCACAACATGAACTCAAGTCAACGGAAAGATGGCTGAAATGGGGAACCCCAAAACTTGAGAGCTTTTGCAGGGATTTGCAACGAGGTGCTGATAGTTTCCTACAATTTGATGGAAGCTGAGGAATCTCCTGTAGTAGCTTGCATCTGTTAAGATTCAATACGCCCAAATGATGGTACTTGTTGATGCATGTCGGCAAATGAGTAAACATGTTATATGAAAGGTCTAGAGCCTCCAACCTGGGAAAACTGGAAGAACTCTCAAGGAACTCTAATTCTGATAGATTGCAGCCTTTAAGAATTAGGATGGATAGTCTTTGGAATCCTAGACGCCATCAGGATCAGTTGAATCCTCCATGATTTTTGGAAATGTGATTAAATTCGAGCAGCCAGCAAGTTCCAAATGCATGAGATTTTTCAACTTATAAATGCACGATGGAAGCCTTACGAGGTTTTTGCAAAATGCTAAATCAATCAACTCCACAGAGACAAGATTTTGAATTGATGCAGGGAGTTCCTTAATAGCCGTCCTATCTAGAGAAAGAATTTCCAAATGTTCCATCTTTCCGTCAATATCTGGGAACTTCTCAAATTTAGAGCAACCAGAGAGACAAAGGATTTGAAGAGACTTAGTCATCAACGTGTTGGGAAAACTACTAAGATTAGAGCACAATCCTAGCGACAAAACTTCTAGCTTGACAAGATTTCCAACGGATGGGTGAACCTCCACCAAGCTCTCACACCCATCAAGAATCAATTTCTCCATATTTGGAGCCGATGACAGGTCGCAAATACTAACCAAGGACTCGCATTCACTGAAATTGATGGACTTCAGCTTTCTAAACTTCTGCAAAAACATACTAGTGCAGTCATTAAGCTCTGCAAATATTTTTTATAGCTATAAAAAGCAAAAAAACTAATCATCACAAGGGCTTTACCTGAAAGTTGCACCCTAATTGTCTGATATTACTTTTCGGTACATCGAGTCTCACGAGTTTATTAGGACCACAACCAAATTCTAGATTCGGGGCATTGGGCCATTCAAGCCATCTTAGCTCGTTAGGGAGACGTACTTGAGCTTGTGAAGAGATATGCACTCCAAGCAAAATGAGCATTCTCAACTTTTTCATATTTGTGAAAGCATCAGGACTGATGATTATTACTTCTGGTGGTGGGGGCAAGTCCAATACTATGGCCTTTATTGCATTCGTCCCCTATCCATAACAGAGCAAATTCAGTTGTTAGACAAATTTTCAGTAAAGATTTACGTTATACTGTTCGAATTAGAGTAATGTAAACCGAAATGTAGTAATATAAATAACTTTTACCGTATTATAACAAAAAATGTCTTCAACATCTTCCAAAAGCCATAATCTGCTGCGTTTCCCAGGATCATCACAACATTCTTGTTTAACAATATTCGTACCCATCAATTGAACCAAATCATGCATTTGCAGAGAACCATTCTCATTTTTTATCAAGGACTTCTCGATGAGAATTTCTATTCCTATGGTTGTCTTGAAATCACAGCTGTCAAGAACTTTCTGGATGTATTCTATTCTCTTTCCCTTAAAGAAACAAGCAATATCAAGGAAGATCTCCCTCTCATTGTTGTCCAATCCATCAAAGCTTGTCTTGAGAACTGAATTAATAGTTTGGTCAGGACTTTCAGAGAGTTTATGCAATGCACTTTCCCATGCAGCTTCATCTCTTCCACAAAAGAATGAGCCCAACACTTCAAGGGCTAACGGAAGGCCGTTAGCATAAAGCAGTGCTTTATCTATGAGATCCTTTCTTATTTCAAAATTGCTATTTGAAAAGGCAAGCTGACTGAAAAGGTCTAGTGCGTCATCGGGGTCTAAAGTTTTAACTTCATATACACAATTTATGCCATGAGAAGTTAATAAATGTTTATCTCTTGATGTAATAATGATTCTACTTCCTTTGCCAAACCAATCGCCTTTTCCAGCTAAGGCATATAGTTGATCTATCTTATCAACATCATCAACAACCAGGAGAACCTTCTTGCAACATAGTCTGTCCTGTATCAATTTAATTCCTCTGTCGACATTGTAGACCGTTAATTTATGACATAAGATCTCAAATAGAAGTTGTTTTTGCAAAGAAACAAGACCACTGCTTTGGTTCGATTTTTCTCTAACTTGCGCCAAAAAACTATGACATGGAAATTGCGTCTGAATAGCATTATATAGGGCCTTAGCAATCGTGGTCTTCCCTATGCCGCCAGGTCCCCATAGACCAATCATCAAAACATCACTACCAGCTGACTCTGACAAACTTATCAGTTCTTGAACTCGGGATTCTATATCGACTGGATACTCAGTGACATGTAAGAGTTTTGGCCGGAGACGAATTGATAACTCCTTGACGATGAATTGTATGAGCTCCGCTTCATCTCTGATGAGCATTCAAAATAAATAGAGACATGTTTTACCATTTCAAGCCATGGCAGGAATTCAACGTGTGACGTCATAAGGAAATTTATAAGGAGATTTAACAAATAACAAGATGAAAGGAAATAACAAATACCTGCGCCAACGTCTGCGGAAGGAAAAGTACAAAGAATCAGCGCCTGAAGACACTAATTACTCGGGTACTAGGAACCACACTACTCGTCTACGACAAAAAATTTCCGCTAGCTTGAAATTTTGGTATTTCAACTTTCGTGTCTACTGCGAATTCAAAGAAGTTGATGCATCGTTTCGGCAATTCGAAGATATACATACGATTTGATATCTAACAAACAATCACGAGCTAAAAACTGCAAAGCACTGCGTCACATTTGTGCATACCCGTCATTCAAGGGCCACCCAGACAAGCTACCAGCATCAAGGAGAGCCTTCTTCCATCTCTTCACTTCTTCCGAATCCTTCCCGAACTTGGACTCATGCTTAGCCATAGCTTCCTCATAACTCTTTTTTCCGTTCTTCACTTCTCTTGGTTCTACTTTGTAAAACACCGGGAACACGATCAGGTCATTTCGCTCCTTGCACTCCATGATTTTCGCGACCTCTTCCAAACACCACCATGAGGATGCATAGTTTTCGGAGAAAATGATGATCGCGACGCGCGATTCCTCAATCGCCCTCATAAGCCCCGGCCATATTTCCTCTCCTTTCCTAAGCTCCTCATCATCCACAAAAATGTTTAATCCATTCTGGTCCAAAGCTGTGTAGAGATGACTGAGGAAGTTCTTGCGAACATCCGGACCTCTGAAACTCAAGAAGACATGTTAATATTTTTTCGGATTCGAAGAAGAAGCCATTGAAAGAGCTGATGAATGATTTGCTTCAAGAATGTTTACTATCTGATGGGGTTTCAGAGCCCTACCTCTCATCTATATATATCACTTGTTCGTGGAGTATGAGTTACGCAATGGAACAAAGACCAAAGAAAGTTAGAAGTTGATCAGACTCCTCTCAGTACCGGGGGTCTCTCTTTTGGTTCAGGAGCTCCCACGTACAATCACAGAGGTAAAGTAGAGATGTTGCTCAGGTCCATATCTATCTGTCGGAGTTTCTTTTTGACTTTCGTCTTCTTTGTGCGTAGTCCCGCGCAACTATCAGAGCCATCCTGCCCCCTCTCCACGGGGAAGTACATGTCCCCACACTAGAGTTCTGGGCAATTTCTTCCCAATATCATTTCTACTTCATTGAATTCTGCGTTTTGAATAGACGACGATTTCGGGCCATCTAGACTTAAACGAGGGGTCGCTAATGGGATGGAAAATGAGAAAGAGCGTGAACTTTAGCGCCGGCCAACGAATAATGTAAAGGCAATCCTCGTATGAACTTGACTTAACCAATATTCTCCGAGGAAATTACTTGGCATTTTCACTTGCCAAATGAATTGGAATTTAAGACTCTGCAAAAGGAGAAAATAGAAAAAGATAATACATCTATATCATTAGAGTTAAATCATAGAAAATCTTAAATTGTTATGACTTAGACATAATTACCACAAATTATCTTAGGACAAGTAAAAACTTTCAAAGTGGTACCATTGCCTCAATTTTATCTTCCTTTGCGATTTCACCCAATTTTGACAATTGACATCCTCTGTGATAGGTGACGGGACTAATGATTTTGCACAGTACATTTATGTGACATTTTTAATAATTAAAAGATTATATATAAATTAAAAGATAAAAAAATGATGTTGGCAAAAAAAAAGGGAAATAATGAGTTTAACTATTAAGACAACTAAGAAAGTACTAATAGAAAAATGAAAAATTGAGAAAAGAAATTCTTATCCTCGAGTCAACGCCCCCAATGAACAGATTAAAGAAAAAACAGAGAATTGAATGAGTGAAGCACACAGATTTCATTGATACTTTTAATAGTATAACTAAAGTGATACCATAGAGAGATATCATCATTTATAAATCCCAAAATGATCATCTCATGCAGAATCTGTTTGATGTGTTATCATCATACCTAGGACCGTGCTATATTTTGCTATTTGATTTGTTACTTTACTAGAGACATGCACATGCGATGGCCATTTAAGATTTCATGCCTATTGAAGAGTTGTTCATGTGCTCCATTGTCGCATCCATTGTAACCATTAAAGAGACCATTGAAGATCCCCGCAACATTGAAGTTATCATGGGCATCCTTGTTGTGACAATCACGACCTCGAATTTCAGGCCAGCCACGGTTGTTGCCTCAAATCTGGTCCAAATTGAGGTCGGATGACCTTGGGTCTGGTCCAAATTGGTCCCATGGCCACACCATGATGTAATCGACAATTTAGTAACAAGCATTTGACATCTTCTATCCCCTCATGATGTGATTAGGACTACTGTGTGGAGACTTATGTTTAGCGTAGGACGTTAGTTGGGCAATATCATTTCTACTTCATAGAATTTTGTGTTTTAGATAGCTGATGACTTCGGGTCAACTAGACTTAAACGAAGGGTGACTAATGGGATGGAAGGTGAGAAAGAAAACAAACTTTAGTGAAAGCTGATACGGACTATAAGGGCAGCTGTAATATGAACTTGACTTACCAATCATAGAAAAGTACTTGGCATTTCACATGCCAAATGAAATGGGACTCAACTCTTTAAAAGAAAAAGAGAAGGAATTAAATTGGTATCGCTTGACCATATTTATCTTAATTTATTTTTTGAGCCATAAAAATCCTCAACGTGGTGCCGTTGTCCCACTTTTAAACGTCCATCCAATCCTAACCAATATTGTTGTTAAATGCTCTATGTTGTAGCTGGCGAGGTTAACAGTGTTTATGGGGGTATGCTCATATAGAATTTTCATGCATGATGAGCATTTTGCCATCTTTTAATGGAGGCCCACGCAAAATTGGAGAATCCTGAATCTTACTCAATACTACTATCTTTAAGTCAAAATTGCATACGAAATTGCATATATGTAAACTAGAACCATGTAAAAGTGATTGGTAGACTGATGAAAACTTGCTAGTTTCTAGTCCGTTGAACATCAGTGCATAATTCGCTCCTCTCCCACGAAGTTCCCTACTAATCTCCAACAAGCCGATCCCAATCGCTTCAGCGAGCCCAACACGGGGAAAATTGACGTCCACCTCCAAGAAAAGCGTATTTACCCAAAAGGTAAAGAGACATGACTCGTGGATCCCTGGGTTCGTTGGTGATCGAGATGGTGCTCGATCCTTGCACTGGCTTATCAAGGCTAAGATTCAGCTAAAAATAGTAAGGTTATTTACTTGCTAAATTGGCAAAATCAATTTATTTATTTGGTCCTTCAATACATCCCGATGTCATCCTTACTCTATGAATAACCTTTTTCTATTAAAAGAAGATCACATAATTACAAATACCATCTTCACCTTTTGTATCAATATCGATTCTCATCCTAAGTTTTGAAAGTCCGTAAGTTGGATTCTCATATTCATGATACGCCTTTGATTTTTCAAATTACTCTAACAGAAAACCTTATTTAAGCTCTCTCTCTCTCTCTCTCTCTCTCTGTGCACCGGTACCCAAGATCCTAATTAAAAAAAATAGTCTACAAGAAAAAACAGAAAGTAATACATATCCATTGCTCCGTCCTATATTATACAGATTACGCATATTATTGCCAATGAAAAAAGAAAAAGCAAATTAAGAGGATTATTTACTAAAACCATAAAACTATGGCGACAATTTGCAAAAATCAAAAGTGAAAAATACTCGAATTCCTTTTTCCTTCTTCATTTCCCCCCATTTCTTTGATTTTCATAACCCCCTGATAATACTTACAGAATGACAAACATTGCCAATAAGTTATCGTCTAGTATGAGGCCTAGCCCATCCTGACTTAACTGAAGATGCTAGAAGTCATGGATGTGACGGTCACTTATGCAAGATTCGAAATCAAGACCACTATACACCGACGAGTATATAGAGATTAATTAATTACCGCATGATTTTTTCTGGCCTTATTTACCTCCCGACAAATAATTTCAGATAGGTTTTGCAGTAGTAGATTGGGTGCCATTTTCTTACATAGTTACTCAAATAAAGTTTAGTAATGCTTTGAAATTGTTATGACAAAAGGAAATTATCTGATTTTAATTTTTGATTTGCCGTATTTCATCCAATTGTTGAATTCGAGGGCTCTCAATTCAGCAAGTGATCTCCTAACATTGATTCCACTTGTATTGCATTATCAAGAAACAAGCTGGGAATTGAATTTATGATTGATGATATGATGTCAGTTTCGGTAAGGTTGATAACTCGATGGGATTTAATTTGCATATGAGGAATGAAGATGACCCATTCTCCATAAGCCATACCACTTTGACCCAAAAAAAAAAAAAAAAAACCATACCGCAATATAGAACCCTTAAAAATTCACCAAATGGAAAAGGAAAGGGAAGAGAAAAATATTTGGAGCTCCAATTGCCAAAAGATACCATTCGGTAATTCAGGAATTATTTTACAATGGAAAGCCTTAATAATTAAAAGGAACATGCCTAAATTCGTTTTTCTTGTCCCTACTCCTCGGAAAATATGTCTAATTAAATAATGAAAACATATGAATCATGTGATCCTTCTAGAATTTCGATTCTAAAATCTAAACAAATTACTGGATCTTCTTATACAATAATATTCCAACCGTGCTTAGATTGTGTCATGTACGTTGTAAGTTTAGAGTATATTTTCACTTAGTTTAAACCGTAGTTTTTTGTGCTATAACATTGGTACTATTCTATGCAATATGGCACGCTTCTGATCTTGTGAATGCATGATGTATTTGGCCTGCTTTATTTCAATTGGTTTGTAAAGGTGAAAAAAAGGGGGGAATTTCCATAAAATTTAAGAACAAATTAAAGTGATAATGAATCTTGAGTTTTCTTTTTTGAGATGATATGCAGTGGCCCCAGGTACGAGGAGATGCTTTGTGGCCTGAAGGAGAAAATATTTAGTGGTTTGATATCACCACGTCAACATCCTACCCTACGTGGCATATATTTTTTTACTTATATCCAATGATACTTTCACACATGTTCACATATTCATGTCAACTATTGACGTGTAAATTAAGTGAAAATCTTCTCTCTCCTTCACCTTTGCTCTCCCTTCCTCCTCCTCCTCGGCCGCTAACCTCCGCTCCTCCGTGGCCGTAGCCACCAGCAGAGTCGCTGGCGCCGTGAACAGGCCGACCACTGTGTTCAAGCCAAGCCTATTTTCTCCGTCTTGTCATTATCCAGATCTCAAATCTGGCCCATCCATGGCTGGAATTGTTGGCACTGGTCCATCCATGGTCGAACGCCTTCAGGTGTCCATGGCCGTCGGGATATGTGAGCTCCATGGCCAGATGGCCATGGACACCTACTTCCTTTGCTTTTCTTGATATGTGAGCTCCATCCATGGCTGTTGGAATCTCGACCTTGCCTGCCATGGCCATGGACGAGCCAGTCATGGTCAAATCTGAAGGTGGCTTTAGATCTGGAAGCCATGCCTTCAGTGTCACATTCGTTGTTGAAGAAAGCATGACTTCAGTTCAAATCTAAAGCAAAGGGAGCAGAAGCCATGCTTTCTTCCCGAGCAAGACCCAATCAGTCCAGATCTAAACCCCTACTACAACCGAGCGCAGGTCATGGCCGTCTGGACCTCAAGCTTGCCGTCAAGGCTCACAGCCATGAACAAGCCTTGCGAGCCACGGATGAGCTAGGTTTGCGGATATGGAGGCATGACTCTAGTTCAAATTTGAACAGGTAGAGACTGAGTCGACTGCGAGCACAACGAAGGGGTAGCTTAGGTCAACTGCAAGTGACGCCGAAAGCGGTGGGGATGCTGGCCGAACGAGGTGGTGCTTTGTGATGGAGGAGGAAGCGCCTGCAGCCATGGAGGATAACCAGATCGGCAGAGGAAGGAGGAAGCAGAGAAAAATCAACTTTTTATTTTTATTCCACCTCAAGTGACACGTGTCAATTTATTATTGGGCATAAGTCAAAAAAATGCACACCAGGTCAACAATTGACGTGGTGATTTGCAACCACTAAGTATTTTCTTGACCCAAAGAGAGAGATGGGTCAATGGGTATGAAGTGAAAGTGCAAAATGAGATTGAAACGTGGCTTGGTTACTCCGTCCGGATAGATAGGGTATGATGGATGGTGGTGATTTGTTGGGGTAGGGCTTACTCAAGAGGCTCAAATACTGAGCCAACTCTTTCAACTTTGAAAATGGATTTTAGGAAAATATAAATGTTGAAAGTTTAAAATTCTTTAGGAAAATGCAAATGGCATTTGGAAAAAACTTCATTGTAAAGCGACTTTAACTTTAGTTGGCACTCATGAAATTGCATTGCCCTTATAAAGCCAATACAATGTAGTGTTTGAGAGAGCATTTATGAGCACATTTGGGTCTTTCAGGCCACTTGAACCAAAGTTTTGGTGTTTGATGATATAATTTTAAGTATTTCGTGCAATTTTGTTTCGAAAATGCTCAAAGCCCAAGGCAAGACCCAACTTTGGGCTCTAAAATTTTTAGAATGCAAGCTGACGGGGGTTTAGTGGGGTTTTTTATTTTATTTTTTCTTCCAATCGTGCTGCCACTAACATGTTAGTTATCCTATCTTACCCCTCAATCGGTTAGAGACAAGGAGAAAGCCGTGGTGGATTGTGGCTGGGAAGCTTTGTGGAGAAGGTCAAGGGACGCCAGCGTAGCTTCACCGATTGTCGGGGAGACATCGGCAAGCTTTGTTGAGGGTCGGTCAATGCCATCAAGCACGTCGATGGTCGAGCATCGCGTTGCCTAGTTTGCGGCCTTGACATTGCACCATGCTCGATCTTGGCAGCATGTCGTCTAGGGTCACGCCACGTCAGCATTGGTGATATTGTTGTGCCCCTTGCCTGAACTTTCACATACAACTGCAAGTTTCTTTGTTTTCATTTTTTTTCCTTATTTTAAAAATTGCTTTGCAATAAGTTTATTACACATCGTTTACCGAACACTACTTTCTTTTTATGCAAATCCTTTTAAGCCAATGTCCTTTGCTCACTTGCAAAGTCTAAATAGCAACAAGAGAAATGAACTAATCTCCCTTGTATAGACCTTTTGATCTTTGAGACAATTCAATCAACATTTTGTTGGAACCAAGTAAAAAATATAAACTTTAGACATTTGGAATAAAAGCACAGACAAAGAGAGGAGAACTTTTTTATTTAGAATGTTTTCTCTACGTAGTTTTATACTTACAATTTCTTAGCTTCATATCTTAATATAGAAGCTAAATGCACACAAACTAAGCACAAACGTCAATAACATTTATTGAAGAAAACAAAACAGTCGACACGCCATTTAATGAAAAAAAACCAAACAGTGGCTAAAAAAAAAAAAACAGCCATCCTGAAGTCATTAATGGCTCTTTCTTGATAAAATGCTTGCTACCTTCTTGAAGAACACTAGCACTAGAAACCAATAAGTGGCGTGTTCAAAATTTTAACAATCTAACAATCAATTTATATTATTCTAATAGTCTTAAAATTGAAGTTGGAAATCAACGACACCAAACACGGTGCATAATTTTTCGAAAGAATCCACTTTGAATAGTTTCTTCAAAATATCTTCAACTTGATCTTCTAATTTGTAGAAATTAAGCTCAATTTCACCATTTTTGACATGCTCACGATTACAGTAATACTCAACAGCAATGTGTTTGTTTTTGTCATGAAAAATTAGATTTTTGGCTATTGCAATAGTTGATTTATTATTAGATGTTATTTTGGTGGGCCTTGTTTGTTCATGCATGAATTCACACAATATCACTCGAAGCCATATAGTTTGACATACCGCCGAGATTAATATTATATATTATGCTTCAGTAGTCGAGAGGAACAAGAGATTACTCGTGATCCAAGAAAGAAAGCATATTTAGAAGTACCTTTTCAAGTTTCAATATCACCTACCCATCACTCTTTTCGTACACCAGTAGGCCAAAATTATTAGTACAAGAATAGAAACTCTATTATTGCGTGTTCCACTAACATACAGTAAAATTCTTTTGGTTGCCTATAAACGTGATTGGTATGACTTCCCCATGAATTCGCGAATAATTCCCACACCATGAACAATATCTTGCTTAATAGAAGCCAAGGACCTCAAACTACCAACATTGTTTTCGAAATAAGTGTTGTGACCTATGTTGGGCTGCCCTTGACGAATAGGTTAGAGATATTTATTTATGAGACGATTCAAAGGGTACATAAAAGCTAAAGTCTCGGATGGACCCTCACCGGATAACACTACAAACGAACCCTCGATCATAAACGTGTTCTCTCCCAAAATCTTACCTCGCATAACATGAGATTTGCAATATAAATTTGAATTGATCCTACAAATTTTATGTAAGGAGTCGCCACTGATCTAATGAGGTCGACTAAAAACCAAGAGAAGTATGAGATGATACCTCACTTTTTATGCAACTAGAGATTTAGGGGATGAGGACTTGATTAAACTAGTCATCTAAATAGTGTCATTTTGGTACTTAAATTTGATCATTTGCTCACTAATTACCAATTATGAGGCCTAAGATTTTTGTCCGCTTAGTGTTCACATGATGATTTTTTGTTATGCTCCTAATGATTTAACCTAATCATGCTAAAAGTGGGAATTAATAGTCAATGTATTCAAAAAGCACAATCAAGTAAAATCAAAATGAGGTTGCGCAAACAGCCACTTAGCATTGTTTCTAAAAAAGGAAGCATACAAAATTTATTGCGAAGCCCTAAAGGCTTATTCAATTTTGGGTTCAATTTTTTTAGTCACTTTTTTTTCCTAAATTAGTTTTAAACTATAATTAAAACAAAAAATCCAATGAAACTAGTCAAAATCTAATTTCTAAGCAAAATTTTTGAATTTTTTTTATCTTTATTTCTAAAAATGGACTTCGGATATCAAGGACCCGGCCCGAATTGTGGGTCAGATCAGGACCCTAGCGGTCCGGGTTTAGTCTGAACTTGGGCCGCTCTTCAAGCCCGGTCTGAATATGGCCCAACCACCGAATCCATTCAAATCATTATTCATCTTTTTCCCGGTCTATTCTTTAGGCCCATTCATTTAACCCGGCCCGAATCAACTACCTGGATCTGACTGGACTTCGATGTTTATATTTTTTTGACTTTTTATTTTGATTTTTGCATTCATTTTTCTATTTTATTATATTTGCATTTCTTTTATTTCTTCTTTCCTTCCCTGCCTCGTCTTCCTCGACGCTCGCCGGAGGTCGCTTTTCCCTTTAACATTCGCAACCACCGGCCGGCCATCACAGTAAGCCACCATCTCCGATCATCTAAGCACTGCCGTCGGCCATCTATTCTGGCCACCTCTGGGACGTTACCAGCGGCAATTTCCGGTGACCAAACCACCGCCTCCATCTTGACTCACCGGTTAAAACAGAGACTTCAGACATTCACGATACACCAGTAATATAAATAGACAGAAGCAAACCAGTGTGAACGCCTACAAAGGATGAACACACAATCCCGCAATTCAAATCCATTTATCCCCCGTAAACAGCCATCGACGACCACCATGACAAGCAAATCCGGAAATGATGAGACAAAGACATGGATTACTCCTCACAGTGATTAAGTAATATTCCACAAAATCGTGCTTAATAACCAATACAATCGGGTCAAAACATGCAAATCACATTTGCGTGTCTTTGGAATCAACCGCGGTAGGCATTACCTCTGGATCAGACTTCAAAGAAATTTCATGGAACATGTGGAGGGCGTCTCAATCTAATGGTCTAAATGCAGGGATTCAAAATTGATTGGCGTTCATATTGACACCAGTCTCAAATTTCCAGCCTCTTTTTTGACTTATAGATGAACATTCGAGCTTTATCTTGAAAGCTTGGTTGCGGCGTCTGAAGATTGATGAATTCGATGTGATCGGCGACTGGCTGATGTTCAGAGATGACGGACGGAGAGGTGTCCCCAGAGCTACGATTCTCCTCCTTTTTACTGCGCCGGAATCCGTTATCTATCAGTGACGTGCTCCCATGCCATTACGGCGAGTCTCGTCTCTCGTCCTATCTCAATAGGGAAAGAATTGGAAATCTTTTTCGCTCGATGAGTTTGTCAAATTTGGGCCATCCAAGATGGGCTTCCTATGCTGGCTCTATTAATGTATTTATTTTTTTGCTATTTTTATACTTTTATATTATTACAAACAATGTATCGGTGAAATTCGGGTGTCAACAATAAGTACGATTTACTAGTTCACCGATTTGTTCATTTTTTACATCCAAACATTTTATCGCTGGAGTTTTTACTTATATAAGTAATTCCATATTCAATCGTTTCAAAATATCATTAGTGTATAAGTATGACATCACTTGTTTGCTTCACTTCAAAGCCTAGAAAATAGGACATCAATCCTAAATCTATCTACACACGATCAAATGAAACCGAGATTGATTTGGCAATGATCTTACTTCGAAGCAATCTCTAGAGTCATTCATGCATAGAAAGTCTAAATCACCTCGAAGTGTTTGAAACCAAACTTGTTTCACATGATGATCGCCTTTGTAGAATTTTTGCAAAAATATCCCGAACTACTTTTATAGTCATCACACTCAATATTTTTTCAAGTATCGTTTTTCTCCACGGCTTAAAAGTTCACATAGGGTACTTTCTAATAAATATGCTCAGGGTCATTTGGTCCGTGAAAACGTTTTCAGCTTTCGATTTCAGATAAATATGCTGCTGGACGAGGAAGGCACGCGCGGCGGCGAGGGTGTGGAGGGCGAGACCCTCGTCGGGATGAGCGGAAAACCATAGACGTGCAGAAAATGAACGAAGCTGGTCCGTAACAACAATGGATCGCACGGCCCTGACGGTAGGGGTGTCAGTTCCCGAACTGAAAACCGAACCGAACCAAACCAAAAAATTCGGTTTTTTCGGTTCGGTTCGGTTTTTATCGGTTAACCGAACCGAACCGAACCAACAAATAAAAATGGAGAAATAAAAGTGGAGAAATATAAGTTTAACAGAAAAAAAAAAACAAAAACCGAAAACCAAAGGCTAAAAACCGAAAACCGAAAAACCGAACGGAACCAAACCGAACCGAACCGAAATTTCGGTTCGGTTGGTTCGGTTCGGTTCAGTTCGGAAGATTTTTCTAACGGTTTGGTTCGATTCGGTTGCTCAAAAAAATCGAACCGAACCGAACCGTTTACACCCCTACTTGACGGTGTCGAGGGCCAGAAGAGAGTGATCTTGGATTGCGGCTGCCAGAAGGTTCTCAGTTGACTGCCGTCCTGAAGAAGTATGAAGAAGATAGAAAGTGAGAACGATGAAGAATCAGCCAAGGACTTGAAAACAAAAGTTGCCCCTGGGGTTAATAAATATGGCTACGCGGTCTCGGCTCTAATACACGTGATAATCCATTTGGCTGGTTTTTAAGGACATGTATGATAACCATACTCTTTCTATATATATTTTTCATTTTTCTAATTTTGGAAACGGGTTTGAAGTAGAAACCCGTTTGATGACGTAATTTCAATTTTCTATTTTTGGAATAAATTTTTTGTCCATAAATAAATTTGGAACATAATTGACAAGTAATTTTTTTTAAAATTTTCTATTTTTAGAATAAAAATAAGAAATAAAAACTCTTCTCATCACTTACCCTTGCTTCTACCTGGCCGCCCACCTTCCACTGCCTACTCAAGAGGGAGAAATTTTGTGTCATTTTCAAGAGAATTTTCTATTTCAGAAATATAAATTTTGTGTTGTTATCAAACGAGTATTTTCATTCAGAAACTTCTCCAAAAAATTGGAAATAGACAATTCTACTTCTTATAAAAAATAAATTTCTGAAATAAAATGGTTATCATTCACGTCTTTAGTGTCCATTGTAATCAACCTTTGAGGTATCAAGTCTAAATGCTACTGTCCTAGGTCTAACCCTCGAGAAAGAGGGACAATCACATTGAGACAAGATAATGAAATGTCAAGCTTGACTCACATGTTTGATTGCTCAAAATTCAAAAATTTCACTTGAATTCAATTTGATTGTGTTGAAATATAAATGGATTGGAGCTTAAACTTTCATAAACAATGGAATCTTTAGTATTTTGTTTATATCTAGAAGTATTAAATAATTTACAAAAAGAACAACTCAATTAGACCTGTAAGACTATCGAGCTAAGTACTGGCGAGTTGAAGTTCAAGATCATATGGCATATTCATGTTTAAGTTTCACCTAGATTCCATTTTGGTATATAGTAAATGTTATTTTTGTAAAATAAGGAACCCTCGCCCACACCTGGCAAGGGGGTCCCGAGCCCAACCTTTGCTAGGGGACGACGGCCTTGTTGGCCATGTGAAGAAAAAAAGAAAAAAGAAAAAAAAATTAAAACTAAAAAATTGTCTACGTCAATGTTAACATCTATATTTTAGTTAACAAATCAAGCATAGATTCTTGTAATATGTATGAAAATGAATTTAAAAAAATTAAAAGAAAGAGAAAATAATAAAAAGGGCTCCAATGCGGTCCTGATTGAAAGGGCCTGGTCCAGTTTGCATGGCCCAAAGAAGTGGATGTTTGAATTCAAGCACTATCGATTTCAACTGAGTGCCAATTAAAGAATCCAACAAAATAAGCCCACGAAGCCCAAAGAGCATCCAGAGCCAGGCCATTTTCCTCTCGTTTTCTATCCCTTTCTCTCTCTCTCTCCTCATGAGACATTAACATAATGTGCGCTCGTTGAGGGAAAGTACTTGTGTCCACGGTAGCAATTTCCATTGAGCCAAACTGGCCATGGCTCTGTTAGTCCCCAATCAAAACGTTTAACTAGACCCCATAAGGGCTAAAGACTTCTAAAAAAAACTGACATATCTCTCATAGTTTCAAAGTCAGCAGTTTTTTTTTTTTTTTTTTAAATAACTCTTTTAGTGGATAATCAGCCTATTTCTTGGGGAGTAGTTGCAGGACATTTATTAAAAAATTTAAATAATAAATCGTACATTCATCTAAAAGCTTAAATTTTTAGAACAATTAGCCATGGTTCCATAAAATCTCACGACATTAAATAATACAATAATACCTAAAATTGAATATAAAATGATGGAATATTTGCTGAAAAGCACCCTGAACATTGATACTATTGCACAAATAGCTCTCAACCTTTACAAAATTTTTTATTCTGAAATAGAAAAAGAATAGAAATACGTTTGGCAACTACATAAAATTTCTATTCCAATTCCTTTTCAATTAGTTTTTAGATGAGTGTAAATTTGATATTGAATTCTTATGGACCACTTATGACGTCCCCCGGCATGTGATGGTTGCCGCGACGTTCCCTAGTTATTACTATTAGTTTTATACGGAAACATATAACGATAACTCCATTATAACTTAAATCGATGCACATGAAAATATAGAATTAGACACTTTTATTTATTTATATGTTTTAGATGACCTAGGTCAGTACATTAAGGCCAAAAAGTTCATTTTTCTGGCTATATCCAAAATACTGTCCCGACCATCCTACAACCTATTCACACGACCGTCTCCATAACACATTTTGGTCTTGTCCAAAAATGTCACCTTTGTTTCCCCGGGCCCTCCTACTACTCGACTCCGCTATCACCATTGTCGTCACCATTAGGGAGTGGAAGTGGTCCCACTGTACGCCCATTGACCCGAGCATAGAGTGCAATGAACCTCATCAGCACCGGGCCTGATGGAAGACCAGCATCCATCGTCAAGATCACAGTAATATGTATGAATGTAACCTCAGGAAAATCGGGGTCGACTTGCTCCACTTGGTCCCACGTGAGATCGGTGGGGACGCCCTAGCGCATTGTGGAGGACGCGGGTTGTAGAGGCATATTTACGTGTCTGAAAAATAGTAGCCCACAAGGGGTGAGTACAATCACTCAGCAAGTAGAAGCTTATTAGACTATACTACATGAGTCTACCACTACTCATTCAATGGAATCCTAAACAAGCAATATCCAAGGTCGAAATAGCTCAATTGGCAATGACTCTAAAGGAATTTCACGGAAATGATACACCAGGGAGTAAGTAGACATTTGAGAATTTCAATAGTCGTATCTATTTTGGATCTACTTGCCACTATCTTTTGAAGGGACCTCGTGTTGCACCTTTCCAGGCATTTCGCATTCCAACTGGCATCACGAGGACCTCCGAGGTCCTTATTTCATTCCTCGGGCATCCAAAGAGTGTCATGTTACACCTCTCCAAGCATCTCGCACCCCACCTAGCATCGCGAGGACCTCTGGGGCTCAATCACATTCCCTAGGCATCTAGAGGGCACCATTGTCATGCCCCTCTAGGCATCCTGACACCTAGGACATCGTCACCATGGTGGACCGACGGTATTCAATCAATTCAAACCATAGCGCAGCAACTTAAGGATTCTGTTTAATGTCATCCAAACATAACTAGACCGACCATCCACTGATGCATAAGTCTATGGCCACCAACCTAACCAAACCACCACTATTCGGAAATCGACTTAGTTTTATTGATTTGTCTAAGGAATTCTAACACTTGAAACACTAGACAGAACACGTGGAATTATCCTAGTACACGTCTAATATGACTTGGACTTTGCGGAGCCACATATGCCCTATCTCGACCATAGCCTCGACTAATCCCGTACCACCTAAATGCTACTCTCCTTGAGTTTGAAAAAGATCCATACCAGGACCGGATCGACTTGCAATGACTCAACCTATGGAAGACTGGTGCTGACTTTTTTGATGATCGATGCGGTTCATAGCCCTACAACTTGAAACCAATGTTGACAATGCCGATGGTCGTCGCGGTACACGACTATACGAGTTAATATCGAATCCAGCTCTTGAAAGTGCTAGTATGAACACCTAGAGGGGTGAATAGGTGTAAAAACAGATTCTGTAAAATATAATGAAAACCTTTACTTTTAATCTGAGTCTGAATAACAACAGACTTTTGAAACTGAGTTTGAAGAGCAGACTTTGAGCGAGATTAGACTTTAGCAGTTAAATATAACTACGAACAAAATAAATGAGTTTAGGGAAGAGAATAAGAACACAAGGTTTATAGTGGTTTGGCTGAATCCAAGCCTACGTCCACTTTTCCACGTTAACAGCCTTCTTGACTGGATTCCACTATGCAATCAACAAGAGATTACAACTTTGAATGCAAACACTTAGTAGTAGATCACACTATCTCACTAAGTCACTCTTTTAGTATTTCTCTTACGATCACAAACGTTTAAGCTCACAAGAGACAAGTGTATAATTGAAGGTCGCTCAGAATTTAGAATTATAAATTCTACACTCCGTCTCTTACTTGTTCATCGGTTGTTCATCTCCTTAAATACTCATCCACTTCCAAACTAGCCGTTGGACAAAATCTTAGAGGATCGTCTTCCAATCTACCCGTTAGATAGATTTGTATCTAGAAGATTTAGTAACCGTTGAGTGACAAAAGTAGAATCCAAAATTGATTCCGATCGCCCATACAAACAGAATCTTGGTTTCCATAAGTAGAGCTTCTTTATATGGAAAATTCTTGTTTTTAAGATCCAATTGCCAACCAATTAGATTGAGTCAATCAAATCAATTTTGATGTAGAATTCAAACAAGATTACTAGCCGTTATATGTTTGGGGCTTGTGTTACGTTCAGTCAAATTTGGACGTAAAGTCTGAGTGCAATAGACTTTACAATCTGAGTCTGAGTGTAATAGACGTTACAAGCTAGGTTTGAACATATTCTGCTTCCGAACAAATTTAACTTTAAAGTATGAACACACTGGATAAGTTTAGCTTTAGCATAGAATCTGTCTTCTAGTTCAGCTTCAACATAAAGTTTGTCTTCTGGTTCTTCATTCACGTTCAGTCTCGAATTTGTCAGAGTTGTCAGACTTTTGATATAGAACAGACTTTAACACTAAAGTCCGGCAGTCTTTAAACTTTGACACAGAAATATGGAAATCTTCAAAATATACTTTGGACATGTGTTACGTTTAGTCTTCTGGCAATCTTTAGATTTTGACAATATCTTTTACATATTCTATCATCTGCAAGATTTATTACTTAACCATTAAACACGTTAGTAGCCTTTGATTTATTTTGTCATTTTTAAAACATCATAAGGGATTTTCCTAACAGCTCTAATTGACAAGAAGCAAACATGATTATAACGGCAACTTGACGCGTCCGAACCCAAATTTTGTCGATTCCTAGGATGGAAATCTGAGTAACAGCAGCACCACATAATATAGAGAAATAGGACTTCCACTTGCCTTGAATTTGTGGTGGTTTGAGCTGTGGTGCGAGCTAGTGGCGGAGCAGCAAGGCTACGCGAGCAGAACAACAGCAAGGTTGTGAGGTCTCTGGTCGGCAACGAGAATATGGCGAGATGGTGGTGTGGACGGTTGGCGTCGAGCAGTGAGGCACGAACGAAACTGAGAAAGTCTGGGTGAAGATGTTTTTTTGCTGAAGGTGTTGATGAGCCGAGGAAATTGTGCGTGGCGAGCGAAAAATGAGAGACAGTCCTCTCTTTTGCTTCGGCTTCTCCTCCTGTTGACTCTATTGATCAACAATCTTCAGTTTTGTGGCAGCTCAAATGGGCGACGTGTGGAGTGGACGTGGCTCCTTGGTTGAAGTCCCCTTTGCCATTTTGAGGAAATCGCCGAAATGTGGCTGCATTCGGTGGTCAAGGTCTCCATTCGTGTCAAGCCCAAGAGGAGACAGATGGGGGGTCAACGTGGGTGATGGTGGGGAGTTCCTTGCTCTCTCTTTGACCAATCGTGCGGACACGTGGGGATGAAGAAGAATACGCATGGGGAAGCCAGCTTGGTAACATACCGAAGAAAATAAACATTGTCTTGCTTGTGGCATTTCATGAAGAAGAAATTTTAATGAGATAATGGACTAGGTGGCGATCGAGCTGTCGTAGTGCGGTGGAGACGTGACAATGAGGTGGTGTCGTGAAAATGTGATGAGGGGCAATGGTTCGATGAGGTGACGGTGGTGGCGATACGGTGGCCATGAGTGGCGCCAACAACGTAGTCCAATGACAAGCTTGTCAATGTGGCATGGACTGTTAAGTACTCGAGGCTTGAACGAAGTCTGGATATCACACCACTCACAAATATAATTATCTTCTTATGAGTGAAAAAATCATATTATATTTTCAATTTCAAAAGAATTCAAATTTAGAATTCTATTTCACTCTATAATTTTACCAAATCATAGAAATTCTATCGATTAATTATAAATACTAAACAATAAATTAAAACACAAAATTAAATATGTATTCTATATATAGCAAAATTTCAATTCCCACTGCATATCATTTGTTTTAAATAATGTTATTATTTTTCTTCTTCTTTTTTTTTCTTCTTTTCTTCTTTTCCTTTCTTTCTCCCCTTCTTCTTCTTCTTCTTCTCCAAGGTGGTTGGTTGTTGGCATTGGGATGATTGGTGACCGGTTAGACAAGGGCCGGCGACTTCGCCGGAGTGTCACGAGCCCTCGGCGAGATCGTGCCTCGTTGGCCGAGCCTCACTAGTAGTTGGACGAGGCTTGGGCGAGCCTTGGGCTGGGCGAGCGGCCTTGCCAAGATTTGGCAAGGCCAAGCTCGCCTAGTCGTCGGTGAGGCTCGACCTCCCTAGGCCACCAAGCAGTGGCATGGCGAGGCCAACCTCACGGTGGCCCGGAGAGGTCGAGCCCTGCCGATGGCTGGCTCGAGCCTCGCCTGACCAGGGGAGGCTCGCTAGCGACCGGGGGAGGCCCAGGCGAGGCTTCAGCGAGATCACCGGTGACCGATGGTGATGGGTAGCGGATAGCGGCGTTCGGTGGGGGCGGCGACGATAGACAGCAATGGCAACGACAATAGCACTTGAAGAACAAGAGAGAGGGAAGAAGAACAAAAAGAAAGAGAGGGAAAAAGAAAAAAAATAGGTAGGGAAAAAGAAAAAAAAAATAGGTAGACTTCATTCCAAAATTGTTCATAGGAACAAAGAATCAACTTTTATTTTTTATTTTTTATTCTTGATTCTACTCTAAATTTGTTCCCGAGAATTTTTTTTTTACAAAACGTGATTCTGTTCTAAAACTACTCCTGGGAACAAAAGAATAGAAATAAACACTGTTTGGCCGATTACCAAACATGCCTTAAGAGAGAGAGTGAGACAGCGATAATGTTGGAGGGACTTTCATGGTTATTAATAGTGCTTTTGATAATATTAAAAATAATTCTAACTTAAAAGCAAATTGCTCTTTTAATTTTTTTAATAGATATTGGGCTCTTTTTAATTTTTTAATAGATATTGATATTTACTTTGGATAATGACACTAATAGTTCTTGAATTTTGATCTAGTATGCAATGCGATCTATGAATTTTTAATTTAAATTTTTGGTATGTTCAAATTAGTCCTTGGGTTATATAGAAATGTTCAATGTCAAGTTCAGGGACAGTATTTAACATTTTCATATAATCTAAAGATTAGATTAAACACAAATCAAAATTTATGGATTATATTGAACAAATTAAAAATTCTTGAACGATATTACATATTAAGTAAAAGTTTAGAGATCATATTTAATAAATCAAAATTTCATAGACCACATGATATATTGTCTAAAGTTTAGAGATCGCAATGTCATTTTTCCCTTTTTAATTTTATTTATGCCCTATTTCTTTTTAAGAAAAACAATTGGAAATGGGCGGAGATGAGATTCGAGATAAGCGCATCGGTGGGGGCCACGGCCTAGGGATGGGATATGCAGTGGGGCCCACAAAGAAAGGGAGGGCTCGTTGAGTGGTGGGAGGGAAAGCACATAATGAGACTTCGCACGTGGGTCGGGTCACTGTGCGCCGACACTCGGGCCGGGTATGATCGACGGCGGTGATTCATTTCGAGGGAGGGGGCAGACTCAAGAGGCCGAAATACTGAGCCGACTGAGCTTCGCACTCGTGCAATTACACTTGTGCCCTCGTTGAGCCGAGACTCAGCCCCCAACACTCGTGCAATTTCTCGAGTTCGTTTTTGATTTCCGCCTCACTTACTTTGTGCAGGAACCGGGGAGAGGAACCATTTAGGGGTGTTAGAACCAAATTAAAGACAGAATGTAATCGAAATTTTATACATTTTCGATTCAGATAATAAAAAAATAACTATTTTTTATTAGGATTATTTCAACAGTTTGGCTAACCAAGCCGAACCGAAATTATCAACAAAAATTAAACGCTCCAATTGAAAATCTATTTTCTTTCTCACTCTTTATTCAATTCGGTTCCAATAAGCAAGGATAAGTATAGGAAAACCAAACCAACTGAACCATTGCCTGTTGATTGTATTGATTCGGTTTGGTTTGGCTCAGATTTTCTAAAAATCCAAATTAAATCGAATTGTTAAACCCCTAATATTATCAAAGCCACTATTCAAAAATCATAGTGTACATTTTCACATAACCTAATGGTTTTGTTTTTGACTGAAAATTTATAGAAAAAAATTGAATAATTGGCGTGTCATTTTGGTGTTGCAGGTTTTGGCCAAACCCAAGCACGAATTGACTTGGGTTAAAGCTCGCAGTGAAGATCGATCTGAAGATGGAATTCGATTGGCGTCCACGCGACAAAGGGACATAGGGCCAGGTGGTTCTGCCTCTTGAGAGTGTTTTAGGATTTCTCTTAGTTTTGAAAGTAAAAACACTGCAAGAGATTGTTTCTGTACTTATTGCTCGATACTCTATTAATATATTGTTTGCGCAACATCATCAAATATTTGGTAATATGGAGTTGTCATGTGATATATTAATACAAATTGATGATAGCACATTATAGTTTAATAATTCACAACTCAAATCCAAGGCCAAGGTCTTGAGTCTAAGGTAGGGTTTTAGGCTTGGCCCACACTATGACTTGTTCCGCTAGTGTCTCTGGTCCAAGCCCTAGGATCCTAAGTCTAGCCTTCAATGTGGAGATATAATCCAAATTGAGTTACGCTAATACAACATACTCGATGCTTGAACCTTCACTTGAACTCAATCAAGTGTTAAAGTTCTTGTTCAAACTCAACTTGAAAAAGAAAATTAGACTATTTAAATTTGGCTTCACTCAACTTGACTATATTAAATAATTGACAAAAAGTAACTCAAGCCCGATTAGGCTCTTCAGACTGTCAAATTGGGTATTAGCGAGTTTAAACTTGATATTGTGTGGTACATTCATGTTTAATTTTCACCTTAACTCGTTTGTGAATTGTCTAATTGATCCTTTGTAAATTGAAAAACCTTTTTCTTTCAATTGGCGTATTTCCATATGTGAAGAGTGTGAATGTCACTTTTTTTCTTTTCCTTTGATGAAAAACTTGTATATTAGGAGCACTTCTACGATATTTCAAATGTATTGTATAAGATTATTATGTGTCATTGCAATTAAATACAAAAACGTCTTAACACTATATATATATATATATATATATATATATATATATATGTGTGTGTGTGTGTGTGTGTGTGTGTGTGTGTGTGTGTGTGTGTGTATCACAAATCGCTGACACAGTAATGTAAAACCGTTGTTAAAAGAAGTGGGATCCGGTACATTTTTCATATTCCTAGAATTTAGTCCACAACGTGTAGGATTTGCACTGCAGCTTTCGTTTGCAGTTTTTTTTTTTTTTTTTTCAACTCATTTGTTCACATGGGTTGATCACTTGTCATTGAAGGTTGGGCCGACCGAACCCTCCCCCACATCAAGGATTTTTTTTTAAACAATAAATAATATTATTTCTATGGTATGATTTTTTTTTTCAACAGTGAATACGACTAAATCTTACTAATGCATGCAAATCATCTTATCCATGAGCAACAAGACTTCATCAATAAGCCAATAATGGGCATTACCCCTTAAAGTTTTTGTAAACAGTGACTTCGCAACTAAATACTAAATTGATTGTATGGATTAACCATTTAACTACTCAAATTACCTCTTGGACTATAGGTTCAAAAGAGTGAAACCCTGTCAATCTTTGCATATTTGCCACCTAAACTCGGACTTTAAACTAAAAAGAAAACTTGAACAACATTTTATTTTAATTTTCTTTTTCATCTCACTTTTGTAGATGGGTTAAACTTTTTTTCCTTTTACATCTAACAATGCATCACTTTCATTTTGTAAAGTGTAAGTCAATCACTCATTATTTAAAAAATTAAGATATGTACAACGAACTTCAGCATTTTAATTTTAGCAACTGGTATTGTGTAATCATTCACTTGAAGGAGTAAATTATATTTTTTTGTTGGCTGCGATCCATGGGGAGGGCTCATATAAATTTCGTAGACCAGTGAAGTGTAACTCTGTAATAAGCTTCTTAGCGTGTAAAGCTAATGTGAGAACGGCATGTGGAATTATTGAATGAGGAGTGCCAAAAAAAAAAAAAAAAAACTGGTTTAGAACTTGACTTTGTAAATATGTTAAAATGTCCAACCCAAAAACAAAAAGCACTATACTAATAGAGAATACATGTATATGAAACCCGTGTAAACCCCGTAGATAAAGAGACATTTTAGCATACTAAAGTTAACCATTGGGGTTCCATCCTTCTCACATAAGAAATGGGAGGTAGGGCAAGGCCAAAGTCTGAAAATGAGAATTAGAGTATGAATAGAGTATGACCGATAGGAAAAAAAAACATATTTAAGTTACTTTGTTTGATATAAAACATTGTGAACCAAGTTACAATAGGAATAGAGTAGGATCGAAAAAAAAAATACAAAATTTACTTCATTTGGTATCAAACATTGTAAAATCACTTGAAGTGAGCAGATATTAATAATTTAAAATAAATTATATTTTGTGGCTGGATTTAGTATAATGATTGAATAACAAAGGCATGAATTACAAGTGTACATTAATAGACTCCATTTTGCAAAAGATCCTTTTAACCTCACCAAATAGGATGAAAGAATGCCACGTTTTAACATTTTTTGTACATTAACTAATATTAGAAAATTAAACATAAAACCTGAATGGCATGCAACAGGCTAACTAATTCGGAGAGTTGAGAGACGACGGACACCAAAAATTAAGAAAATTCCGACATCCCCTCTTTTCCAGGATGGCCAAGGTTACACGTGTAGTCGGAAGATTTTATCATTTTCCTTTTTTTTCAAGAGAAAACTTGACAATCGAAATCAAGTGCCGCTTCTTTTTTAAATAAACCGAATTCAACGGCCACGGAGAGAACACTAGTTGGATAAGAAAGGAGAAAAGAAAAGTCAATTACACATGAAATTTGACCATTGAATTACTTAGCAAAAAATCAAAGAGGAAAATAAAAATATCTTTTAGGTAAAAAAAAATGATAACATTAGGATAATTCTATCACTGCTTGATCTTGCTCTCTTTCTAACTCTGGCCAATTATCCTTGCAGCCACTCATTTTCAGTAGGATTCGTCGATGTTGCTTTGTTGGATCATCGCGAACATTTGCCTACGCTCGTCGAAGATTGGTTTTGGAACAAAATTTTGGAGAATTAAGCTTGTTAAATTTAATCAACCAATGAAAAAAAAAAAACTTAGAGGATTATATACTAAAATACTAAAAATATAGGATCTAATTGCAAATATCAAAAGTGAAAAATAGGCAATTTCTTTCTTTTTCTTCATTTTGCCCCACTCTTTTTTTTTTTTTTTTTTTTTTAATCTTTTGGACCCCTTGATGATATTTATAGAATGACAAACATTGTCAAGAAGTCATTGTCTAGATCAAGCCCTGATCCATCTTGACATAATTGAGGATGCTTGAAGTCGTCCATGTGGCTATCGCTGATGCAAGATTCAATATCAAGACCACTCTACTTTTGACAATTTACAAGTAAATGGAGATTAATTAATATAAGAAGGAATTTTTTGGCCAAGATATTTCCCAACAATTAACTTGAAAAAGGTTTTTCAGCAGTAGTCGAGTGTCATTTTCTCATAATTTCCTCAAATCAAGTTTAGTATTGCTTTGAAAGTGTTGTGGAAAGGATTTTTTTTTTTTTTTTTTTTTGTGCTGTTTGTGGTTTTTAATTCAAATGTTGAATTCAATGGCTCTCAATTGGTCAAGTGATCTCCTAACATCGATTCCACTAGTAAGTAACTATCGCATTATTTTAATTGAGAGGAGTTGGGGGTTGAAGTTTATGATTGATGATGATACGACCTCTAATCTTGATAAGGTCGATAACCCAATGTGGATTTATTTTAGACACGAGGAATGAAGATAGTCCATTCTTCAGTCTTGCTAGAGGATCAGCTAGTGAATCGGCCCATCAATCCAGTCTCGGAGGCCCCTTTAGTGGAGTTGCCTTGAGACTGTTTCAATTTGGGTTGGCCCAAGATTTTGCTCGAGTGGTTGCCAACATTGCTCATCCTTTTGATTTTGTTCTTGAACGATGTTAATTAAAAAAACAAAATTACAAGAATTAGGAAAGGCTGACAAAAAACGGAATGATTGCATGTCTAAATAAAATCGGTATGTCGCTTTGGTGTTTATTAATTATTTTCTATCGGTGGTGTTGCTTCCATAGTATAAGATGTGAAATGAAGTACATACTCTTTTATGAGGTTACAGCCAAAGAAGAGTCTCTAGTGTTGATAGTTCTTTCCCATTCTTTGTGAACTATGAATTCGTTCGTGCATATTAGTGTCCGAGAGAGAGAGAGAGAGAGAGAGAGAGAGAGGAGGGAGGGAGGGAGGAGGAGAAGGAGAGAATTATACTCGAGATGAGCAAGTGTTACAATCAGAAAAATCAAATATTCAAAAAAGACATCATTACCGTGGAACATCCTGAACCCTTAACGATTGTAAGTGATAGTTTAGTAACGAGTATATGACATCTCATATTCTCTACTGTTCTTGCCAATTCTTGCCTTCAGAAAGTGATTGCCAATTCTTCTTTATTGAATTCTGCGTATGAAAAAGGACGACTTGGGACCGCCAAGACTTAAACGGAGGGTGACTGATGGGAGGAAAAGTAGAAAGAGAATGAACTTTAGCGTAAACCTATCAAGAATATAAAGGCAATCGTGGACCCGTGGTAGGAACTTGACTTTACCACTGTTCTCAGAGGAAATTATCAAAATGCTACTTGGCATTTCACTTGCCCAATAAAAAAGAAAGGAAATAATACATATATATTATTAGGATCAATATCTCAAAATATCTTAAACTGGTACCACTTGAACATATTTACTTCAAAAAAAAAAAATTGGACTCATAAAAACCCTTAAAGTGGTACCACTATTTCAATTTTGCTCTTCATTTCAATCCCGTCCAATTAGGCCGTTAAAAATTTGAGTGCTTAATCATATTGAATTAAGCTGTTCTGGACCTTCAAGGGCCCTTGAGCCAAAGAGTTGATGTGTGATAACACAATTTCAAAGATTTTGGTGCAAAATTTTGCTTTGAAAATGCTCAAAGCTCAAGCAAGCCTTCAACTTAGCATTTTTGAGTACAAGTTCAGGAATTTAATAAAAAATTTCCTTCCGATCTTACCATCACTAATATTTTTGCATTCATATGTTACCCCTCAACCTTGGATAGGAGAAAGAAAGACGTGGTTGATCATAGCTGGGAAGCTTTGCAGAGGAGGCCAAGGGATGCCAGCGCAGCTTTGCTGAGCGTTGAGGTACATCGGCGAAGCTTCGCCGAGGGTCGTGCAACGCTGAGAAGTTTTGTCGAGAAGCTTTGCAAGGGTCGCTTGATGTCAGATTTAGCTTGCTGAGGGTCGAACATCGCGTTGCCCAGTCGTGTGGCCCTGGTGTTTTACCACTTGGGGTTGCATGACAGAGGCGTCGTGTCGCTTAGTTTCACTTGACCTTAGTATCGCGTTGCCGGGTTTGCTCGACTTTAGAGGCGCGTTGCCTAGGCATGACTTCGGCACTGGTCCAACCGTCGAGTCACCCACTTGTGCTTTTCATCTACAACCGCAAGTTCGTTCATTCTCTATTTTTTAATTTTTTTTCTCTATACTAAAAATTGTTCTGTAATCAATATTTTACAAGGCGTTTGTCAAACACCATTCGCTTTTCATGAAAATCTTTAAGTTAATAACCTTTGCTTAAATGCAAAGTCTTAGAAGCTAGATCTCTCCCTTGGTACCTGTCCAACGCAATCTGCCTGGGAACAACAAAGGAACCAACTAAGCTTTCCCGTACAGACCTTTCGATTTTTGAGACAATTAGATCAACACTTCCCCTCGAGAAGCAAAGCTTTAAATGGATTAAGAGAGGTGACAGAATTCTATGTGATACATTTCACTGAACTCGGAAGACCATGACTATTCCAAAAGCATTCCACTTAATATTGCATTGTTGCACTTTGCACCTTAGAGAACAAGAGGGAGATAAAATGTTCCTCAACCGTGTCAGTTAGCATTATGCAAATTCTAATTGAAGGAGCAGACATTTGCAAATTTCTAGTAGAGATGACACAAAACGGGGAAAAGCAAGAGGCATGATTTTGAATTGACATTGAAGGAGCATACATTTGCAAATTTCTAGTAGAAACGAGAAAAAACCAGGGAAAAGCAAGAGGCTTTGGAATCAAGATCACCCAGTTCGCATCCCCAAGAGTCGCTACCTCAACAAGTGCTGCGAGTTGAACCCATACTCTCGCTGTTGTTAAGACCGTCTCATCTTCTTTGTTGAGTTCTGTTCCACTGGACCATCTTCTTCATCCATTGAAAATTGTCTTCCTCTGAGTCTCTTTCCTTGAAACTCCAGTTTGTTTCCATCGGCTGATGGTGTTGGAAAAAAGACCCTCTGCTCATCCTTCTTTTGTTCGCATATTAGACGGAATCCACTCTTCTTTATCATTCCTTCCCGTGCTCTGAAGAAAACTTGGAAATGGTTCCAATCGTTTTGCAGAAGCTTCTCTTTTACTCTCTCTCTGTCAAGTGGGATATATACAAGCCTTACATGATCGGATTCCAATGGACCAATATATGTTACCTGCCGATACACTTCTTTGCCATTAACAAGTAGGCTGACCAAAAATAGATTTTCGAACGTGCTTCCTTCATTCTGGCCAAGAACAACGCAGAGTGCTAGTCCCAAGAACTTGTCACATAAGTCTAGAGGAAACATGAAAGACAAGGAGTTCTCTTTACAATGGAAAATCCATTCAGGCATCTCTCTTCCATTTATAAGAATCTCGACTATCTGTCATATAGATAGCACACATTTCAAGCATTCAAAATTAGAGAGAGAGAGAGAGAGAGAGAGAGAGAGAGAGAGAGAGAGAGAGAGAGAGAGAGAGAGAGGAGACCTCGAGTGATGACCCATCGTCCACGTTGTCCCCTTTGCATTCACAACATGAAGATGAGTTACACATATTTGATGGAAGGTGAGGAATCTCTTGTGATTTCTTGCGTTTATCAGCAAACAAGTCTTTCCAATAATCATACTTGTTGATGCATGTCGGCAGATGAGTAAACTTGTTATTTGCAAGATCTAGGCATGCCAATAGGGGAAAACTAGAACTATCAAGGAACTCTACTTCTGATAGATGGCAACCAGTAAGTCTTAGCTCGCATAGATTTTGGAATCCTAAATCAACATTAGGATCAGTTGAATCCTTCAAGTTCTTTGGAAATATGACAAAATTTGAGCACCCTTCAAGACTAAGAGACTCAAGATTTTTCAACTTGTAAATGCTTGATGGAAGCCTTTCAAGGTTTTTACAATATTCTAAGCCTATCTTCTTCATAGAAACAAGATTTTCAATTGATGCAGGGAGTCCTTTAATACCCATTTCTTGTGAGTTAAGATATTCTAGATGTTTCATCTTTACCGAAATATCAGGGAACTTCTCAAGTTTAGAACAAAAAGAGAGACGAAGTTTCTGAAGATATTTTGTCTTGAGTTCACTAGGAAATATACTAAGATTAAAGCACGATTGTAGCGACAAATATTTTAACTTGCGAAGATATCCAACAGATTGGTGAACCTCCGCCAATCTTAAGCACCAATCAAGATTCAAGCTCTCCAAATTTGGAGCCGATGAAAGGTCAGGAATACTAGCTAGGAAACTGCATTCACTGAAATTGATGGACTTCAACTTGCTAAAATTCTGCAAAAACATGCCAATGCAGTCATTAAGCTCCGTAAATATTTTTATAGATATAAAGAGCGAAAGCTATCATCATGAGGACTTACCTGGAAGTTGTCTCCTAATTGTCTGATATGACTTCCCTGGAGATCAAGTGTAACAAGTTTCTTCGAACCAGAGCCAAAATCTAGATCCGGGGCATTCAGCCAACTAAACCATCTTAGCTCCGTAGGGACACGTACAAGACCTTGTGAAGAGATGCGGACTTTATGAAAAATGAGCATTCTCAACTTTTTCATGTTTGCAAAAGCATTTGGACTAATGTTCATCTCTTTTTGTGTGGGCAAGTCCAATGCTATGGCCTTTACCACATTCGGTCCCTGTATCATAATAGAGCAAATTCAGTCATCCAACAAATTTCTGGTTGAGAATTACGTTATATTGTCTAGATCAGGGTAATGTAAAAACTAAGATGTAGCAAAATTGACATAAACAACTTTTACCGTATCTTCATTTAGAATGGACTGAACATCTTCGAAAAGCCATAATCTACTCCGTTTCCTGGGATCATCACGACATTCCTGATTCACAATATTTTTACCCATGAACTGGATCAAATCATGCATTTGCAGGCTCCCATACTCATCTTTTATCAAGGATCTGTCGATGAGAATTTCTATTCCTATGGTCGTGTGGAAATCACGGCTATTAAGAACTTCCTCAATGTATTCTATACTTTTCCCCTTAAAGAAACAGGCTATATCGAGAAAAATCTCCTTCTCATTGTCCTCCAACCCATCAAAGCTTATCTTGAGAACTTGATTGATAGTTGGTTCAGGAATTTTGGAGAATTTATTGAATGTACTTTCCCATGCAGCTTTCGTTCTTCCCCGTAAGAATGAGCCCAACACTTCTAGGGCTAAAGGAAGACTGGCAGCATAATGCAATGCTCTATCTATGAGATCCCTTTGTATTCCCACTGTCTTGCCATTTGGGAAGGCATGCCGAGTAAAGAGTTTTAGTGCTTTGTCGTCTTCTAAAGCTCCAACTTCATACACACAAGATATATCATGAGAAAGTAGCAAATGTTTATCTCTTGATGTAACAATGATTGTACTTCCTTTTCCAAACCAATCGCGTTTTCCAGCTAATGCATTTAGGTGATCCAACTTGTCAACATCATCAAGAACCACAAGAACCTTCTTACAACATAGTCTTTCCCGTATCAAACTAATTCCTCTGTCCACACTAACGATTGTTAGACACCCAGGAGATAAGAGCTCATACATGAGTCTTTCCTGCAAAGTAAGTAGACCATTGCTCTGGTTCGAAGTTTCTCTAACTCTTGCCAAAAAACTACAACCCTGATATTGTTTCTCAATAGCATTATAAAGGGCCTTAGCAATTGTTGTCTTCCCTATGCCTCCAGGTCCCCATAGACCTATCATCAGAACATCATCATCACCATTATCCAACTCTTTCTGTAACAATAGTATAAGCTTTCGAACTTGGGATTTTATTCCAACAGGATACTTAGCGACATGTAGGGATGTTCGGTTGAGATGAATTGATAATTCCTTTACGATGCACTGTATGAGCTCCGCTTCATGTCTGATAAGCACTCAAAATAAAGAGAACATGTTTTAGCATTTCAAAGCTATAACAGGAATTCAACCTCTAACGTCATGAGGAAACTATTACAAGAAGATTAGCACATAATAAGATGAAAAGAGGCACCACATACCCCCGCCAACATCTGCCCAAGGAAAATTACAAAGAACCTGTGCCTGAAGACAATAGTGACTCGAGTGCTATGAACCAAACTTTTTATCTAAGACGAAAATTTATCATCATCTACATAGCAAGCAGCGAATTCGAAGAATCTGCTAGCTTGAAATTTTGGTTACTTGACTTCTATGTCTACGGCAAATTCAAAAAACTTGATGCATTGTTTCGGCAATTCAAACGCATACATACGATATTTAGATCTAGCAAACAATCAAGAGCTAATAATGGCAAAGCATTGCATCACGTTTGTGCGTACCTATCATTCAACTCCCACCCAGACAAGCTACCAGCTTCCAAGAGAGCCTCCTTCCATCTCTTCACTTCCTCCGAATCCTTTCCGAACTTGGACTCATGCTTATCCATAGCTCTCCCATAACTCTCTTTCCATGCTCTTACTTCTCTTGGTTCCACTTTGTAAAACACTGGGAATACAATCAAGCCATTTCGCTCCTTGCACTCTATGATTTTCGAGAGCTCTTCCAAACACCACCGTGAGGAGGCGTAGTTCTTGGAGAAAACGATGATCGCAACGCGCGATTCCTCAATCACCCTCAGTAGCCCTTGCGATATTTTCTCTCCTTTCCTAAGTTCCTTGCTATCGACAAAAGTGTTTAATCCGTTCTGGTCTAGAGCTGCATAAAGATGACTGAGGAAGTTCTTGCGAACATCTGGGCCTCTGAAACTTAAGAACACATGGTAATATCTTTTTGGATTCGAAGAAGAAGCCATTGAAAGAGCTGATGAATGATTTGCTTCAAGAATGTTGGGTTTCCAAGCTCTACCTCTCATCTATGTATAACTTTGTTCGTGGAGTGGGACTTACGCAATGGAACGAAGACCAAAGAAGTTCGACGTAGATCAGACTCCCCTCAGTACCGTGGGTCTCTTTTTCGGTTCAGGAGCTCACACGTGCGATCACAAGCCGCGTAAACCGCGTAAACCGCGGAAGCCACCATCAGAGGCACCATTCGAAGATAATCGTGTGCATTTTCACGTAACCTAAGTCTCTTTCTCCTATGTTCCTTTCGGAACTTTCCTCGTTCCTTCCCTCCTCTTCCTCCCCCCGGGGCCAAAACACAAATAAATATTCGCGCACAGCAGTTCTGGCCAATTTCTTGGCAATATCATTTCTAGTTCACTGAATTTGTATTTTAAATAAAGGGATATGTTCAGTAGAAGTCCTAAAACTTGTCAAGAAAGTGCAATTGAGTCCTAAAACTTACAAAAAGTGCAATCAAATTCTAAAATTTGTCAAGTTGGTTCAATTCAGTCCTAAAGTTAACACCGTAAAAAAGTTAATGGAATTGCTGACGTAGCACTAACGTGGCGCTGACATAATATTTTAAATGAATTTTTATTATATATATGGCTTTTTAAAATAATTTTTTTATTCAAAATCTTTAAAAATAAGATAAAAAACTAAAAAGAAAAAGCTAAATTTATTTAAAAAATAAAACTATTAAAAAAAATGGCTGCCGGTGGAGCTTCGCTGCCACCATCGCTGGAGGGGCCGGTGACGGCTGCCGGACGGGCCGGTGATGGTCGCCGGCCCAGGTGGGTGCCCGGTCTTCGTCTGGGGGCGATGGTCGCCAGCCCTCGCGGGCCGACAACCATCGCCCGCCACAGCGAGGCCTCGCCGGCCCTCGCCTAGGGTCAATGATGCTCGCCCGGATCCGGGCGCCAAGCAGCCCAACCTCATGGTCCTCCTCCTCCTCGCCTCGCCATTCTCATCGTTGTCGGCGGCGGGGCGGCGTCGTCCTCGTCGGCGGAGCTGGTGGAGCGAGCGACGGCCTCGAGCTCCTCCTCGTCCTCCTCGTTGGCTGGCTCGTTGAGCTGCGGCTGCTCCGCCTCCTCAGACCCGTCCAACAGCGCCTCGTCGGACGACGCCTGCTCGCCCAAATCTGGGCGAGCATCGTCGACCCCAGGCCGATGGTCACCGGCCCCCCGCGAGGCCTCGCCGGCCCTCGCGGGGGGCGGCGTGCCCAGATCTGGGCGTCCTCGCCCGACCTAGCGAGGGTGGCCGGCCCTCACCTAGGGCCGACGAGACCTCACCCGGGCGAGGGCCGGCCACCCCGCCTAGGGCTGGCGACCATCGCCGTCCCCTCCGGCGGCCGTCACCGGCCCCTCCCGAGAGATGGGCGGCTGCGGAAGCTCCATCGGCAGCCTTTTTTATTTTTATTTTATTTAGCTTTTTCTTTTTAATTTTTTATCTTATTTTTAAAGATTTTGAGTAAAATATAATTAAAAAAACCATATATATATATAATAAAAAAATTCATTTAAAATATTATGTCAGCGCCATGTCAGCAATTCCGTTAACTTTTTTGACGGTGTTAACTTTAGGACTGAATTGAATCAACTTTACAAGTTTTAAGACTTGATTGCACTTTTTGCAAGTTTTAGGACTCAATTGCACTTTCTTGACAAGTTTTAGGACTTCTGCTGAACATATCCCTTAAATAAATTACGAACTCGGGTCACCAAGACTCAAAACAAAGGGTCGCTAATGGGATGGAAAGTGAGATAGAGAGTAAACTTTAGCACAAGCCAATGAAGAATGCAAAGGCAATTTTAGTACGAGGTAATCACTTGGTATTTTCACTTGCCAAATGAAATGGAGTCGACTCTTTGAAAGGAGAAGAAGGAAAGGAAGGGTATGTCTATATTTTTAGGATTGGCATAATAGAAAATCGCATACTGATATTGCTTGAACACATTTATCTAATTAATTTTTTGACTCATAAAATCTCTCAAAGTGGCATGATTGCCTCAAATTTATCATCCCTTACAATTCCGTCCAGTTTCGCCCTTAGAATTTCTTACACGGCAGCTAATGAGGCTAACGGTGTTTGCGGACACACTCATATGGAAATTTTTAAGCACGATAACCATGTCACCATTTTTTGGTGGAGACGCATGTAAAATTGGGGAAATCTGAATTTACCCAACTTGTCTCTATTTTTGTCAAGTCAAAATTGGACATTGCAAATGGGAGCTCCGTCTAAGTAATCGATAGACTCTAAAAACTTGCTAGGCTCTCGGTCTAAAGAAATTCTTGCCCTGTTATTACTCTCGGTCTACAAGTGGGCGCTCGACCCATCCGACCCATACTTCAGCCATATGAGAGTTTTCGGGTCTCATAGTAAGTTTTGAGTGTAAAAACAGGGTGAGAGATTATTTCTCTATTTCTTGTTTCGTACTCTATTAAACTCGAGTTGTGGTGGATTGCATGGTCCAATTTGTGCAACATCATTACACATTTAAATGATATCAAGCTGTCATGTGGTACATTAATACCAATTGACGATTGCACTTATAATTCTATAATTCATAAGTGAGTCCATTACCGATGACACATTAATTTTTACTCAAAGAACTATCATGCATTTTATAAAAATTAAGAATCGGAATCATAGAATTTGACCCATAATCAAAGTATCGATATTACATAATTTCACATTTGCATTTTATTTTATTTTTCTACATTTGGAGATTTGAAATTAGGAACGTTTCTTGTTTGAAAATAGTACGTCCATGTCGAGCATCGACTTTCGCTCGCAAAAATTGTGAATTAGCCTGTCACGCAACTCGACAAAAGAAAAAGGGTAGCAACGCTCTGACTGGCACAGCCATTCAGGCATGGGCCATGTTCAAAAGCAAATGAAAAAAAATGGGCAAAAGCTCCAGAGAGCACGGTGAGGATGCGTCCAAGAAAAGGGAAAAAAAAAGGTTAATGCTAGCGAAAAATCTAAATCAATTCATCTGTAACAAATTTATTCTAATTAAATTAATATTACGAAAATACACAAATTAATAAATCTGTGACAAACAAAGGGTAAAACCTTAAACCGATACATTTATTAATTATCATGTCTTGTCTAACTCAAGAATTTAACAATAAAATCTAATAGAAACTAAAAAAAGAGTAAATGTATAAATTTAAGGTTTTTAGATAAATTTACTATAAGTATATTAGTTTGAGATTTTTCATAATATTAATAAGAAAAATGGTTGCCTCGGTGAAATACAAGGCACGTGGAAAAGACTTTGGAATAGGAATAAAGGAAATGATGGACAAATTTTTAGTCCATAAATAAATTTGGAACAAAAATGAAATGTAAAAAAATTCTACTTTTCATTTTATAGAACAAAAATGAGAAATGAAAACTTTTCTCATCATTCGCCCTTGCTACTAGCCGGCCACTCACTCCCCGCTGCCCGTTGTCTGCTATCCATTATTAGTTGTCACCTGCCCGCCCATCGCCTGGGAGAGAAATTTTGTATAAATTTTATTCCAAGAATAGAAATTATATGTCTTTATCAAACGCATATATTTGCTAAAAAACTTGTATGTATAATAGAAATAGAAAAATATATGTTCGTCCATAAATTGATTTCTTGAATAGAATAGTTATCATTTGTGCTCAAAAAAATTCCGGAGCTTCCCTGCCTTTAGAGTTTCTTAAGGTTTCTCTTCGGAAGTTATTAAAGTAAAAATTCCATGAGATATAATTTCCCTTTTTCTTACTTAAAACTCTAATAATTTCTTGCGTTGAGGTGTACGGTGTGGTCCAGTATGGACAACGTCGTTCCTAATACGGAATTATCTACATTAATACAAATTGACGATTGTGCAACTAGATTTTAGCTTGGGGGCTTGATCATGCTAATGTTATTATTAGTACCATTTCGGTACCACTAACTTGGAAGGTAGTTTATCTAAATGATTATGCACTCTTGATTACCAATTTTGGTCCTAAAGGTATCACAGTCGCTAAGTGATCGTGCATATTTTCTTGAAGGGTTTATTATGGTCCTAAACTAGCCTTAACTGAGAAAGGAAATTAATAGTTAGGCCATTGAAATGGCTATTTAAACTAAACAACCAAGTATCAAAATCATCTAAGTAAAAGTACGGAAAATGAAAAACTCGATACAAGTCAGGCAAAAAATAAACATGGCCTCGTTATAAGCCCTGAGACATGAATCCCCATAAGCTAAACACGATGTTAAGTCGGGCAAAGAATATATAATGTATTGTTATTTAACCTCGGGACATGAACCTCCATAAGCTTGAGGCTAGATGCTAATTCTAAACCTAATTCTATTTATTTTATGATGGTGAAGCTAATTTAAGCTATTCTGACCAATTATTTAGGATGTAGTTCTAAGTATAATCAGGCTTTTATTAACTAGAACCTAAACTAACTTACTTCTTGAAACCTAAGTTTATTAATCCAAGCTAGCCTGTTAAAACTAAGCTAGGCTAATCTAATTAGGTGTCTTCGGACCACTGTAGACCGCCGCCCTTGGCTCCTCCTCGACTGTTGGGTCGTCGGGAGCCAAGCTCTAGCTCTCATCATCGTATCACTTTGCTCGTGGAGTATGACTCACGCATTGGAGCGAAGACCAAAGATAGATTTCCCCACTACCGCGTACTATCATAGTCTGGTCAATAAAGTAGAGATTCTGCCCGATTCCCCATTTATTTGTCGAGCTTCTTTTTAACTTTCGTCTTCTTTTTGCGTAAACCACGGAAAGCAGCAATTAGGGCCACTATTAAAAAATGATCGTCTACATTCTCACGGAACCAAAGTTACTTTTCTCCCCGATTCCCCATTTATTTGTCGAGCTCCTTTATAACTTTCGTCTTCTTTTTGCGTAAACCGCGGAAAGCCGCAATTAGGGCCACTATTAAAAAAATATAGTCTACATTCTCGCGGAACCAAAGTTTCTTTTCTCTAAGGTTCCCTTTGGGACTTTCCTCGTTCCCTCCCCTCCGAATGAATATCCCACGCACCAGTTCTGGGAAATTTCTTGGCAATATCATTTCCACTTCCTTGAATTTTGCGTTTTGGATAGAGGACGACCTGGGGCCGACGAGACTTAAACCAAGCGGCGCTAAGGGATGGAAAGTGAGAAAGAGATGAACTTTAGTGCAAGCCAATGAAGAATGTAAACACAATCCTATTATGAACGTGACTTTACCAATTTTCTTTGAGGGAACCACTTGGTATTTTCACTTGCCAAATGAAAAGGATTTTGACTCTTCCAAAGGAGGAGAGGAAAAGAAAGAATATATCTATATTATCAGGATTAATATAACAGAAAATAGCAAATTGCTTGAACATATTTACCTAAATGATGTTTCAACGCCCGATTGCCTCAAATTTACTATCTGTTATAATTCCGTGCAATCTTGCCATTAAAATTTTGCTAACAAGACTAATGATATTTGCAATGCATGATGACCATATCGCCATTTGTTCATTGGAGAAAGTTGTAGATTATCTCTACTATTGTTAAGTCAAAATTGCATATTGCAATAATTTTTTTTTTTTTTTTTTTGGTCCAAACATATCGCAATTTAGAATTCCATACAAGTGAGATCGGTAGACCTATAAAAACTTGCTAGGCTCTTAGTCTATAGAAAATCTTGCCCCATGGGGATTACGCACAAATTGCTAATACTCTCCTTCCACATAGGAAAATAATTATTTTATATGATTAAAGTGTCCTACTAATCTCCAACAAAGCCAATCTGAATCCCTATAATGAGCCCAGCCAGGGAAAAATTGTCATCAAGTCTAGAAAAGCATATTACCAAAAATGCGAAGAGAACGACTCGCATGTCTCTCTCCACAACCCTAAATTGAGTGTGCTTGCACTGTATCAATTAGATGAGAACATGGTGGTCAGTATCAACAACGCATTGGATCTGAAGAAAACATGATATGAGATAAATTGTTCACATATGACATTGTTTATATTTGATGATACGAGGACTCGATTGTTGTGTGTCTCATTCTTACATATATCCATTTAGATTAGTTGACTAATTCAAATTAGATCACAAGAGTAAGGAAAGGCTAATAAAATGGGATGATTCAATGTCTAAATAGAATCAATTGTTGTGTGTTTCGTTCTTACATATATCCATTCAGATTAGCTGACTAATTCAAATTAGATCACAAGAGTAAGGAAAGGCTGATATTACCAAAAATTGTATCACTTTGCTCATAGAGTATGACTGTTGCAATGGAACGAAGACCAAAGGAAGTTAGATTCCCCCAGCTACCGCTACTATCACAGTCAGGTCGATAAAGTAGAGATTCTTGCCCGACCCCGTTCATTTGTCGAGCTTCTTTTTGACTTTCGTCTTCTTTTTGCTCAAACCACAGAAAGCAACGATCAGAACCAAAGTTCTGGGCAATTTCTTGGCAATATCATTCTCACTTCCTTGAATTTTGTGTTTTGGATAGGGGACGACTTGGGGCCGAGGAGACTTAAACAAAGGTTTGCTAAGGGATGGAAAGTGAGAAAGAGAAAGAACTTTAGCATAAGCCAATGAAGAATGTGAACGCAATCCTAGTATGAACTTGACTTCACCAATGTTCTTCGAGGAAATCGCTTGGCATAAAGGGACTCGACTCTTCCAAAGGAGGAGAAGAAAAGGAAGAATATGTCTATATTACTAGAATTAGCATAACAGAAATAGCAAATTACTTGAACACATTTACCTAATGATGTTTCAACCCACTATTGCCTCAAATTTACAATCTATTATAATTCTATCCAATTTCACCATTAAAATGGCGTATGTGGCAACTAATGAGGCAAAAGTTATTGGCGAGGCACGCTTCTATGAACATTTTTATGTATGATGACCAGATCACCATTTTTTTCAATGGAGACCCATGTAAAATTGGATAAAGTTGAATCTACCTAACTATCTCTACTATTGTTAAGTCAAAATTGCATATTGCAATGTTTTTTTTTTTTGGGGGGGGTCCGAGCATATTGCAATTTAGAACTCAATATAAGTGAGGTCGGAAAACCTATAAAAACTTGCTAGGCTCTTAGTCTGTAGAAAATCTTGCCCTATGGAGATTACGCACAAATTGCCTAATACTCTCCTTCCACGTAGGAAAATAATTATTTCATATGATTGAAGTGTCCTGCTAATCTCCAACAAAGCCAATCCCAATCCCAATGATGAGCCCAGCAAGGGAAAACTTGACATAAAGTCTAAGAAAAGCATATTACCAAAAATGTGAAGAGACAAGACTCACCTGTCTTTCTCCACAACCCTAAATTGTGTGTACTTGCACTATATCTATCAGATAATAACAGTACGTACGATAGTGAAATTATGTCAAAAAGACAATCACTATAAGATAAAAATTTCTCTTTCTTGTTACTTTTATCAGAAAATTAACTTTCAGTTGGTTGGTATTAGTAACGCATTGGCCCCGCCGCGCAATGATAATGTGCCCACTATAGAAAATGGGTACTCCCATTTCATGATATCGAGTCATCATGCTATACATTGATATTAATTAATGATTGCACTTATAGTTCCATGATTCATAAGTGAAGTCCAATTCCATCAACACATAAATTTTCGCTTAAAAATTTCTCGTGCATTTCCATAAAAATTAAGAATAACAATAGTAGAATTTGACTTGTAATCAAAATAGTGATATCACATAATTTCACATTTGCATTTTTAAATTTTAATTTTTAGTCGTAGAATTTGTCTCATGAAATAGCATGTCCGCGTCGGATATCAACCTTTCCAAATTTTGTGAACCAGCTTGTCACGCAACTCGACAAAAGAAAAAGGGGAGCAACACTCTAACAAGCACAGCGATTCAAGCATGGGCAAAAGCTTCAAGGAGTACAAAGAGAATGCATCCAAGAAAGGGAAAAGGGATGAATTAATAAATCACGAAAAATCCTAAATCAATATATCTGGACAATTTTACCTCAAATTAATTTATGTTAAATTGGATTAATATTACGAAAATTCATAGATTAGTACACTTGTCAAAAATGAAAGGTAAAACCCAAAATTAATATATCATCAACTGTCATGTATTGTCCAACTTAATAATTTGACGATAAAATCTAATGAAAATTAAGGGTAAATTTGTTATAAATATACCAATTTGAAGGTTTTTTTAGTAGTCAAAATTTTATTTTATTATAATTTATTATAAATATATTAATTTAAAAAAATTTCGTGATATCAAATTAAAAAGAAAAGGAATGGGTTGCCTAAGTAAAATACAAGACACATGAAAAGACTTTGGAACAGGAATCAAGGAAATGGTGGATGGTGTTTAATGGCCTTTCGGTTCTTCACGTGGAGAATACAAGACAAAAAGATGAAAAAAAAAAAAAAAAAAAAGGACATGGGGATCTGGATAAAGGAACAAAAATGCACATCATAACTATTATATCTCTTTAATTCATTTTTAACACAATTTTATTTTTCTATTTCTAAGATAATTTTATAATTAAGAAATGAAAACTACAAATTTTATATTTTTCTAATTCTAGAACAAAAATAAGAAATAAAAATTCTTCTCATTGCTCGGCCACCCACTCCTTACCACTTATTGCCCGTTGCTTGTAGTCACTTGCCCGCTTGCTGCCCGAAAGAAAGAAATTTCGTGTTGTTATTAAATGAATTTTTATTTTGGAAACAATTTTTTCTTTGTCGTCGAACACATGTGTTTGCTAAAAAAAAAACTCATAAAGGAAATAGAAATACAAAAATTTATTTAAAAAATTGATTTTTGAAACAAAATAATTATCATTTGTGCCCAAAAAAATTCCAGAGTTTCCTTGAGAGTCTCCAAAAGAAAAAACCACGTTCTTAGGAGTTGCCATGAGAGTGTCTTGGGGTTTCTCTCCAGAAGTTATAGAAGTAAAAATTCCATGAGATATTGTTTCTCTATTTCTTAATTAGAACTCTAATAATTTCTTGCGGTGAGGTGTATGGCATGGTCCGGTTTGCGCAACATCATTGAATTATCTAAATTAATGCAAATTGACGATTGCACTTATAGTTCTATAATTCATAACTCGAGTCCAAGGCTGAGGTCCTGAGTCTAATGGTGGAGTCCCGGCCCGCTCATGTGATAAACTTTTTGGGCGGTGTCTTTAGTCCATATGCTGGGATCCGCAATCAACCTTTCAGGTCCTAGGTCCAGCATTCAAGATAGAAGCATAATAATTCGAGCTAATACAATGTCAATCTTGACTCACATTCTTGATGCTCGAAACTTCAATCTAGTTGAGCTTGATCAAGTATTGAAATTTCTTGCTCGAACTCAACTCGAGAAGAAAATTGACATATTCAAGTTTCGATTGAATTCAACTTGATTATGTGAAAATATAAATGAACTAGTGCTCGAAATTTCATAGACAATGGAATTTTAAGTTTTCTTTTTGCGTCTATTCCTAGAAATATTAAATAATCTTTAAAAAGTAACTTAAACTTAATTAGACTCATAAGACTATTGAACCGATTATTAGCAGGTTCAAGTTTGATATTTTATGGTGCATTCATGTTTAAGTTTCACCTAAACTCCATTATGGTTCATATAGTTGATTTGAGTTGTACATTCAAAATGGCATAAAAATTTATGAAAGTCGTTGTTTTTCAACGTAACATTCTCATCCAACAACAAACTTATAAGTTAGAGGCACTTTTATGCTTCTTCAAGTGTGACGTATAATATTACAACGTGTTGCTGAAATTGAAGTACCGAAACGTTATAATACATTGGTAAAATTGATTTATGATATTATGAGGAATGGTAGTATAAAACCGCCGCTGAAAGGGCGGAGATTCGGTACGGTTTAGACATTGCCGTATGTTAGCAAGGTAGGACAATTGTTTTGGATTTGCATTCCAGCTTTTGTTTGTAGGTGTTCTCTTTTAACCCATTTGTTCACACCCCATTTCTGTATTCCGTATACATGTAGTTCGTAAATTAGGCACATAGTAAACAATTATTTTTATTATAGTAACGGATGCAAATCTTCACTTAACTAAACGCTATGAATGCATGCAAATTGTCTCAATCATATCCCATAAGACTTCGTGACCCCTTAAGAGCTATTCTCACTGGCGAGTATGCAATGGAATACAGGATTTGTCGTATGAATCAATCTCTTAACTGCTCGGTGAACTCCTTGAAGATTAAAATTAGATTTTAATTTCTATCTAACGTGAGTAAAGAAAAAAATTATCTTGATCGCTACATTATAAAAAGAAAAATGAACCATGTCAGTCCTTGCATACTTCGACCTGGACTGGGATTGAGACTTAAAAAAAAAAAGCTTAATCAACATTATGTTTTTTGATTTGTTTTCTCATCTCAGTTCATAGCAGGATTAAAGTTACTTTTTTCACATGTGGCATTCCGTAGCATTCCGTAATCATGCGCTTGTAGAAGCAGCAACTTAATTATAGTTTTTTTGCCGCAATTCGTGGGGAGATAATAAGGCCGTTTAAATTCTGTGAGCAAACTATGTATGACAAAATAATCTCTTTTAGCATGCAAAATCAATCTTAAAATGACAGGTTAAATAGATGTATGGAGAGCCATGCATACAAAATAAATTAGGTTTGAATTTAGCTCTGATATCATATTAGAATGTTTAATCTAAAAAAATTAAGCTATTAAACAGAGAGAGATTACATGTACAAATAAAAAGATACACAGCATAGCAAAAGTTACTTTGTTAGGTATTAAACATTGTAAACTTACTTGAAGTCTAGGTATGTAAAATGAGTGGGTTGAGTCAAGTTTAGGACATATTGAAAATGACTCGATCCATATTAACTCATTTATTATATAAATGAAGTAAACATAATATTTCATAGTTATATGATTCTAAGAGGAGAAGACAAGTATTGAATCCCTTATACTGTGCATGCAATTCAGACTTTATATTTATTTTTATTTTATAATTAATGTACGCAAAATATAAACATGTCTTTCTATTTCTTTCTATTTGGTAAAAAAAAAACAAATCTTTTACAAAATAAAATTTATTGATGTACACACTTAACTCATGTGTTTGTTACATTTTTTTTTTTTTTACTATAACGATTCTAATACAACCACAAAATAGAATTTATTGTAAATTATTAATGTCTCTTTAAAAAATATATTTCAAATTGTTTACTTCAAGTAATTTTACAATGTTTTATACCAAACAAAGCACCTTTGAACTTGGCTTTGCTATTATATTAAATCGTCCAATATGGAAATTTAAGTTATTATAGATAAGAAGAAAACAAGTAGACCTTTTAATAAGGGTAATGACGATTTATCGCATGCCTCATATCATCTTTTTTTTTTTTGTCAGAAAAACCATTTTATATTAATAGGAGAAACCCATACAACTAGCGGCAATTGCATCTGAACAAAGAAGATTCATAAGCTGAAAAGGAGGAGAAATAGCCCATGTACGAGTCGAGGAAGTCCTATTATGGGCCTTACAGGCCCAGTCGGCTACCGCATTAGCCTCCCGTTGACAGAACCCTAGTGAGATATGAGAAAATAGGGTAAACAAGAAAGCTGCTTTAGAGAAGAGAGCTCAATCCGTCCATGGCGGCGGCGTCGATAGTTCAGTGTATCAACAAGGATGAGATTATCATATTCAACCATGATCTTCGCATGCTGGAGGCCCTGATCAAGAAGATGCCGAAGAGCCAAGGAGAAAGCTTGGATCTCAACCTACAGAGCGGAGGACACAGCTACGCCTTTGGAGAAACCATCAGTAAGTTTTCCTTGGTGATCCCTGCAAATGCAAGCTATTTTGCCTTCATTGCTGCCTGGTTGATAAGAGCCATCAATGTTGACCTTCAGAACCCCTAGATCTGGGGGACGCCAGAGATGTCCTCTATTTTTAAACGAGTTATACTTGTGTGTGCAGGAAGAAGCAGACAATCGATCCACCTGTGTATGAGTCAGTGTAGCCTCTGCAACCTGGGTCGGATCAAGAGAAGACCCTCGGAAAAGGAATCCATTCCGAGCTCGCCAGATCTGCCACAACACATTAGAGATCAACGACAGTCGAGGTAATATGTTATGGTTTCCAATAGTGGACAAGATCCATGAGTCCAGACGCTGGATGTTGCTGAGGGAGATGAGAACACCGATCTGGGGGTGAGACCACACTCTATGAGTCCAAGAACAGAGTAGGAATAGATGTTCTAAAGTTTCTGAAGTATTTTGTTTACACAATGAACAACAAGGGCTATCAATAATGTGTCAACGATGCAGGTTGTCTCTCGTCGCTAAGGAGTTGCTGCAAATGGACCAGAGAAAGGTACGGATCTTTGGAGCAGTGGGCATCTTCCACAAATTGCGCCAAAACCAGGTAGGAGTTTGATATGATGTAGAAGCACCAATAGGTGAAATATCGGGAAAAGTACCAAAAAAGTCATAAACATTTTGCATTGGTACCAATTCAATCCTAAACTTTTTAATTGGACCAATTTAGTCCTAAACCTTTTGCGTTTGGTACCAATTTAGTTCATCCGGCCATTCTCTACTGGAAAAGGTTGATGTGGACTCCAAGTTAGCGCCGGCCGGCGTTGCCGGCTGACATGGACACCGGAGTGCGAAACTACGTTGTTTTGCTTAAATTAAAAAAAAAAACGCTAAAAAAAAACTTTTTAACACCCAAAACGCAGCACAGCATTTCGTTTACCTTAAAAGTGAAGATGCTCTACCCACGATCTTTGCCCAAAATACGCCCAAGCCCTATCTGATCTCCCCCCGAAATTCTTAGCAACTTGCTCTAGATTTAATCTCGTCGCTCCGATTTCTTGAAGCCAAGTCGTTCTTCCACCAATCGCCTTCATTAATCGAGCCTTTTTCGGCTGAGGGCTTCATCCATCACCACCCAAGACTCGCCCATCTTTATGGGCGAAGACCCGATTCGCCCACAAACCCAGTTGAGACCCGACTCATTCGTCACGACCCAACTCATCAGTCACAATCCGAAGCGAACACGAGTAGGTGTTATGGTCCCGATTTGATTGTTTTGTTGGCAGTGTTGAGCAACAACTTGGCATGGCACCTTGAAGTTAGCAAAAAATGTGAAAAGTATGTTGTCGTGCTCCCAAATTGAGTGCGTTGTCCTCTTTTTATTTTATATAATCAATTTGCCTTGATTTCTCCACGTGTGTCGTTGTTGGTTGGAAGAGAGAAAGTCTTCGCATTTACTGTCAAGTACCTATGTGTAGTAGGGAATATAACACTCAAGTCTGGCCAAATCAATCTCTAATAAAGCACAATATGAAGAGAAAGCTTCTGTATGCTCACGTCTAGCCAAATTCTTCGCGTGTACAATCATATGGTTGCTGGATTCCTGTGTTTTTATGCACAATATGAAGAGAAAGCCTTTGTTTCCATGCACTTTTTCCTATTCTTGTACAAACTTTTTATTACTTGAGGCATGCACAATCACAATTAAGTAATTGACTTGAGCGCACATGTATTCGGTTTCTCGATTCATTGAGGATCTTTTTTGTGGAGTAGCCATAGAAATATCAGCTGGGGCGCTTGCAAACCCCACTGTCAATTGTGTCCAAATGATTATTATTTTACCAAACAAGTAAAGGTTCAGGGTGGTTTTGTCAACAAAAGAAAAATAAATAAAGAGGGGTTCATAGTTTGGCTTTGAGTTCTAATGTTTGATAACAAAGAGAGAGACTGCAATTCCACATATTGTAAAAATTAGTTTTATTGATCAAGTCCACATTGTTGACTGTACTCTAATTTTTTGGAATCCATTAACACTTTTGCTTTGGAAGTTTTGGTTTTGAATCTTTGGATGTTTTTTATTTTGAATTTTTAGATGTTGATTACCTCTGAATCTGAGTAGATGATCACTAATTTTTCTTCTAGAAACATGATGTATAGAGTGCTACATAGTATGGGACTTACAGTTCTATGTGTTGCCTTGCTTATAACATACGTTACTTTTTCTTTTTTCTTTTTTCGTGTAGGGTCAAGATGAGCGAAAAATTAGCATGGATCTGCCTTTTCCATGGTGGAACTTTATCTCGTCGCCCAATGCTTGAATACATTGGAGGCAAGTTTGACTTGGTAAAAGTTGATATTAGTTCAACGAGCTACGAAAGCTTCATTAGAGACATTGAGAATGGGGTAAATAGTACATTTGAAAAGCTTTATTTTAAGATTCCTGGAAAGTCACTAGAAGAGGGGTTGACATACATATGGAATGAAAATAAAGTAGTCAATTTAGTTTTTAGTTATTTGCATCATGGGTTAATTGAGGTATATGGAGAAAATTTTATGACCAATGAGACGGCTGAGGGTGATGGTCAAGGTGCCGATGTGGGTATGGATGCGGGTATTGGTCAAAGGGTTGGTGAGGATGCTAGTCAAAGGGTTGGTGAGGGCGCTGGCACTAGTGTTGGTTTAAGTAATGAGACCATGATTGAGCACGAGAGTGATTTAGATCCTGATGATTTGGTTGATGAAGATGATTATATCATGGATGATGACAATGACGATGAGGCAGACTTCCTTGTCGATGTAAGATTCTTGACTGATAATGATGATTATGATAATGAGGAGCTTCTAGAAGCAAGGAGGAACATGACAAAGTTCCATGGGAGGGCCATAAATGATTTCATTACAGGGGAATCATCCACGGGGTTGGTGTCATCCCAAGGATTGGATGTGAATAATGTTATTAATGCTGAAATTGGTTATGAAACATAGTACTATGAAACGGATGGAAATGAGAGTTTGGAGTCTAATGAAGGAGAAGAAGATGATGATTTGACTAGGAGGAGAAGTAGGTTTCCAAAGCATGATCCTAATTGTGCTGTGCCTATGTTTATTGTGTCTATGGCATTTGAAAGTAGTAGGCAATTCAAAGATGCTCTAATAAAGTATTCATTGGCTGAGCGTAGACAAATAAAATTTGTAAAGAATGACAAGAAATTTGTTAGAGCAAAATGTGCACATGAAAATTGTCCTTGGAAGATTTCTGGATCTGTTGATAGTCGTACCAGATCATTTCATGTAAAGACTTATCATTCAGAACATACCCGTAGCATAAGTTTCAAGAATCAAAGGGTGACAGGTTCTTGGTTGGCCAAATACTATCTTCCTACAATAAGAGCAATGCCAACTATCAAGACTATTGTTTTCAAGGAGCTTATCAAGGAGCAACTGGGCATAGATGTGAGTATAATACAATGCAAGAAGGCTAAGTTGTTGGCTTATCAAGTATTGATGGGAAACTATAAAGAGGAATATGCAAAGTTGTGGGATTATGCAGAGGAGCTTAGGGAGAAAAATGCTGGGAGTACTATTATATTGAAGGTTGAAAAGTCTGATATGCAATCTAAGGCATTATTTGAGAAAATGTACATATGTTTTGCTGCTTGTAAGAAATGATTCATTGATGGATGTAGGAAAGTTGTGTGATTAGATGGTTGCTTCTTAAAAGGAATTTGTCAAGGCTAAATCTTATGCACTGTTGGAAGAGATGCAAATGATCAAATGTTTCCAATTGCTTGAGCAGTTGTCTGAGTCGAGAGTAGTGACACCTGGACGTGGTTCTTGACAAATTTGATGTATGACCTCAACATTTCATCCTCATATGGACAAGGTTGGGTCATAATCAGTGATAAACAAAAAGTAAGTTCCTTATTTATTTTTTATTTTGTTTGTTATGCACTATAGTCACGCTTGTACTATATATCTCACATTATGATCATCTTTTGCAGGGCCTTGTACAAGCTGTGGCTCATTTGTTGCCTGCAGCTGAGCATAGAATGTGTGCGAGACACATCTATGCCAATTGGGGCAAGAAGTATAAAGAGATACAAATGCAAAGATTATTTTGGAAGTGTGCTAAAAGTAGTTCGATGATAGAGTTTGATGAACACTCTCAAGCATTGAAGAAAATTAGTCCTACCGCATATAATGACTTAATTCAAACAGAGCCAAAGCACTGGTCCAGAGCCTTTTTTACCACTGATGTAAAATGTGACATCGTTGACAACAATTTATGCGAGGCATTCAATGGAAGAATTATACATGCTAGGTGTAAGTCTATTTACATTATGTTGGAGGAAATTCAGATAATAATAATGACAAGGATGCATACACAGAATGATGCATGTGCTAGATGGAGAAAGGACTGTTGTCCAAGAATTGTAAGAAAGTTAGAAGAAAATAGAGCTGGTGCGACATATTGCCAAATGATCTGGAATGGTGAGACCGGATATGAGGTAATGGATAAGGGTGAGAAATATGTGATGGATGTGTTTAAGAGAGATTGTTCTTGTCGAAAATGGCAGCTTACTAGCATCCCTTGTCCCCATGCCATTTCTGCTTTAAATCATAGGCAAGATGATGCGTATGATTATCTTGATGAATGTTACAGGAAGACTAAGTTTTTAGATGCATATAAAAATATGATGATGCCAATTCAAGGGTAGAAATTTTGGAAACAAACTCATAGAGAGCCACCTGAACCACTTCCAGCCAAGGTCAAACCCGGTAGACGTAAACTGAAAAGATCGAGGGAGGAATGTGAGGTGGCAATTGGAACTAGGATGTCAAGGATCGGAATGAAAATGACATGTCAAACTTGCTTGAAGACAGTACACAACCATTTGACATGTCCAGCTAAGAAGACTGGGTCTATATCATCACAAACACGATTTTCAAGGCAAAACATTTTGGTTAGTATCTCCATTTTCATTGTGTTATGTTTGTTTTGTTAATAAAAATTTAAGCGAATATACTTTTTGTAGGTACAGAGATGTACAGGTACAGTGACAAGTGGTAGTGGTGGCGGCCCTACCGATGTGAATCCTACAATCAAAGGCGCAAAAGCCAAAAGTTGCTCAAAGAGGCAGAAGTGACAAGATGTGGGGGTGGATTTAGTAGTGATATGTTTTAACTGTAACCTTTTGTGAAGATATGTGAAGTGAAGATTTTCTTTTGATGTAACTTTTTGGTCAGCACACTCTTGGTTCTTGCCTTTTGAAGACAAAAAGCGCCCATGTTGCACTATCTTCTAGACTTGATTGAGTTTAACTGAGACAATAATATTTAAAGCAACAGCAAATATTCGCATTTTGATGCCATGAACTGTTAATGAATATCATCTCTTGTTTCAATATACTTGTTGTAAGTTTTGGGCAGGAGTTTTGTATTGGTGTTTTTTTTTTCCTTTGTACTTCCTTAATAACCACATAGCAATTTGGATAATGATGTCCCACATGTAATAGGTTGTTTGAACCTTTAATAAGAAATTGTCTTCTTTTACTTTTTGATAGCCATTTGGACATAAGATTGTGTGAATGTTGTTTGCTTATTTGGTAGCCATTTGGACGTAAGATTGTGTGTATGTTGTTTGCTTGCTTATTATTTTGTGGTTGTTTATTCATGAAGTAGTGAGCTTCATTAATCATAATAGCAGGTCATGACATCAAGAACGATATGTCTCTGGTGTTGAGATTGAGAAACAAATTGCATATGACACAAGAGGGTGCGAACAACTTTCACTTTATTTATGTTCATATTCCAACATGTGGACAAATACTAAATATATTGCAAAAATGTACGAAAATAGATTATATAACAAGATCAATACATCATTCATATTTGAATTTCCAAATAGCATGTTTCCTAGAATTACTATAAAGACCCACGACACAATCAACATGGCCTTCAATGTCGACACTTGTTTTTCTTCAACATTGCTCTGGTGAAATTTTGTTGACACACTTCTTGTTGATGGACACATTTCTGCATCAGTCCAAATAAAAAAACCGCAACTTTCTTGGATTTTATATTTCGGATAGCCGTAATATCTTCTTCCTCGATTCTCCTTCGTCTTTGTTGTTTGTAAAGAACATTTGAGGCCATAGTAGCAAAACATAAATGTATCGTTGTTGATTAGAGGAATCGATGTCCTCGATTGTGACGAATTCATCAATGTCTTCATCAATTGTGATGATTGTAGAGTAATTGTTATGTATGCTTTCAGAATCAACACGAGCATTTTCAACCTGTAAAAAAGTTGAACAACGGCACCTTAGCATATGTCTACATGGCTTAACCTCAATAGCAACAACATAACTCATTCCATCTTGAAATTAGTCTCAACAGCAAGAAATCAGGTCCTAAATGCACCTCATAATGCTGACCTAAAATTCTTGTCCCCATTAGGATGCAACAAGCTTACCAAAAGAAAATGCATATAAGAACTTCAAAAATCTGTTTCATGCTTCTAAGACAAATGCTGAACAGACTACATCAGAGCATATATATTCATGCTTAGCCAAAGCCAACATCAGAGTAATTTTCCTCCCAAATTGTATGCATGATATGGATCTCGATTTCCCAAAAACTAAGCAAATGTCAGCATCAACTACAAAGTTTAGGCAAATGGGATTTCAACTCCAATTAAGCCAACAGTTCTTGGGGAGATCAGAATCTGCAAACACAGCATGCAAGCAACGTCACCATTTCAGTCATCCACAAACTATAGTACCATATTTGGAACATGAAGACCCCCCTCTAAAATTAGGATTTTTCTCTCGAGTATATGTCAAAATCCTCTTCCTACAACAGAAAATCTCTATTGGCAGAAAATCTTACCTCGGCCAGCATGCGCAATCTGAGATCAAGAAGCAGAATCAGTGGAACATCTATTCTTGCTTTGTCCATGGACAAACTCAATTTGGTTGGATCCTGAAGTAAAAATCCAAATTTCGCATCAAAACCTTTCGCAAATTGAGGTTTGGCTCCAACGCATAATTGAATAGCCAGGAAATTCATTACCTTTCGAATAAATTGCCTCAGCAATTTCAGCAAGTGGAACAAGCAAAGTTCGAAACTTTACATGGAAATGACTCAATTGACTCAAAGATTGGATCCCACCGAAGCCTCTTACCTTTAAAAATCAACATCGACGGAGCGTTTATGGAAGGAGCAACGGTAGGGTTTCTCGGGAGTTCTTCGAGACGTGTCGGGAACCCTTCTCAACGGTTTCGCAAAGATGATTCCAGCTTCAACGGCGATCCAGACTGAGTACTTGGCCTTGATCGAAGCTCTGAAATTTTTTCGATCAAAGAGAGAGATGGAGGCGATTGGTGGAAGAACATGGGGGGAGATCAGAATAGGGCTTTGGCGTATTTTGGGTGAAGATCATGGGCAGACATCTTCACTTTTAGGGTAAACGAAATGCCGTGCTGCGTTTTGGGTGTTAAAAAGTTTTTTTTTTTAATTTTATCGATTTTTTTTTTAAATTTAAGTGAAACGACGTAGTTTCGCACTCCGGCATCCATGTCAGCACCGGCAACGCCGGCCGACGCTGAGTTGGATTCCACATCAACCTTTTTCGGTAGAGAATGGCCGGATGAACTAAATCGGTACCAAACGCAAAAAGTTTAGGACTAAATTGGTCCAATTGAAAAGTTTAGGACTGAATTGGTACCAATGCAAAAGGTTTAGGACTTTTTTGGTACTTTTCCCGTGAAATATCTGCTGCTGTCTGTTTGATGAAATGATATGCAGATTTAATTGTGTAAGCGCCTTGATTAGTGGCTGTCCATATGAGCTCATCTTTGGTGAAAGTTGGTCTAATCTTAATGTCTGTGATTTGTTGTATGATCTGCAAATCGAAAAATTTGTGCAGTAAGTCTATCTTCCAGGTGCAGGTAGATTGATCAATAAGATCAGCTACTAGTAAGGGTTCTTCTTGGACCTTAGGTCCACCTAGAATGCCCATAGGTAGCCATCTGTCTTCTCGAATCTTTATTGATTTTCCATCCCCAACTGACCAACATACGTTGGTTATAGTGGCTTCCCTTCCGCTCAAGAGACTCTGCTAGCCCCAAGATGGGCGAGAGCCCTTGACAGCTTTAAAAAAAGATGAGGAATGAAATATAAACCTTTAAAAAACTTCCCCCCATAAAGATAAAGGTTGTTGAAGAAGGCGCCATGCTTGCTTACCAAGCATGGCTTTGTTAAAACTAATCAAATCTCTAAATCCTAAACCTCCAACTTTCTTTCTGTTTTGTAGCACCTTCCAACTTAGCCAATGAATCCCAAACTTGCTTGTATCATTGTTCCACCAGAATTTAGCCATACGCTGTTCTATAGCTTTGCATAATGAAATAGGAATTTTGAACACAGACATGGCATATTGGGGAATAGCTTGAATCACAGACTTAAGCAAAATTTCCTTCCCACCCTTAGATATGAGTTTCTCCTTCCATCCCTCCAATTTTGACTGAATTCTGCTCATAAGCCAAGAAAACATATCCTTTTTAGAACGTCCCCACTCAGTAGGTATTCCTAAATACTTACCACATCTCTGTAAAATAGGTACCCTTAATTCACGAGCCAAGTTTTCCTGTAGAGAGATAGGACAAGATGGGCTGAAGAAAATACCAGACTTATTGCGATTAATAGTTTGTCCTGTGGCTTGACAATACTGGTTTAATAGATTAGAAAGATTCTGGCTTTCCATCAATGTACCATCAAGAAAAAACACTACATCATCGGCAAAAAATAGATGTAATAAAGTAGGACACCGTTGATTCAACTTAATTCCCTTGAGAAAGCCCATGTCGATAGCATTCTGGATTAGAAAGGATAATAGATTGGCAATGAGAATAAACAAATAAGAGGATAAAGGATCTCCCTGTCGAAGCCCTTTAGTGGGATGAAAATTCTGCAAAAACTCACCATTCATTTTAACGCATAATGTTGTTGTTGAGATGCACTGCATAACTAATCGGACCCAGTGGGAATGGAATCCTAATATGAGTAAATAATCCTTGAGAAAATCCCATTCAACACGGTCATACGCTTTTTGCATATCCAATTTAAGAACAGCTTGAAAATGACGCTTCCTTCTTCTTGATTTAAGCTGATGAATAACTTCCTAGACTAATAGAACATTGTCTTGAATTTGTCTTTCGGCAACAAATGCACATTGTTCCTCAGAAATTAAGGTTGGCAGCATAGGTTTTAACCTGTTAGCAAGCACTTTAGATATAATCTTATAAGCATAGTTGCACAAGCTAATGGGGTGATATTGATCTAAGTTTTATGGGTTTGGGGTTTTGGGAATCAAAGTAATAGCAGTTCGATTTAACTCAGAAGGTAATGAGCCAGAATTAAAGAACTGCTGGATTGCCCGAAATATATCCACTTTAAGAACATCCCAATGAGATCGATAAAATAATCCGTTCAAACCATCCGGACCTGGGGCTTTGGAGACACCTAATTGAAATGTAGCTTCTTTAACTTCTTCAAGTGTAACCTGTGCTATAAGAGTTTCGTTCATATCTGAAGTGACCACCTTCGGACACTGCTCTAAAATCTGTTCATAACAGCGAGGTTCTGAAGTGGTATAGAGCTGTGAAAAGTAATTGGTAGTCACCTCCTTTAGCTTACCAGGATCCCTAACCCATACCTGACTTTCATCACGCAACAAATTAATACGATTTCGTTGTCGTCTTTGGATTGTGGTAGCATGAAAGAATCTAGTGTTGCGATCGCCCCATTTTAACCAATTTATCCGAGAACGCATCGCCCAAAATTGTTCTTCACTCTGCCAAACTCTTTGAAGCTCCTCTTTTAAAGCTCTGACTCGTGATTGATTCACGGAAGTATCGTGCTGATTTGTCAGTATTTCCAACTGATGCTCTAATTCTATTGCCTGTTGCCTGTTTTGCGAGAATTTCTTTCGACTCCAACGGGACAAAGCAGCAGCAACTACTCGAAGCTTAACCGAGAGAGGGGAATCCTGCACCGAAACAGAGTGCCGGGAGTTATCAATAACTGATCTACACTCAGCATCCTGATTCCAGAAAGCTTCAAAGGTAAAACGCCTCTGTCTTCGAACAGCACAGGCTATAGTATCTAACACAATTGGATTATGATCAGATCCTACAGCAGGAAAAGCAAACACTTGTGCATTAGGGAAGGTCACACGCCATTCAATATTACATAAAGCCCTGTCAAGACGCTCCTTCACTAAAGCATCCCCATCTTGGTTGTTCGTCCACGTGAAAGCACATTCATGAGTGGGAAGATCCAACAAGCAGCAATCATTGAGAACAGCTCGAAATGAAGACATACGGTAAGAGTCAGCAGGCCTAGACCCCATTTTCTCCCAACGATTAAAAATTTCGTTAAAATCACCTATGCAAACCCAGGGTAAGACATTATAACTACTAAATTGCCGCAAAGTCTACCAAATATGCTGATGCGCTTGAAAAAAAGCAGGGGCATGAAGACAAGTGATCCTCATGGTTCTGTCCTTCGAGATTTTCTGGCAGATAAAGTCAAAAAGATGAGGAGTGGAGGTGATATCTGTCAACCGTAGGCCATCATTCCAAAAAAGGGCCAAACCACCTGCTAAACCGACAGGACTAAACACCTAAAGGTGCAAAAAAATGCAAGGTACGTTTCAGGCGAGACAAAACTTCATCGCAATTCTTCGTTTCCATAAAAAATAACAGGTCGGGCTTTTCCTTAGCCATAAGGGCTTTTAAAGCTTGGACTATCAGGGGATTGCCCAAACCCTGACAGTTCCAACTGATGAGTTTCATCTATGAACAAGTGGCTGTTTAAGGCTAGCCACCGACGCCCACGATCCATCCTCACCCGCCTCTAAGATTGGTGTATTTAACAATAGAGAATCATCATAATCTGCCGTATTAACACCAGGTATGTCATACGAAGTATAGCGTCTTGGTTTCTTAGCAGGGCCAATTTTAATACCCTGACGAACGCTTTTCCTTTCTTGGCCTGAGGAACTGAGGACTGCACTTGCACTCCTTTGAGTTTCTCTTTAGCAGGAATTAGAGCAGTAGTCATATTGTGGCTAGTCAAAGGAACAGAGCCTGGTATAGCATTGCAATCCCTTGGTACAATAGAAATAGCCTGCTGAGGAGGAATAATTACTTTAGGGGCAGATGGTGGTAGAAGGGGGAGAGGTTGAGCATTGGCGGGAGGCGTTTCAGGTATTGTTTTCTCCCAATCCTCATCCACATCCGATCGATCATAATAGAATTTCCAATAAGGCTATATTGCTAAACTTTTACTTTTAGCTAGGGTCCATAAGGAGTTGTTCCAGAGTCAGAAAGCATATTCTCCTCAAAAGGTACCGACGGGCAGGAGTCTGTATAATGTCCCAATCTGCCACACGAGTAACAGTAGTGTGGTAACCTTTCATACCTGAAGTCCTGCCAAAGAGTTTGATTTTTTAATTTGATTAATCTACCTACCTCAAAGGTTCTGATAAGACCAACTCGACTCTTGCACGGCCTGCTCGCAGGGTGGAACCAGTTACAAAATCAGACTTCACTTGCAGAACATTACCCACAGTACAAACTGCCTTGCGAATCATGTCATATGTACAACATTCCAAGGGCGGACCAACCACCTGGACCCAGAACGCGCAGGTGGAGAAATCATAACAGTGTAAAGGGGTGTTTGCAACCCAAGGTTTAAAATTAATGAGATGTCCCGAGAATTGCCAAGATCCAGTTTCTAAAATTCTTTGTTTTTATGATTAAGACCTGAATTTTGCTAAATAAATTCCTGCTTCCCTCTGCAGAATATTAACTTGCTCCGTCCTCCAGGCCCTCTTCAAAACCGATTGAAAAGCTTGAAAGTTGAAAGAAGGGTTGGAAGGGATTTTACCAATTAAAGTTAACTTGCACTCCTCGACAGCTTTAGGTGCGGGCTCAACATGCCATTCTTCAATTTGTTGTTCAAAACATAATCTACCTAATTGTTGACAGAGGGCAGCAACTCGAGCTGCATCAGGATCTCCTTTGCAAGCCATTACCAAAGTGAGGATGTCGCCTCAAAAGAAGATGGTGACATGCAGATCAAAACCCGAAGATCCCGTAAGGCAGAAAGAAAGAAATTCGAAGAAGATGGCGACATGCAGATCAAAACTCGAAGATCCCGTAAGGCGGAAGGAAAGAAAATTGGACAAACGAAAGGCTGAGGAGAAAGCTGGGTTAAGAGGCCGAATGTGGGTACTATGAACTGAGCAGTACATTCAAGAGACGAAGTAGATGAGGAAGAGAGGAGACTTTCATGGCTACAACAGAGGGGTTGAAACTGAGGAAGGAAGGGTTTAAAAGAAGAAAAACACTACCCAGCTGGTAGAGAGAAACTCGACAAAATGAGAGTTTTTGCCTCATATCATCTTGCAATGGCCATGCCTGAGCTATAACAGAGCGACAATGTCAATCTTTCTCGAGAGTCACGCGGTCCGATTATCATCGCAATCTCTGACAACTCCCGCCACTGTCGATTGCTCCTCTAATCCCATGTGCCCAGCTAGGAAACTTACCTCGTAAATCAGCCGAAAGCATGGTTAATCTATGGTTGGTAGTCTACTGGCTATAGAATTGACTGAAGTTGAATGCTCTTTGATGTGAGAGACGATCCGTAGTATAATGTGAAGGTTTGAGAAAGATTTTATCAAAGTTGATATTACGAAAAATCGTAGACCAATACCACCGACTTGGGTGGTGCTGCTGACAGCGAGCTTCTCCCCCTAACGCAAGGGGAGAAGTTCGATTCCCGAGCATCGCAAGAGTGACTTACCCGGGACACGAGGGGTGGTGGTGACTCACGTGCCTTCCCAGGGTTTACTCCGCCGCGCTGTCAATGTATGGGGCTTCCTTGAGTCATCAAAAAAAAAAAAAAAAATCATAGACCAATCCATCTATAGTAAATTTACTTCAAATTAATATTTTGATTATAAAAATCCCCAAATTGGTACGTATATAATAAATTTATCCCGAACTAATTTTTTTAACTTGCCAAAAATCCTAAGTTGATATATTTGTGATAAATTTTCCTTAAATTAGTTTCCATTAAATTGAATTAATACTACGAAAAATTGTAAACTGGTATACTTACAATAATTAATGGGTAAAACCTCAAATTGGTACACTTGTTTACTGTCAAAAATCATTAAACTCAGCAATTTTATGATAAAATTTAACGAAAACTAACAAAAAATAAATTTCTCACATGTATATCAGTTTAGAGTTTTTAGTAGTAAAAAAATTAGTTTTGGTAAATTTTTCGGAGGTATATTAGTTTAGGGTTTTTTTTGGTGATATTAATCATTCTTTTATTTATAAGTTGAGTATTAAATTTGTCAAGGTAGTTTTATCTAGAATGTGAATTTTAGTAGAATATTGTCATTTTGATTTGATATTATAGTTAGGATGAACGATGAATATTTTTGAACATATAAGACTATTGTTTGACAGTTATAAATATCGTTGAGTTATTAAACTAAGTTTTTTCTTTTTTGGGAAATTTGTTCCGTTTATTTTTTCTTTCTTTGCCTCTCTTTTCCTTAGTGGATTCCTCGGTTCGTTAGTGATCAAGATAGTGCTCGATCCTTGGACTGGCTTATCAAGGCGAAGATTCGGCTAAAAATAGTAAGGTTATTTACTTGCTAAATTGGCAAAATCAATTTATTTATTTGGTGCTTCAATATATCCCGACGTCAACCTTACTCTATGATGAACCCTTTATTTGTAAAAAAAGAAGATCACATAATTACAGATACCATCCTCACCTTTTGATCAATATCGATTCTCATCCTAAGTTCTGAAAGTCCGTAAGCTGCATTATCATGTTCATGATACGCCTTTGCTTAGAAAAGAAATACTCTACAAGAAAAAAAAAACAGAAAATAATACATATCCATTGCCCCATCCTATATTCTACAAATTATGCATCATATTTCCAATGAGAAAAAGCAAATTAAGAAGATTATTTACTAAAACCTCAAAACTATGGCAACAATTTGCAAAAATCAAAAGTGAAAAACATACGAATTGCTTTTTCCTTCTACATTTTCCCCCATTTCTTTGATTTTGATAACCCCTTGATAAAATTTACAGGATGACAAACAGTGTCAATAAGTCATGTCTATCTAGCACAAGGCCTAGCCCACCCTGACTTAATTTAAGATGGTAGAAGTCATAGATGTGGCTGTCATTGATGCAAGATTCGAAATCAAGACCACTCTATACTGACGAGTAGATAGAGATTAATTAATTGCTAGATGATTTTTTTGGCCTTATTTACCTCCTGACAAATAATTTCAGATAGGTTTAGCAATAGTAGATTGGGTGCCATATTCTTACATGCTCCAATTCGGTAATTCAAGAATTATTTTACAATGGAGAACCTTAATAATTAAAAGGAACATACCTAAATTTGTTTTTTTGTCCCTACTCCTAGGTAAATATGTTAAACTATCGTGTGATCCTATTAGAATTTGGATTCTAAAATCTAAACAAATTACCGAATCTTCTGATACAATAATATTTCAAGTGTTTTTAGATTGTGTCATATACGTTGTAAGTTTAGACTATATTTTCACTTAGTTTAAACCGTAATTTTTTGTCCTATAACATTGGTACTATTCTGTGCAACATGGCACGATTGTAATCTTGTGAATGCAATATGTATTTGGCTTGCTTTATTTCAATTGGTTTGTGGTGGTATAAAAAAAGGGAGATTTTCTTTTAATTTAAGAACAAACTAATCCCTTGAATTTTCTTTTTTGAGATGATATGTAGTTGCCCCAGGTACGGGAGATGCTATATGACCTGAAGAGAGAGAGAGGTCAACGGGTGTGGAGCGAACGTACATAATGATACTAAAATATGGCTTGGTTACTCCATGCCGATAGGTAGGGTATGATAGACAGTGGTGATTTGTTGGGATGGGGCTGACTCAAGAGGTCCAAATGCTAAGGGCGCGCATGATAAAATTCATGCTTTTATATTTCTCCGTTTCTCAGTTCCCTGGAACAGATTTGAAATAGAAATTTATTTGGTAATGCAATTTGATTTTTCTATTTCTGGAACAGATTTCTATTCTAGAAATAAATTTGAAGAAGAAATCAGTAGCTAAAATTTTTAACTTCTCAATTTTTTAAATAAAAATTGAGAAATCAATTTCTGGTGGAGATCAATTTCTGTTCCAAAATTTTGTCATGCGCACCATCTACATTTGGTTCGATTTTGGAAATGAGCTTTGCAATAATACAAATACTAAAAGCCTAAAATTTTTTGGGGAAATGCAAATTATATTTGGTAAAGACTTCTTGACAAAGTATATGGCTTCAGTTGGCACTCATAAAATTGCATTGCTCTTATAAAGCCAATATGCTGCAGTGTTTGAGAGAGCATTTACGAGGGCCTCTGAAGGCCCTTGACCCGAAATTTTGTTTTTTATAGTATAATTTTAAATACTTTGTGCAAAATTTTGCTTTGAAAATGCTCCAAGTTCGAGGCATGGTTTTTTTTTTTTCCAATCTTGCTGTCACTAACATATTAGCATTCCTATCTTACCCTCCAATCCTGGATGAAAATAGAGAAAGCCGTGGTGGATCGTGGCTGGGAAGCTTCGCGGAGAAGGTCAAGGGACCCCAGCGTAGCTTTGCCGATGACTGGGGAGACATCGCCAAGCTTTGTTGAGGGTCGCTCAATGCCAGCGTCGCATCGCCTAGTTTGCAGCCCTAACATTACGCCACCAGGGTGTGCCTGACCTCGGCAGCGTGTCCCCTGGGGTCGCGCGATGTCAATGCCGGTGATACGATTGTGCCACCTGCCTGAGCTTTCAATACGACTGCAAATTTCTTCATTTTCCTTTTTTTTTTTCCTTATTTTAAAAATTGCTTTGCAATAAGTTTATTACACTTTATTTACCGAACACTATTTCTTTTTATGCAAATCCTTTTAAGTCAATGTCCTTTTCTCACTTACAAAGTCTAAGTTGTAACGAGAGAAATCAACTAATCTTCCTGTATAGACCTTTTGATCTTTGAGATAATTTGATCAACACTTTGTTGGAACCAAATAAATAATATAAACTTTAGACATTTGGAATAGAAGCATAGACAAGATGAAGAGAACTCCTTATTTAGAACGCTTTCTTTATGTGATTTCATACTAACAATTTTTTAACTTCAGATCTTTATATAGAAGCTAAATGCACACAAACTAAGCACAAACGTCAATAACATTTATTGAAGAAAACAAAACAGTCCACACGCCATTTAATGAAAAAAAAAAAACAAACCGCTTATTTTGTTTGCATATATAGATAAACAGCCATCCTGAAGTCATTAATGGCTCTTCTTGATAAAATGTTTGCAAGCTTCTTGAAGAACACTAGCAACCTATATAGAAACCAACAAGTGACGTGTTCAAAATTTCAACGATCTAACAATCAATTTTATATCATTCTGATAGTCTTAAAATTGAATTTGGAAATCACCAATATCAAAAATGGTCCATAATTTTTTGAAAGAATCCACTTTTAATAGTTTCGTCAAAATATCTTCAACTTGATCTTCTAATTTGTATAAATTAAACTCAATCTCACCATTTTTGACCATCCACGAATATAGTAATACTTGACGGCAATATGTTTGCTTGTTTATGTTCATGCTTTAATTCACACAATATCCTTCAAAGTCATATTGTTTGACATGCCACTACAACTAATATTATGTATTATGCTTCAATAGTCAAGAGTATAACAACTTGTTTTTAAGATGACCAAGAGATTACTTGTGATCTAAGAAAGAACGCATATTTAGAAGTACTTTTTCGAGTTTTGATATCACCGTCCCAATCATTATTTGTATATACCACTAGATTGAAACTGTTAGTACAAGAATATAAACTCCATGATTGCAAGTTCCACTTACCATAAAATTCTGTTTGTTGCCTATATATGAGATTGGTATGACTTCCCCATGAACTTACCAATAATTCCCACACCATAAGTAATATATTGCTTAATGGAAGCCATATATCTTAAACCGCCAACAATGTTTCTGAAATAAGTGTTGTGACCAAATGGTACATACAAGCTAAAGTCTCAGATGGACCTTAACTCAATAACAACACCGCACACGGACCCTTGATCATAAATCTCTTCCAAGACCATACCTCACATAAACACGGGATTTGCAATTTAAATTTGAAACTATCCTAAAAATTATATGTAAAGAGTTGCCACTAATTTAATGAGGTCAATTAGAAACCAAGTGAGTATGAGAGGATACGTCACTTTTTATGCAATCAGAGATCTAAGGAATGAGGACTTGATTAAATCAGTGTCATTTTGATACTTAAACTTGATTATTTGCTCACTAAATTCTTGTTCTCTACATGTCTAGGTGATGATTGTTTATTATGCTCCTAATGATTTAACCTAATCATACTAAAAGTGGAAATTAATAGTCAATGTATTGAAAAAGCACCATCAAGTAAAATCGACATGAGGTTGTCCAAATAGCGACTTAGCATTGCTTCCAAAAAAGGAAGCATTCAAAAATTTATTGTGAAGCCCAAAGGCTTATTTAATTTTGAGTTCAATTTTTTGCTAAATTAGTTTAAATTACAATCAAAACTAAAAATATAATGAAACTGGTCAAAATCTAATTTCTAAGCAAATTTTTTTGGATTTTTTTATTTTTATTTCTAAAATGGACTTCGGATATCAAGGACCCGGTCCGAATTGTGGGTCAGAACAGGACCCTAGCGGTCTGGGTTTAGTCTGAACTTGGGCCGGCCTTCAAGCCCGGTCCGAATATGGCCTAATCACCGAATCTATTCAAAATCATTTTTTTATGTTTGGCCCGGTCTATTCTCTAAGCCCATTCATTTAACCCACCCCGAATCAATTACCTAGATCTGACCCGACTTCATTATATCCAGATTTTTTTTTTCTGTTTTATCAATTTTTGTATTTCTTTTATTTCTTCCTTCCTTCCTTCTCCGCATCGTCTTCCTGGACGCTCGCCGGAGGTCGCTTTCCCTTTGAACATTCCCAACCACCCGCCGGCCATCACAGTAAGCCACCATCTCCGATCATCTAAGCACCGCCGTCGGCCATCTATCCCGGCCACCACCGGAACGTTACCAGCGGCAATTTCCGGCGACCAAACCACCACCTCCGTCTTGACTCACCGGTTAAAACAGAGACTTCAAACATTCACAGCACACCAGTAATAGAGATAGACAAAAGCAAACCAGTGTGAACGCCTCCCAAGGATGAATACACAATCCCGCAATCCGAATCCATTTGTTCCCCCGTAAACTGCCATTGACGACCACCATGACAAGCAAATCCGGAAATAATGAGACAAAGACATGGATTACTACCCACAGTGATTAAGTAAGATTCCACAACATTGTGCTTAATAACCAATTCAATCAGGTCAAAATATGCAAATCACCGCAATAGGCGTTACCTTAGGATCAGACTTCAAAGAAATTTCATCGAACATGTCAAGGGCGTCTCAATCTAATGGTCTAAATGCAGGGATTCAACGATGATTCACGTTCATATTGACACCAGTCTCAACTTCCCAGCCTCTTTTTTGACTTATAGATGAACATTCGAGCTTTGCCTTGAGGCTTGGTTGCCAATCGCGAATTGTTGCCAAGCGAGAGATGCCTCCGGTGAGTTTCAAGTCTGGTGAATGAGCTTCAGGGGAGATTTGGTCATTCCAATCCTCAAGGTCGCCGAACAGGGTCCAACGGAGGGTTCCGATGCGGCTTCAAGATCGGTCGAAAATGACTGTTCGTGGAGGCTGCGGCGTCTGAAGATTGATGAATTCGATGTCGTCGGCGACTGGCTGATGATCAGAGATGGCGGACGGAGAGGTGTCCCCAGAGCTACGATTCTCCTCCTTTTTGCTGCACCGGAATGCGTTATCTATCAGTGACGTGCTCCCATGCCGTTACGGCCAATCTCATCTCTCGTCCATCTTAATAGGGAAAGGATTATAAATCTTTTTCACTCGATGAGTTTGTCAAATTTGGGCCATACAAGATGGGCTTCCCATGCTAGCTCTATTATTGTATTTATTCTATTTTATTTTATTTTTGTTTTTATATTTTGCTATTTTTATATTATTATATTATTACAGATAATGTATCGGTGAAATTTGGGTGTCGACAAAAAGTGTGGTTTACTAGTTCATCGATTTGTCCATTTTTTACATCCGAACATTTTGTTGCTAGAGTTCGTATTGATATGAGCAATTCCACTTTCACTTGCTTCAAAATATCATTACCACATTACCACATTTCTAATGTGAAATAAGTATGGCGGCACTTGTTTGCTTCATTTCAAAGCCTAGAAAATAGGACATCAATCCTAAATCTATCATCTTAAAATGGCTGATCCTTAAATTTAGTAAATATCTTTTCATAGCTTCAATTAACATAAAGACATACAATTATAAATTACTGTTAGTATTTAACTTGATGTATAGTGTATGGTCATAGTGGCACTTTTGAAAGCCATGCTCTAATAGGTAAGTGTTGATCCACGTGTACCAAGCTCAATGTCCCTATGTTAGCCCATATAGTAAATTGGCTAAAAATCTACACGCAATCAAATTAAGTCAAGATTGATTTGGCAATGATTTTACTTCGAAGCAATCTCTAGAGTCATTCATGCATAGAAAGTCTACATCACCTCGAAGTGTTCGAAACCAAACTTGTTTTACACGATGATCGCATTTGTAGAATTTTTGCAAAATATCCCAGACTACTTTTATAGTCACTGCACTCAATATTTTTTCAACTACCGTTTTTCTCCATGGCTTAAAAATTCACATACAGTACTTTCTAATAAATATGCTCAGGGTCATTTGGTTCGTGAAAACGTTTTCAGCTTTCGATTTCAGATAAATATGCTGCTGGACGAGGAAGGAACGCGCGGCGGCGAGGGTGTGGAGGGCGAGACCCACGTCGGGATCAGCGGAAAACCATAGACGTGCAAAAAATGAACAAAGCTGACCCGTAACAACAATGGATCGCACGGCCCTGACGGTGTCGAGGGCGAGAAGAGAGTGATCTTGGATTGTAGCTGCCAGAAGGTTCTCACTTGACTGCCGTCCTGAAGAAGAATGAAGAAGATAGAAAGTGAGAACGATGAAGAATCAGACTTGAAAACAAAAGTTGCCCCTGGGGTTAATAAATATGGCTACGCGGTCTCGGCTCCGCTACATGTGATAATCTATTTGGCTGATTTTTTAGGGCGCATATGATAATCATACTATTTATATATATTTTTTATTTTTCTAATTTCGGGAACAGATTTGGGGCAGATATCCATTTGATAATTTCAATTTATATTTTTGGAATAACTTTTTTGTCTAGAAATAAATTTGGAACATAATTGAGAAGTAAAAAATTTCTATTTTTCTATCTCTAGAATAAAAAGGAGAAAAGAAAAATTCTTCTCATTACTTACCCTTACTATTAGCTAGCTGCCCACTCTCCGCTGCTTACTTGAGAGGGAGAAATTTTGTGTCATTTTTAAATGAATTTCTATTCTAGAAACAAGATTTTTTTTGCTATTATCAAACAAGTATTTTCGCTCAAAACTTGTCCAGGAAATTGGAGATAGACAACTTTATTTTTTATAAGAAATTGAATTATGGAATAGAAAGTTATTATTCATGGCTCTAGTGTCCTTGTAATCAACCTTTGAGGTATCAAGTCTAAATGCTAGTGTCCTAGGTCTAGCCCTCGAGATAGAGGGATAATCACATTGAGACAAGCTAATGAAATGTCAAACTCGACTCACATGTTTGATTGCTCAAAACTTCACTTGAGCTTAGCTTGATTGAGTATTGAATTTCTTGCTTGAACTCAACTAGAAAAGAAAATCTAAGTATTCAAAAGTTTCACTTGAATTCAATTTGATTATGTTGAAATATAAATGGATAGGAGCTTAGAATTTCATATACAATGGAATCTTTAGCATTTTTTTTTTATATCTAGAAGTATTAAATAATTTACAAAAAGAACAACTCAATTCGACTTGTAAGACTATCGAGCTAAGTACTAGCAAGTTGAAGTTCAAGATCTTATGGCACATTCATGTTTAAGTTTCACCTAGACTCCAATTTGGTATGAAGTAACTATTATTTTTGTGAAACAAAGAACCCTCACCCTGCACCTGGCAAGGGGGTCGCTAGCCCTCACCTTTGCTAGGGGACAACGACCTTGTTAGCCATGTGAAGAAAAAATAAAACAAAAAGGAAAAAAAATTAAAACTAAAAAATTGTCCACGTCAGTGTTAACATCTATATTTTAGTTGACAAATCAAGCATAGACTCTTATAATATATATGAAAATGAATCTTTAAAAAATCAAAAGAAAGAGAAAAAAAAATAAAAAGGGCTCTAATGCGGTCCTGATTGAAAGGGCCTGGTCTAGTTTGCATGGCCCAAAGAAGTGAATGTTTGAATTCAAGCAGTATTGATTTCAACTCAGTGCCAATTAAAGAATCCAACAAAATAAGCCCACGAAGCCCAAAGGGCGTCCAAAGCCCGGTCATTTTTCTCTCGTCTTCTGTCCCTTTCTCTCTCCTCGTGGGATATTAACAAGACGTGCGCTCGTTGAGGGAAAGTACCCGTGTCCACGGTAGCAATTTCCATTGAGCCAAACTGGCTACGGCTACGTAAATCCCCAATCAAAATGTTTAACTAGACCCCGAAAGGGCTAAAGACATTTTTTTTTTTCAAAATAGACATAGACATCTCTCATAAGTTTCAAAGTCGGAGGTTTATTTTTATTTTCTAATAACTCTTTTAGTGGGGGATAAGTACACTAATGGTGCCATAAGTTGTGTACGGCGCTCACTTTGGTGCCAAAAGTTTCTGTCGGATCACTTAAGTGCCAAATTGGAGGAAAAACACTCACTTTGGTGCCACCGGCGAAAGATTCCGGCCTCCGGCGAAAGATTCCGGCCAAAATGATTTTTTTTTTTTTTTTTTTAAATAAATTGATAAGCCTTTAAATGACGTCGTTTTCAGTCCTCCTTAAGAAAACGACGTCGTTTTGTCGTCCTATGTGGATGGCTTCATGGAAACGACGCCGTTTAGCTCACATGGGGAAGAAATTAGGGTTTCGGCGAGGTCGAAGCCATGGCCGTCGTCGGGGTTGGGGTCGGAGTCGGGGTCGAAGCTGCGGCTGCCGAGTGGCCATCATCGAGGTCGGGCCGAGGTCGGGGTCGGGGTCGGGGTCGGGGTTGAAGCTACGGCCGTCGAGTGGCCATCGTCGGGGTCGGGGTTGGGGTTTGAGCCGCGGCCATCGAGTGGCCATCGTCGCGGTCGGGTCCGGTCGAGGTCGGAGCTACGGCCGCCGAGTGGCCATCGTCGGGGTCGGGGTCGGGGTCGAGGTCGGAGCTGCTGCCGTTGAGTGGCCATCGTCGGGGTTGGGGTCGAGGTCGGGGTCGGCCGTGGCCGCCGAGCGCAAGGACCATCGAGGACGGCGACGGCCGGAGATTAGGGTTTTGAATTGGGGGAGATACCAAACGGCGTTGTTTTGGTGTTTGGATGCTGACTCGCTCTCTCCGACGAGCCACGTTGGCGTAAAATTAATAAAAAAGGCCACGTCGGATTTCCGGCCAATTTCGTCGGAGTTGGCACCAAAGTGAGCGTTTTTCAAATTTTTTGGCACTTAAGTGATCCAACGGAAACTTTTGGCACCAAAGTGAGCGCCGTACACAACTTATGGCACCATTAGTGTACTTATCCCCTTTTAGTGGATAATCGGCCTATTTCTTGGGGAGTAGTTGCATTTCTACGGGACATTTATTAGAATATTTAAATAATAAACCACATATTCATCTAATAATTTAAATTTTTAGAATAATTGGTTGTGGTATCACAAAATTTCACAGCATTAAACAATACAATGATAGCTAAAATTGAATATAAAATGATGGAATATTTGCTGAAAACCACCTTGAACATTGATACTATCGCACAATAGCTCTTAGAACTTTATAAAGTTACATATTGCCTCCTTAAACCTTCATACTTATTACAGGGGAAAAGTGTCAAAAAAGTCATAAACCTTTTTTTGGTGCCGATTCAGTCCTAAACCTTTTTAAGTTGTGCCAATTTAGTCCTTTCCGGCCAATTTTGGCCGTTTTGCTGACTGGACGCCGCCGGCTGACGTTACATGATCGGCGCCGACGTGGATAACTTTTAATGATATTTTAATTTTTTTATTTTTTAAAATATTTTAAAATATTTATTTATTATTTTTATTTATTATTTTTGTCTTTTTTCCTCCAGCTGGTCGCTAAGGTCGGCGACGGCCGAAGCGACCACCGGCAAGGGGCGAGGCCGACCTCACCGGATCCGGCGAGGTCGAGCCTCGTCGGCCATCGCCCATGGCCGCCTCGCCGAGATCAAGCCATGGGCGAGGTCGGGCGAGGGCCGGCGAGGCTTGTCCTCGCCGGCGGTCGCCGCCTCTCCGGCCGGTCCGACCTCGGCGACCAGCTGGAGGAAAAAGACAAAAATAAAAAAAATAAAAAATATTTAAAAATATTTAAAAATATATTAAAAGTTGTCAACGCGGCGCCGATCAGCCACGTCAGCCCGGCCAGCATCCGATCAGCAAAATACGGCCAAAATTGGCCGGAAAGGACTGAATTGGCACAACTTAAAAAGGTTTAGGACCGAATCGGCACCAAAAAAAGGTTTATGACTAAATTGGCACAAAGGCAAAAGGTTTATGACTTTTTTTGACATTTTTCCCCTTATTACAGCAATGGGTTTTTCCATCTGCATGTAGCCCTTAGATATAACATGAAAATGCACTAACTCATTTTTGGATCAAATAACACCTATCACATGGTTGACGAAGTTAAGAAAATACAGATTGAAACATGATGAAAGGTTATAATAGTTAAGCAAAATGTGTTCGTCCATTTTCAGATAACATTCGACTGCTATGCAAACAGAAAAATTTGCTACTGCAATAAAAGTCGAAGTTCGAGAGACAGAGGGGCGTAACTTTTCAAAGTTTGGAGGCTACTAAGCTTGATATTGTACGGCACATTCATTTTAAGTTTCACCTAAACCCGTTTTCGGTTTGTGTAGTTGATTGTAAATTGAAGAACTTTTTTTCACAGTACTTCAGGAGATTGACGGATTTTATTTTATCTTTTACTTTGGTCTTTTTTGTGCGTATAACGCGGAAGCTACCATCAGAGCCGCTATTCGAAGATGATGGTGTGCATTTTCACGTAATCTAAGTTTATTTCTCCCATGGTCCTTTTGGAACTTTCCTCCTTCCCTTCCCTCCAAATAAATATCCCCACACACCAGTTCCAGGCAATTTCTTGGCAATATCGTTTCTACTTTCTTGAATTTGGCGTTTTGGATGGACAGCGACTTGGGGCCAACGAGACTTAAACGGAGGGTTGCAAATGGGATAGAAGGTGAGCAAGACAGTGAACAAGCGCAAACCAATCAAGAATGTAAACGTAATCCTAGAACTTGATTTTACCAATATTCTCGGTGGAGATCACTTGGGATTTTCACTTGCCCAATGAAATGGGACTCGACTCTTCAAAAGAAGGAGATGAAAAATAAAGAATATATCTATATCATTAGGATTAGTATAACAGGAAATCGCAAAATGATATTACTTGGACACATTTACCTAAATGATGTTTTGACTCATAAGGCCCTTCAAAGTGGTACCATTGCCTCATATTTACCATCCGTTACAATTCTGTCTAATTTTGCCATTAAAATGTCATATGTAGTATTTAATTAGGTTGATAGTGTTTTAGGGCACACTTATATGAAAACTTTTATGCATGATGACCATATCGCCCTTTTTCACTGGAGACCCATGTAAAATTGGGGAAACCCGAACCTACCCAACTTGTCTCTACCATTGTTTAGTCAAAATTGCATATTGCAAATTAGAACTCCATTTAAATGATTGGTGGACCTATGTAAACTTTTTTTTTTTTTTCAGTCGTCCTACTCTAATCCTACTCTAACACTCACTCTCAGACTTTTGCCATTGCCTCTTTGCAGGGTGTGGGAGTCGAAACCCACTCATGAAATGAAATCGTCCCCACCCCAATCCCCCTTTGAGAAGATGAGGATTTGAACTCCCAACCTCCCTCTTCCAAGTTGGAAGGGTGACCACTGGGGCGAACCCCCAGTGGTTACCTGTGTAAACTTGTTAGGCTCTCAATCTGTACAAAATCTTGCCCGTGATGATTATGCCCAAATTGCCTAATACTATTCTTCCACATAGGCAAATTATTGTTTCACTATGATGAGCCTAGCTAGGGAAACATTGACATTCGTCTTTGCTAAATATGTAATTTAGATTGATTATCAAAATTTTATATATTTTATGGATAAACAAAATCAAGATGATGTATACAGGAACTGTTTGATATATGCGAGAATAAGTTGATAATATCAAGTGGAATGCTTCTATTAGATAAATAACGAAATAAATAAAGAGATAGAAAAATATGCAAGCGGATAAAGTGATTTGGCTTGGACCAAATTTATGTCCAATTTCTTATACTACCAACAAGCTAGAATCCACCAATAATCTCTTGAGTAGTTACAACATAGCACTTGTTTGTCGGGACTCTCCCAAATGAGGATTGGGAATGAGTTTAGAGGTAGTTGCCTAATGGCAGGCCAAATGGCCTAAGGATTTAGGCATGAGCTCTTCCATGCTCATATCTCATGTGGCATTGGATTTCATTTTATGTGCTTTACCCCCAAAAGATTTTTAGGAGTTGCCATTGGCCATTTTGGGGTTTGCTAAAAACCAAATGAGACTCGTTTTATTTACTATGCAACTAGAGATCCCGAGGGATTGATCATGCTAATGTTACTATAGTACCATTTCACATCACTAACTTGGAAGGTTGTTTATCTAAATGATCATACACACTTGATTGCTAATTATGGTCCTAAAAGTATCACAACCGCTAAGTGATTGTGGATATGTTCTTGAGGGATTTATTATACTAGTCTTAACCTATTCTAGAAAGGAAATTAGCACACAGGCTATGGAAATAGCTTTTTAAAAATAAACAACCAAGTATGAAAAGCATCTAAGTAAAAAGTACGGGAAATGAAAAACTCAATACAAATTGGGCAAAGAATGTACATGGCCTCATTATAAGTCTTGGGACATGAATCTCCACAAGCTAAATCCGTTGTTAAATCCAGCAAATAATATATAATGTCTTGTTATTTAGCCTCGAGACATGAACCCCATAAGCTTGAGACTAAATGCTAATCCTAAACCTAAGTCTATTCATTTTATGATAGTGACCCTAATCTAAGCTATTCTAACCAATTATTTAAAACGTAGTTCTAAGTATAATAAGGCTTCTATTAACTAGAACCTAAGCTAACCTACTTATTGAAACCTAAGTTTATTAATCTAAGCTAGCCTATTGAAACAAAGCTAAGATAATCTAGTTAGGCTTCTTCAGACCACCTTAGACCGCCACCCTTGGCTCGTCCTCGGCCGCTGGGTTATCAGGAGACGAGCTCTAGCTCTCATCAATACATCACTTTGTTCGTGGAGAATCACTTACGCAATGGAACGAAGACCCAAGAAAGTTAGACGTAATCAGATTTCCCCCACTTCCGGGAGTCTTTTCCTGACTTTCGTCTTCTTTGCGCGTAAACCGCGGAAGCTACAATCAGAGCCACTATTCGAAAATGATCGTGTGAATTTTCTTTCTCCTATGTTCATTTTGGAACTTTCCTCGTTCCCTCCCTCCAAATGAATATCCCACACCGGTTCTGGGAAATTTCTCGAGTTCAGAAAGTGATTGGCAATAACATTTTTACTTCACTGAATTTTGTACTTTGAATAGGCGACGACTTCGGGCTGCCAAGACTTAAAACGAAGGGTCACTAACGGGATGGAGAGTGAGGAAGAGAGTGAACTTTAGCGCAAGCCAGTGAAGAATGTAGATGCAATTCTAGCATGAACTTGACTTTACCCATATTCTCAGAGGAAATCAATTGGCATTTTCTTTCGCCCAATGAAAAGGGACTTGACTCTTCCAAAGGAGAAGAAAAGAAAGAATTTATCTATATTATTCAGATTAGTACAACAGAAATACAAATTACTTGAACACATTTACCTAAATGATGTTTTGACCCATAAAATCTCTCAAAGTAGTACTATTGCCTCAAATTTATCATTCATTATAATTCCGTCCGATTCTGCCATTAAAATGTCATATGTGGCAGCTAACAAGGCTAATAGTGTTTGTGGGGCATGCTTATATGGAAATTTTTATGCCTGATGACCATATCGCCATTTTTCATTGGAGACCCATGTAAAACTGGGGAAACTTGAACCTATCCAACTTGTCTTTACCGTTATTAAGTCCAAATTGCATATTGCAAATTGAACTCCAGGTAAGTGATTGGGGGACCTTTGAAAACTTGTTCGACTCTCAGTCTATAGAAAATCTTGCCTTGTAGTGATTATGCACGAATTGCCTAATGCTCTCCTTCCATGTCGGAAAATAATTATTTCATATGAATATAGCGTCCTGCTAATCTCCAGCAAAGCCAATCGCATTCCCCATGATAAGCCCAGCCAGGGGAAAATTGATATCAACCCTGAGAAAAACATCTTACCAAAAATGTGAAGAGACATGACTCACATGTCTCTCTCTACATCCTCAGATTGAGCGTGCTTGCATTATCAATGAGATCAGGACTATACTGCAAACTTTTGACTGTCTTGGTACCGGCGATGGTGAAGTTACCTTATAAAAACAATAACACTGAGACAATAACTTCTCCTTTTTTGATTTCAAATCAGTTGGTATCGATGAACTATTGGATTTGGATAAGACATGATATCGGGTAAATTGTTTACAAATGAGATTGTTTATATTCGATGATAGGAGAAATTCATTGTACATCTTACTCATAAATATAAATAACAAAAGACTAATAAAATCAAATGATTCGATGTCTAAATAAAATTGGTAAATTGCTTTAGGGAGTATCAATTACTTTTCTATGGGCAGAGTTGCTCCCATTGTAATAAGATTTGAAATGAAGTATACAGCCTTTATGGGGTAACGTCCTAAAAAAGGTAGGTAGCATTTACAGCTCCTTACCGCCCTTTTATGAAGTATAAAGGGAGGGAGGCAGGTGATGCTATGGTTTTGCAATTTGACCATGTGCAGTAAATTGTCCGTGACATGAACACGTGTTAAATGGATTAATCCCGGATACAATGATGGTAGCGGTGAATATTCATCACCAAAAAATAATGTACTAATTCAAATAGCTCTTCATTTTGCACATTATATTTTCAAATGAAATAGCTAATCAGTAACGAAACTAACAGAAATCCGACGTCCACTCTTAGTAGGATAACCAAGGTCAATCTTGTAGATTCACAGTCAGACTCAAATGTCGGCTCATGTGGTTGGACATTTGAGTGGAGTGTTGTGTTATAGTGAACTGTATTCAATGGCTTCAGGGTAGTAAACTACTCCTGAAATTTGACCATCCAATTACTTAGCACAAAAATAAAATCGATATAAAAATGGCGAAGTTAATTTTTAAGGGAAAAAAATGGATTTCTTTAGCGGAAAATAAGCGCACAAACTCATCTTCGGATAGCTTCTAGCTAACACAAATACAAAAAGGATAATTGTATCATTGCTTGACCTTGCTCTCTGCGCTCATACCCTAGATCATAAAAAGAACTTAAAGAAAACTTCACATATTGATGGCTCCATCCTATATGCTACAAATTATGCAGATCATTATCAACAACAAAAATTACAAATGAAGAGGATTAGTTACTAAAAAACCAAAAAGTATGGGAGCTAATTGCAAAAGCGAAAGTGAAAATATACGCAATTCCTTTATCCTTCTTCAAATTCTCCCCATTTCCCTTGATTTTTTTAGCCCGGAATGATATTCATGGAATGACAAACATTGTCAAGAAGTCACTTCTACAACAAGGCCTAGCCCATATACTCGATGCGGCTTTCACTTATGCAATATTCAAGTAGATGGAGATTTAATTAATTGATGGATGATTTTTTCTTACCAATTTATCTCGTAACAATTCATTTTTAGATAGGGTTTTCAACTGTCGTTGGGTGTCATTTTCTTGTATGTTTCCTCAAATAAAGATTGGTATTGCTTTAAAAGTGTCACGAAAGAAGAAATTATCTAATTTCTCTTTTTTGCTCCCTGTTTTTCATCTCAATGTTGAATTCAACAGCTCTCAATTTGTCAAGTGATCTCCTAACATCGGTTTCATTTGGAAGAAACTATCGCATTGTTATTTTATGAGAGGAGTTTGGGTTAGAATTTATGATTGATGATTAATTTCTAAGCGAATATGAATTCACTTGGCTTTTTTTTTTCTCTTCTTTTAAGATTATAAAGAGTTTTATTGCAATTGTCATAAAAAGTCTTGTTATCATGGATAGAAGTTCTCTAGAGACACTATTTAAGACCGCAAAAAGTAGTAGAAGCACATTCAAAGCATTTTGATAAAGTAAAAAACAATCTGCTATATACTTTATTACAGAAAAGAATCATCTGAACCAACAAACTGGTTTAAGTTCTTTGGCCAAAATGTTGCTTTAGACGTTAGAAAAACTACAAAATACCGAGTAAACAAAATTAAAAAAGTGTAGTAAAAATATTTGTTCACGAAATGTAAAAAGAATCCAACTTCATATTTTCATTCATGTTCCAATCAAGCTAGAGGATCAGCAGGAGAACCGGCCCATCTATTCAATCTTGGAGGCCCATTTAGTGGAGTTAACTGGAGATTGTTTTAAGTTGGGTCGGTCCAAGATTTTTTCCCGAGAATTTGCCCAACATTGCTTCGCGCTTGTTTGATTTTTTCGTGGCATTTTCACAAAGGATGAGCCGTCCTTTTGATTTTGTTCTTAAACGTTGTTAATACAATGTAAATAACGAGAATTGGTACATCGCTTTGGAGAGTATTCGTATGGGCGGACAACAAGATGTGAAATGAAGTATAAGGGTATTGGGTGACGCTCAGAATAGGGTTACTAGCGCTAGTAGCTCTTTATTGTTCTTTATGAAGTAAAAATTTGTTCGAGTTTTGGAATTTTATTGTGTGCGATAAATTGCATGTGAGATTAACATATGTTACAATATGATAAATCAGATTTTGGAAAAAGACAATTGATGTATGTGATTGTGAACCCTTAATGATTGTAATTAACAATTCGGTAATAAACTTTTGACATATCACGTTGTCTCATAATATGATTTGATCACTTGCGCGAAGACTATAGTAATCCTTTGTTCTTGCCAATTCGTACATTTAGAAAGCGATTGGCAATACTATTTCTACTTTATTGAATTTTGCGTTTCAAAATGGACAACTTGGGGCCACCGAGACTTACGGAGGGTGACTAACAAGATGGAAATTGAGAAAGGGAATGAACTTTAACAAAAGCTGACAAATGATATAAAGGCAATCCTATCATGAACTTGACTTACCAATATTCTCGATGGATATTACTTGGCATTTTACTTGCCAAATGGGACTCAACTTTTCCAAGAGAAAAAGAAATGAAAGAATAATAATTCTGTGTTATTAAGGTTAATATTACAGAAAATCTTAAACCAATACCACTAGAACACATTTATCTCAAAATATATTGCAGCCCATAAAAACCATAAAAAAACAGGACCACTGTTCCAATTGTACCCTCCATTGCAATGTCAAGTTTCATCGTTAAATGCCATATGTGGCAATCGACGAGGGAAATGGTATTTGCAGGGCACGCTTATGTGGTGATTTTTGTGCATAATGACCATATTGCCATTTTTCAATGGAGGCCCGTGTAAAATGAGGGAGACCCAAATCTGCTCAACTTGTTACCACGATTGTGAAATCCAAAATTACTTATTTAAATTAGAATTTTATAAAAGTGATTGGTAGAGCCACGAAAACTGCCAGGCTCGACATCCTCAGGAAATCTTAACCTCCGGTGACTAAAATTTCCTGCTAATCTTCAACAGGCCAGTTCCAATCGCTATGATGAGCCCAACCTAGCAAATTGACATCCACCCTAAGAAAGCATATGAGCCTAACCTAGCAAATTGACATCCACCCTAAGAAAGCATATTTCCCAAAATCTGAAGAGACACGACTCACATGTTTCTCACCACAACCTCGAATCGAGTGTGCTTGCGTTATATCAATGAGATAAGAATCAGCCTGTACAACTTTTGACTCCCCTGTGACTTGGCGATGGTGAAATTACTTTGAAAAGACAATCACAATTAGAAATGAACTTCTCCTCTATTTTCTCACTTTTATGGGACGATTCATTTTTGATCGGTTAGTATCAAGAACATGTCAGATCTGGACAAGACTCGATTTGGGATGAATTGCATGCATATGAGATCGCTTACATTTGATGATATGAGGAATTGAGCCCGTAATGCGCGTTTGATTCATAAATATGTCCATTTAGCGATTAATAGGCTAATAGTTGATAGAAATTTCTTAGTTTTGAGAAAAATCTGAGAGTGCATGTGATGTGTGAAGTGTAATGCCCGTACAGGCTATGGCCATGTTTGTCCCCAAAAAGGCGAAAGAAAATAAATTCTTTTCCTTTTCCGGTGAAGAAACGATCTCCACACATTTTTGTCATGTACTAGAATGAGAGCTAAAGCTGCTTTTTGAACGAAGGATATTGTCTCGGACCAGAAAAAAAAAAAAGAACGAAGGATATTGTACGATAGCGTCAAATTCTAGATAGGGTAATGTGTAATTTTTCCAAATTTGAAGGCTATTTAATAAGTTATGATGTCAAAATTGAAAGGATCTTCAGCAATTATCTCTAAAATGATCAAGGATCCCGACATGCCCACCTATCTTTCTCTCTTCAAGCTTTCGAAAGTGGCTCTAATATTAAAGCTCATTAGGATTCATTAAGTACTTAAAACCCCTCCAATCTATTCACTAAGATTTCTGACTTATCTCTATATGTCCCGCACTGAAAAGTCTGTTGTTATGTAACATCCAAGACATGTATGCTCCATCGCGAATTTAATTAAATGTCTATATATAATCAAGTTAATTCTTATCACGCGACTACTTGATCTAGAATTGCTCAATACGAAAAAACACGTATTGAGCAATCCTTTTTTTTTTTTTTTTTTTGGTCAGAAACGGAAATATTTCATCAAATAAGCAAAGATGAGAGGCTCGGTAAATGAGTATAATTAAATAAAAGATCCAACAAAGTTTGAGGAGGGGATAAGACCCAATTCAGAGGTAAGTAATTTTTCTTGTGGGCTTTAGCTACCCAGTTTGTAATAAGATTAGCCTCTCTAGAGCAATGGACTATCTGAACATTTGAAAAGGCCTGCATTTTTTCCTTGCACCTATTGACAAGAGGTTGAATTTCCCAACTTAACTAATCTGAGCTGTTCATGGCTTTGACTAGTTGTAAACTGTCTGACTCAAGAATAACCTCTTTGTGTCTTCTCGGGAAGAAAAAGTTGAGGGCTTCCCATAAAGCTAGGGTTTCAACCATCAAGGGAGAAGAGGCTCTAATTGCTTTAGCCGCTCCTCCCACATCCTCCCCTCGAATCTCGGCAGATGCAAGCTATGGAATGACCGAACGAACCAGGTCCGTACATCCCATCAATATTAATCTTCAAGGCTCCTCCCGGGTGGAATCCAGTGCGAGATGGGTCGGCCGCGAGTTCCAAATCTATTGAGCAATCCTTTAAGTTATCCAACTTTGTCCATCTTAAAGTATATATTATTACTTAATATATACTTTCTTTTTGCTAAATCTGCATGAATTTTTATTAAATTTGCTTCAAATTGAAATTCACATCGAATTTCTAAAACTTGATTATATCCTAGAAATTTTACATAAGATATAGTCAACGTTCTAGAGACTTGAAACTTGTGAATCACACACACTGTGAAGGTCGATAGCTATATGTGAATGCTTTGGGACAAAGTAAGGCACGATGAAAAAATAACAATTTTTTTTTTTTTTGTGTTGAAAGAAATTTGTATTCATTACTCAAAAGGATGCATGAAAAGTACCAAAAAAAGTATATAGACTTTCATGGCAAAGCAAATTGAAATAAAGTAAAGGTTGGAATTCAACAAAATAAAGCTAATTCAAAAAATAAGGAGGATCAACTGAGCACTTTGCAAGGTTAAGTACACACTTGTTCCATAAGAACAGATCTGTCAAGTAAAATAATTGGTAACCAATCACTGAATCTCGTATCATTGTTAGTGATAAGCATTTGCCAAAAATTTCTTCTCCAACAACTACGGTATTGCCTTTTAGCATCCTCTATGCCATTGCCGTACAATGGCATGGCAATGAAATTAAGTTGAATAAAAAAAAACCTAACATTTAGAAGATCAAATATTGACTCCTATAATCATCATTGAAATTGGAGGTAGAGAATTTATACACAGACAAAGCACGTGGATATCAAATCCCCATAAATATTATTAAACTCCTAGATCTAGAACTAAATTTGGAGAGCTCAAACTCTCAAATTTAGAATTAGATTGGGAGAAGAGATCTTCCAAATCTAGATTGGGAAGAGAAAAAAAAAAAGAAAAAGGTACGAAAAAAAAAAAAACTCAAATAACATCAACAATAGATGGAGGGGGGGGTGCCCCCGTGACCGGAGGTTAAAGAAAAGATAGAGAGTGAAGAGAGCAGGAGAGAGACTTTTTTGGCTTTGTTGTGAATAAAAAAAATAACAGTCATTGAGTAATCATTTAGATTAACCAACTTTGCCTTTACCAAAGCATCTTTTATCACTGCATGTATCATGTTTTTCCTTAATTTACTAAATCCACTTAAATTATTACCTTATTCTAAAGAGTATTGATATCGACATCGGATTTGCGAAACTTAATTACATCCTAGATTTACGGAAGATACCATACACATTCTAGAGACTTGAGACTTGTGCTTCACTCACATTGTGCACGTCGATAGCTTCATTTGAACGCTCTTGAATAAAGTAAGGCCAAAAGAAAGTAACGGCTGCTAAGTAATTCTTTAGGTTATCCAACTTTCTTTATCCTAAAGAACCTATTATCGCCGAATGTATTATTTTTGTCTTAGTTTACTAAATCTGCTTGAATTGTAATTTGCTTCTAAAACAAATTAAAATCGACTATCAGATTCCGAAAACTTCATCTTGGAAATTTTACCAAAGCTATAGTCAACGTTCTAGAGACCGGAAACTTGGGAATCATGCACATTGTGCATGTCGATGGTTACATGTGAATGCTCTCGGACGAAGTAGGGCGCTTGAGGCTTTTCTTCGTGGGAGGAAGGAAACAAAGGACTCGTAATTGCCCTTGCTTTTTAGGAATTTACTTATTCACTTTGATGCAGAAAATGGTAAAAAGAGATCTTATGGGACGTCATCCATAATATGTCACCAATTATTCGTCATTCTAGAGACACTTTGCTCAGGATGCAATTACTGATCAATATGCTAATCAATAGCCTAGACAATTTATTATTATTTAAGAAAAAAAGTATACTTTTCATCCCTATATTTTAACTTTTTTTCTTTTTATTCTTTCTTGGCCAATCACTAGCCACGACGAAGCTCCATGACAAAGCTCAAGCTCACTGAGGCTAGCAAGGGCAAGGCTCGACTTGTTGGAATCGGGCAAGCCGGAGGCCGAATCGACGAGCTCATCCCTCGCCTCCTCTGGTCATCGATAGTCGCCGTGACTGGCTACTAGCTGAAGAAGAAAGAAAAAGAAAATAAAATAAAAGAATAAAAATAATAACAATATTCGATTTTTTTTAAAATATAAAAAAGAAAATAAAAATAAAAATAAAAATAATTAAAAGGAGTTCATGGAGGAACATTTAATTAAATTTTCCATACCAATGGACAAAAATTATTTTTAATTTATTTTTAGATTTTAGTCAAATACTAGAAAATATTTTTTTTTTCTCGGAAAATAACTTCATAGAAAACATTTAAAGAAATATCATATTTTCTACAAAATAAATGGAGTGTCAATTTTAAAAAATTATAAAACTATCCACTAAAATATCCTTGCATGGAAGTATTTTAGTAATATAATATTTTTTTAAAAATCATAAGAAACATTTTTCTTAAATTGAGTTAAATATGGATGTGTTTTAGCAATATGGGTTAGCTCGGGTATGGGTCGGGTTATGTATTGTTCAAGAAATTGACATTACGAATAAATTGGTCATAGATAGGTTAATGGGTCATTTGAGGTTGGACCATTTATAACCTGACTCAGTAGATCTACTCAGGTCCTTGACTAACCAAAATAAAACATTAAATTCTCAATTGACTGTAGCCCAAATGTTAAGTCATGTTTCTACACTTATCTAAAAATAGATATGCTTAATATCAAAGGGTCATCGTCCTCACATCAATTTAATATGTCCATCTTTAGTTTTTATTAAACTTCTAGAAGAACAAAAGCAAGGTAAACATCGATTTAGTTGATTTGTGACATAAGGTCATGAGTTTCTACATCCTAAGGATTGGCATAAGTTTCTAGATCCTCTCCGTCAGATCTACAATCAAAGCCCCTGACTGCTATGCAAAATAAAAAACCAAACGTTATACATGCCGTGCATATAGCAATTATTCTTTTGCAGAACCAGCTTATTTAGATTAGGTTATTTGGGCCTAATTTAGGGGGTTTTGTTTTGTTTTTTTTTTTGGTAAAGGTACGAATTATATTGATTTTGCCAAAAGAATACAAGGAAGGATGATCGGCACCAGACAAGACAAACACTCAGGAAGATAGTCGTCAAAGAGAGTGTAAGGGTGCCATGGGATCCTAAGGAAAGAAAGAACTACCAAAAGAACAAGACAAGAAAGAAAAGACTAACAAACAAACACTAGAAAGAACCTCCATTAATCAAAGATAGATGGATGTAGATCCCAGCTCTGTAGTAGCCTTCTATTCTTGTGGTTGTCCGGAACACGTTTAAAGGTCAACGCCTTATCTTTAATAGCCTTTTGAAGGTGCATCTTCATCGCCGGGATAAAGAGGGCTTGATTGCGAAATAACATATTATTGCGCTCTTTCCAAATAATATAACAAAGAGCGCCAAAGCTGAAGCGAGCCATAGATTCGAAGAAGCTATCATCTGCAAGCATCCTGGTTGCCCATGCAAGATTATCCATCCAAGGCTTGTTTCACCAATATAGGTTGAATTTGGCCGCCCAAAAGGAAACGAGATTACTTGAAACTCGACAGGCAAAAAATAAGTGGTTCACATAATCTGGTCTACATAAACAATTTAAGAGCCAATTTTATCGATCCCCGCAATTACATGCATATAAATATATCGTGTATGTGGCCTTAAATGAGAATTTTGTTTTGCTACAATTGACAGATAGTAATCTTCTCACTATGTTAGCTACCCTACCTTGTGTAAGCAAGTCAAATACTCGCCCCTATGTTATTTCAACTTATGCATGAGGTAAGGATCTGAAAAAGAAAAAGAAGAACAAAACGGTCCAAGGTTAAGGACAATTATGACGAGTCTTTACAAAGTCAATATTTAAAAGAGGAACGCACCTACACTTAAAATTAGGAAGATGAATTCTGGATTTTGCAAAAAAAACAAAAAAACAAAAACAAAACAAAAAGTCATTTTCCCAAACATTATAAGAGTCTTAACAAAAACACTAGCTTCTTCAAGTTTCACTCTTCTACACTGACACCCAATATCTCTGTTAAAGGTTCAACTTTTCTTCTTGGAGGCTTGGGTTCTCTCTCTCATAGAAGTTTCTTACCACAAACGCTCAACATCTTCTTTGAAGGTTAACCTCTTTAACACTCAACGGCTTTGTAACAGGTTCTCTCTCTCTCTCTCTCTCTCATAGAAGTTTCTTACCACAAACACTTGGCATCTTCTTTGAAGGTTAAGCTCTTTGACACTCAACGGCTTTGTAACAGGTTCTCTCTCTTCTTCAAGGCTCAGGTTCTCTCATAGAAGTTTCATACTAGAAACGCTCAACATCTTCTTTGAAGGTTAACCTCTTTGACACTCAATGGCTTTGTAATAGGTTCTCTCTCTCAAAGAGTTTCCTTACCACAAACGCACAACATCTTCTTTGAAGGTTAAGCTCTTTGACACTCAACGACTTTGTAAAGGGTTCTCTCTCTCTCTCTCTCCCTCTCCCTCTCCCTCTCCCTCCCCTCATGGATTTGAAAAACAATCAATCCTTTACATAGTGAATCTATAGTTGATACGATTTGGTACTTCGATTATCTTATGTGCTACAATCATTTGATTTTCACTTCAATTCACATAAGTTAGATACTCGACTATTGAAGGTCAAAGTCAATTGGAGATTTTAGGCTAACACAAGAGTAGGCAATCTATCAAGAGCTTGACATTTTAGCTTGACTTTTGTCATTGATTTGCTCAAAATTTTAGAGAACTTTCTTATAGTTGCTTGTGAAGAATTTAATACAGTATGTTCATAGATTATGCCTTTCATGATTTGGTTGACGTAGGAGACAAACAGTATCATTGTTTACGTTTGATGATATCAAATTATTATTATTATTATTATTATTATTATTATTATTATTATTATTTTATTGGTGATTTATTCGTATTGTTAAAGAGAGAAGCGTGAATATGTCCATTAAAATGTAAAAAAAAAAAAAAAAAGAAGCACAAAGATGTTTGTTAAATTGTCAAGTTAGGTTGTACTTCTCTTACTTCACTTTTGATGACATTTTTATTTCATTTGAAAGGTTGCTACTGGGTTAATCTTTGAGGTGAAACCTTTGACTTGAGCGATTATGAGATTAAGAGATGAAAATTTTAATTGCTTGTAGATGGAAAACAATGATATTTATGGAGTAATAGTGGGTGCAATTACCTCCAAAATGGCATTTGATATGTTAGTAATGAAGGACAAGTGTCCTAAAAGTGACATACCTAGAGTGCCACTGGTGTAAAGAGATTTCCGGAGGAAGTTATTCATATATCACATTTTTTATTCCAAAGTTAGTAATTGTCTCAAATGAAATATGTTTGAGATCACAAGTTTTCTTTGAATTGTGTTAGAGTTTTTGTGTCAAATAATTTTTTATACCAAATGGTCAATGGATCAATCAAAGAGCAAGTGTTAGACTTTGCTATATCTCAAGGCTTAATGTGAGGTCGAGAGTGATAAAGTCAAGGTTCATGAAGTATATTGAGACCATTTGAGTTTGGCTGCGATTGAATTTGATGATGAGGTACATGTTTTTTCCCTACTATCCTCATTGCATAATAGTTGGAATACTACTATTAGTGATGTTAGTAACTCCTATGAATCAAGAAGTTTGACATTTGATGAGATACGTGATTGTATAAGAAAAGATTTGTATAAGAAACTCTAGTAAACTTGTGCCCATTGGTTGAATAGGTGAAGGTAGAGGAAGAATAGTATTCTTATCAGCAAAATTAGTATAAACTTGAATAGTTGAAGTTAGTCTAAAATTGGAGATATTGTTTATTGAAATTGTGGCAAGAAGGGGCATATTAGATGAGATTACTTAAAGCCACATAAAGAGAAGGGTGAGGTACTTAGAGTTGAGTCTAATGATAATATTATTGCAATAGCTAATAGTAACTCGAATAGTGCTTATTATATCTTCTTTGTTACTAAGGATGAATTATGAATTTTGATAGTTCGTTTCTTACTTCAACTAGTCCCCAAGTGTCGATTGTGTTAGAATTAGAATGCACAATACTATCAAGAGGACGTTGACTAGTGTGAGGCATATTCTAGAGTTGAAGAAGAACGTGATTCTTTGAGAAACTTGGCTTTAGCTAGGTATTAGCATACTTCAAAGGGTAGACTATCAAAAGTTGATCGAGGTGATGTGCTGATAATGAGAAGTGGAAAGCATATTGGCCCATTTAATTTTTACGGGGAGACAATTATGGACATCGAAGTGGAGATGCCATATGCATCTGTTCAAGAGTCCCAATTATGGTATATGCATTTCGGGCAAATTGGCGAGAGAAGCTTGAAGGTTCTAAGTGACTTGCCGCATCGTTATGTACATAAGGAACTAAACGTATGGGGATGCTATGACTTAGGCAAATGGTAGAAAATGCAATTTTGTACGACTTCCAAAGAAACCATGAGATTGTAAGGTTGATTCACTTGGATGTTTATAGACCGTTGTGATGTCCTTTGATGAAGAATGCTATATTTATGCTCAATTATGAATGGCTACTTGAAGAGGACCTTGGTGTTTTTATTTAGACAAAAGTTTGATGCAATTATCAAGATTGAGAAGTTAAAAGTTTTGATAAAAATGGAGACTCTCAAGATGATTCACCATGTGTGAATTGACAATAACATAGAGTTTTGCGTGAAGTTGTTAAATGAATTCTACCAAAAAAAAAAAAGGTATAGTGAGACAATGTATTAATCTTATTAAATCACAAGAAGTTGCAAAGTTAATTAAAAGAAAGTTACTAGAGATTTTCTATCTATTGCCGGTATGGTTAGCAAATTCCTAAAGGATGGGCTTAGTAAGATGAGCTACTTCGTGAAAGTAGTAGGATTCCCAAAAAAGTATGGTTCAGCAATGTTGCTAATTATTCTAATGTTAAATTGTTTGGTTGGTTGTATTATACTCGAGTGAGTGACGGTAAGGTAGATAAGAAGGCAATAAAGTGCATATTACTAAGTTATGCATAAGGTGGGAGCTTTGAGCTATCGGTTACTGGTGCATGGAATCAAATTTACTTATTGCCAGCAAAGGAGTTATATTCGACTAGTTTCAAAAACTTTTTCATAAGAAATATTATGTTAATACTTATAGAGATTTGGACGGTGTTCAAAATAAGATGGAGTTGCAACCAGAAAATCCTAAAGTAATGGGTGCAAGCGTGATAATCAACAAAGGCCGTGTTTATATCGAGGCAAAGCCTATAGTGTCAACAGTTGATGTAGCTATTGAGTTTGATAAGATGCGTGTTTGATCTATTGACATGTTTGATAAGATGCGTGTTTGATCTATTGGCATGTATTGATGCAACGGTTGTCTTGTTTTATTTGTGATAAAGGAGTTTATATATGAAAATCCTTGTGTAATAGCTAAAGGTGCATATGGAGTTGGTGTTCTTTTAAGATCCTTTGTCATGACGAAATCAAAGTACAGCTGAAACTTGGAATATGTATGTGGTGGTTAAGGAGCCTATGAGGGGCTGTGGAGAATAGCAATGAAGTTTGGGTTTTAGAGAAAATATTGTAATTTGGCTTGTGGCGTCGAGCAAGTGAAGAAAACCCAATCAAAGTTGAAATTTTAAATTCAAATAGGACTTATGGCTTGACGTTTAAACAACTAAGATATTATGGAAACACTTTCCATGCTAGAGTTCAAATCCTAATCTGAGTTAGCTAAAAGGAGCATCTTATTCTAAATATATGTATATTTGTTGGTTTTTTTTTTGTCCATTGGTGAGTAGATGAGTTTTTGGTCATAACAATCAATTGTAGGGCATGCTTGTGTTCATCCATTGAAAAAAAAAAAAACAAGAGGTTTTTGAAACCATAACATAATCTTAAAAGATTTATATATTCCTTTTGCGATATTGAGAAATTATTTCATTGTACAAGCTAAACACTATGCGTATTATTATGTGTAATAAGGGGTTGGGAGATATTAATAATATTTTAATGACTTAAGTGTGATTATAATATCCATTATATTGCTTGATTTTATAATGAAATCCTATATTGCACTTCCCATAGAGTAGATCATGCTGACTAAATTATGTAAATCACTTGTACGATCGAGTTGAATTGCTTCGTTTTGTGTCGAACTTCAATTATAGGTGACTGTCGTAATGGTGACTTATTGTTCTCTTCACCTACCATTAGTAGGGGTCCACCATGTGATGATCATACTCTCTCTCTCTATCTCTCTTTCTCTCACTCTCAATGGCTTCTGACAACCATCTGACGTAAAGAGGGGCCCCTCTTGTGGCGATCATATTTTGGGGAAAAAGACAGCACAAGTGCCATAATTTTTTCTTTTTTTTTGAGTGTCATATAACTTTTTGATTGATCAATTGAGTGTCATAACCTTATAAAAATGTTCATCATAAGTGTCATGTCAGGTTGGAATTCTAACACTTCAATGAACACTTTTTGAAAATTATGGCACTCAAGTAATCGATCAAAAGTTATAATACTTCAGTGAACGTTTTTTAGAAGTCACGATGGTCAATTGATTGAAAAAAAGTTTCAACACAAGTGAACGCCATAATAAAATTATGGTACATTTTATATTCTTATCCTTCCTACTTTTGAACGATGAAGCCATGTGGGCTTTGCCCTTTTTCTTAAAACCCATTTACAATTTTTTTCTTAACTCAGACCTATCCAATCTCACCAAAAACATCACAGAATATTATATATTACTTACATATTCTTATTCAAAATTAAATTTTCCAATCAGAATATACGAGACCACGTACCTTCTCTGATCCTACTAATCAAATATTCGTGAGGCAAGCAAAACATTGTATATCCGTGGAAGAAGCGGCTGTCTTTGTTCGCAAACTGTTTGAGTTAATTAATTACATGGAATTGATGGTCAAGGAAGGTCCGCGTTAGTTCCATGGATAAAGTAGAAATTGCCAACTGCGGAATAGAACCCTTTACAGAGAGTGGCATCTGAATAATCATATTTTAACTTTAACTTTTTTTTGCTTTGGGGTTTCAGTAAGGTGCATGCCCTTCCCAACAAGGAATGTAATCGAACATGTTATATGCACTCAGATTTCTCGGTAACAAATGCTGCTCTGATCTCGGTGTTCAGTAATTCAAGGCGTGGCATGATGGAGAGCAAGCCCGGTTCATCCAGACACGACCGCAAAACGAGAGAGAGAAACAGGAGAAATCAAATGAAGGCCCTCTTCTCCGAGCTGCACTCCCTTGTTCCTCCATGGAGTCCTACGGTCTCTCTCTCTCTTTCTCTCTCTCCACTGAATTATTTTCGCGGCTATTACGTACAAAACACCATAACTGATGTCGAGGTTCTGTTTCCCAGATGGTTTATTTGGCAATTTTTAAAATAAATCATGCCTAGTTTCCGATTTTGTCGAAAACGAATAAAGAACAAAACTAAACTCCCCTAAACACGAGAGACCTATCTAGGGTTTTCTCTGTTTCTCCTTTGGTCAAACTTCCAGTTAAGCACAAGGATTTGGTGATGTCCCCTCATTCGATCTTGACGAAAAATGTCTAGCATGGTACGGATTGTAAAGTGGTGGTCAGAGTTGAGCACAATTTCAAGTAAATTAAGTACAAAATTTGGGTTCTCTGTCGATGGAAGTTTTTATAACACGGTTCAGTATGAGGTTGATCATATTGGTATTTGATAGGTTTTGTTGATGAGGGTGAGTTTAGATAGTATCTTCTCGAGTTCGAAGTCGCTGAATTTTTGTTCCAAGTATATTCGTCAATGCATTTTGATCAAGTATGAGTTAACAATTGTCCTTGCTTACTTATTTTTTGATTGCAGGAATCAACATTGTCATTGTCCGATCAATTAAGTGAAGCGGCCAATTACATAAAGAGCTTAAAAGTGAAGGTGGAGGAAATGAGGGAGCAGAAACAGAACTTGTTAGAAGTAGAAAAGATCAACACGACCATGAACAATGGACCGATGATTAAATTCAAGTCGCCGGAGATCAGAATTTGGAACACTGGGTCAATTTTGGAGGTTGTCCTTGTTACTGGATTGGATGACCAATTCATGTTCAATGAGACTGCTCAGGTGATTCATGAAGAAGGAGCTGATATTGTCAATGCCAGTTTCTCTTATGTTGGTGATGCAATGCTTCACACCTTTCATGCCAAGGTAAGAATTTGTTTATATTTTGAGCCCAAAATGGTTAGAAATTATACGTTTAGAACAAAAAGTTTACTCCAAAACCTAGATTTTTGGAACTAATTTGTAGAGACGATGCACAAGATTAGTTCATGGAGTGAGGTGATGAAATTCTGTCAGGCATTCGATTATGATCCCCTTGTTTTAATATGACAAGGATGCCCGACTCACTCAAGTAGCATAATCTCATTGATCATGAAATTTCTCATTATCTTGTTTACTATATAAGATGGCAGTCGAAACCTTGGAAGTTGACCTAAAGATAAATTTGTTTGCCACTTGATGGTGTGGGAATCAAACACGTGCTGCCAGTACAAGTACAACTAATTCGCTTGTTTAAAATACTCGCATGCAATTTGTAAGCCAATTCCGGTAACCGGGGTTTAATACGCCTAGCAATAGCATGACTCGTTTAGGGATTCCTAGAGCAGGCTTGAGAAGCACAAATTGATCATAGTAGGTTACTCTGGTCCGTGCAAAGTAATTTTATCAGCTGTGACGGTATTGACAGTAAGACATAAGAGCCAACCATGTTTAATGCACGCACCAAGTAGACAAAAGCTAAAGCTTCACTATCTTATAACATAAAGAGGTCGATGGAAATTCCTGGACAAGATTGGCAGGAGATGTTTTCATTTCCCTCTTGATGTTGTTCTTTCAATTGGCTGGTTCTTCGGTTTCTTTCTACGTTGAGTGTATTGTAGGTTGGCGAAGGCGATTCTCCAGACGAGAGAATATCTGAGAGGCTACGGAAGATTGTCAATGATATGCTGATGGAGTTTCATCCTTAATCTAGTGCCGGTTGAATGTTGCAGAATTATTGAATCTTCAGAGGTTTGTCACTGTTTTCTTATGAATATGTGACTTCATATATAATTCCGTGGAGTTGCAAAATGATTTTCTAAAAGCTCCAAACAAGCTAGCTCTAGCTTTTCCAATCCTTCTCATTTGTTACCTGACATAGTACCATGTTATTACGATCGTCTTGTACTCTCACACTCTCTCTAAACAATTTCCTCACTTACTGACTATATGTGTGAACATCAATACACTTTTCATTTCTGAAACCTTTCATGCATCATTTCTAAGTATTTCTATATAATTACATGAAATTGCCTTTCTGTTAGCTTAGAATGTTAGTGATAGAGAATACTTGAAATCCTCTCTCACGTGCAAGCCGGGATAAAGAATGACATGTGGGCAGAACTTTACTTTCATATAGCGTTAGAAGATACAACCCAAAAGTTTAACTTTATAGGTGAAGGGAGACCACATATACGTAAAGAGCATACTAATCTCATAGACAAGTGATGTGAGATATTTTTAACACCTTTCACCTTATAATATGGTGGAAGTGCAAGTTGCATTGTCTATGTAGTTTTCGCATTCAACCTTCTTTGAACCCTTCTTTCTGCTCTTTTTTCTTTTCCCTTTGGGGAAGGATTGGTGTCGGACTTTAATCCTCTTGCTGGATCAGCTTCTATGGGTCATTTTAGGATACCTCAGGCGTACGTAAAATTTGTTTACAACTCCTAAAAACTCCCAAAATGATGTCATTATCGCAAATTTATCCTCCTTTACAATTCCGTCCAATTTCGCAGTTAAATGTCTTGCTGATAACTGATGAGGCCAATGGTATTTGCATCTGATGTTTATGTGACATTTGTTACTATTAATTATTTATTAAAATTAATCAAAAGACTTAAATCTAAAATGATGTTAGCAAAAAAGAAAGTAAACTTATGTTTAAACAAATAAAAAAACTGACAAAGTAAAGAAAATTTTAAAAATTAAAGACTGAAAAAGCATATTATCATCCTCAGGTCATTGCCCGTGTTGAAGAGACGTCCACATGTCGCGGCCAGACGTCCGAGTGGGCCGTTGTTGCTATTGAAATAGTTTGTTATATATAAATAATCAAGAGGAGAAATTAACAAAAATCCGACGTCCACTCTTAATAGGATAACCGAGGTTAAACCTGTAAATACACACGGTCGGACTCAAATGTCGGCTCATGTAGTCGGACGATTCATGTTTTTTCCTTTCTTTTCCGGTGACAACTTGACAGTTGAAATCAAGCGGAGTGTTGTGTTATAGTAAACTGTTTTTAACGGCTTCGGAGTAGTCAACTACTGGTGAAATTTGACCATCCAATTACTTTGCACAAAAATAAAAACGATCAAAATGGCTAATATATTTTTTAAGGGAAAAATGGGTTTCATTGGCACAAAATAAACGTACAAAATCCTGTTCCGACAGGTTTTTAGATAAGACAAATACAAAAAAAATTAGGATAATCGTATCACCGCTTGATCTTGCTCTCTACACTCATACCCTAGATCAGTAAAAGAACTTAAGAAAACTTCACATATTGATGGCTCCATCCTATATGCTACAGATTATGCAGATTATTATCAACAATAAAAATTCCAAATGAGAAGATTAGTTACTAAAAAACCAAAAAAGTATGGTAGCTAATTGCAAAAAGTGCAAGTGAAAATATACACAATTTCTTTATCCTTCTTCAAATTCTCTCCATTTCCCTCGATTTTTCGAACCTGGAATGATATTTATAGAATGACAAACATCGTTGAGAAGTCATTTCTAGAACAAGGCCTGGCCCATACTGACATAATTGAGGATGCTTGGAGTCCTCGACATGGCTTTCACTGATGCAAGATTCGAGTAGATAGATATTTAATTAATTGATGGATTATTTTTTTTCTTGCCAATATATCTCGTAATAATTAATTTTAAGATAGGGTTCTCAATAGTCGTTGGGTGTCATTTTCTTTTCTATGTTTCCTCAAATAAAGATTGGTATTGCTACGAAAGTGTCACGAAAAAAGAAATCATCTAATTCACTTTTTTTTGCTCCCTGTTTTTATCCAAATGTTGAATTCATAAGCTCTCGATTCATCAAGTGATCTCCTAACATTGATTCCATTTGGAAGAAACTATTGCGTTGTTATTTAATGAGAGGAGTTTAGGTTTGAATTTACGATTGATGATCAATTTCTAAGCGAATAGAAATTAACTTGACTTTTTTTTGTCTTCTTTCAAGATTATAAAGAGTTTTACTGCAATTATCATAAAAAGTCTTGTTATCATGGATAGAAGTGCTCTAGAGGCACTAGTTAAGACCGCAAAAATAGTAGAAGCATGTTCAAAGCATTTTGATAAAGAAAAAAGAATATGCAATGTGCTTTATTAGAGAAAAGAATCATCTGAACCAACATACTGGTTTAAGTTCTTTGGCCAAAATGTTGCTCTAGACGTTAGAAAAACTACAAAATGCAGAGTTATGCTGGGAACAGACAAAATTTAAAAAGAGTAGTAAAATTATTAGTTCATGAAATGTAAAAAGAATCCAACTTCATATTTTCATTCACGTTCCAATTAAGGCAGAGGATCAGCAGGAGTTCCAGCCCATCTATTCAATCTTGGAGGCCCATTTAGTGGATTAACTTGAGATTGTTTCAAGTCGGGTCGGCCCAAGATTTTGCTCGAGAATTTGGCCAACATTGCTTCGCGCTTGTTAGATTTTTTTCGTGGCATTTTCACAAAGGATGAGTCGTCCTTTTGATTTTGTTCTTGAACGTTGTTAATACAAGGTAAATAACGAGAATTGGTATATCGCTTTGGAGAGTATTCGTATGGGCGGACAACAAGATGTGAAATGAAGCATAAGGGTATTAGGTGACCTCTTAGAACAGGGTCGCTAACGTTGGTAGCTCTTTCTTGTTCTTTGTGAAGTAAAATTTTGTTCTTTAGTTTTGGAATTTTATTGTGTGTGTAGTAAATTGTATGTGAGATTAATACATGTTACAATTTGATAAATCAAATTTTGAAAAAGATACTAATGATGTATGTGATTCTGAACCCTTAATGATTGTAATTGATAGTTAGTGACAAGCCTTTGCCATATCACATTATCTTTTAACGTAGTTAGGTCACTTATGCAAAAACTATAATAATCCTTTGTTCTTGCCAATTCTTGCCCTCGGAAAGCGATTGGCAATATTATTTCTACTTTATTGAATGTTGCGTTTTAAAATGGACGACTTGGGGCCACCAAGACTTTAAACGGAGGGTGACTAATGGGATGAGAATTTAAAAAGAGAATCAACTTTAAGTAAGCCAATGAGGATATAAAGGCAATCCTAGTATGAACTTGACTTACCAATATTCTCAAATGACATCACTTGGCATTTTACTTGCCAAATGGGACTCAACTCTTCAAAGAGAAAAAGAAACGAAAGAATGATTCTATATTATTAAGGTTATGTCACAGAAAATCTTAAATCAATGCTACCTGAACACATTTATCTCAAAATATATTGCGGCCCATAAAACTCAAAAAACAAGAACATTGTTCCAATTTTTCCCTCCATTGCAATCTTGCCAAATTTCATCGTTACATGCCTGATGTGGCAGTTGACGAGAGAAATGGTGTTTGTGATACACGCTTATGTTGTGATTTTTGTGCATGATGACCATATTGCCATTTTTCAACAGAGGATCATGCAAGGGGAGGCCCAAATCTACTCAACTTGTTCCCACTGTTGCGAAATTGATTGCGTATTTAAATTAGAACTCCATATAAGTGATTGGTAGATCTATGAAAACAGCCAAGCTCGGCATCCTCAGGAAATCTTACCCTCTGGTGTGTGCATAATCCACTCCTACCATGTAAATAATCTCTTCATATGACTAAAGTTTCCTACTGATCTCCAACAAGCCAATTCCAATCGCTATGATGAGCCCAACCTAGGACAATTGACATCTACCTTGACAAAAGCATATTACCCAAATGTGAAGAGACATGACTCGCATGTCTCTCCACAACCTCAAATTGAGTGTGCATGCACCATATCAATGAGATAAGAATCAGACTGCACAACTTTTGACTCCCCTATGACTGGCGATGGTGAAATTACATTGAAAAGACAATTACGATAAGATATGAACGTCTCCTCTTTTGTCCTACTTTTTATGGGACTATTGGCTTTCGATCGGTCGGTATCAAGAACCTGTGGATCTGGACAGGACTCGATTTGGGATGAATTGCGTGCACGAGATTGTTTACATTTGATGATATAGGGAATCGAGCCTGTATTGCATGTCTGATTCATAAATCCGTCAGTTTGGCGATAAATAGCTAATAGTTGATAAAAATTTATTGGGGAAAAATTTGAGAGTACAGGTGATGTGTAAAGTGTGCTGCCCATACAAGCTATGGCCATGTTAGTCTCGAAAAGGGCGAAAGAAAATAAATTCTCTTCCTTTTCTCGTGAGGAAATGATCCCCACAGATTTTTGTCATGCATTAAAGCGAGAGCTAAAGCTGCTTTTTGGATGTCTGTTTATCGTCCTTTCGAAAATTCAAAGGACATTGTACGACAGTGTCAAATTCTAGAAAGCGCAATGTGTAATTTGCCAAATTTGAAGGCTATTTAAGAAGATATGATGTCAAAATTGAAGGGATCTTGAGCAATTATCTCTAAAAATGATCAAGGATCCCGACATGCCCACGTATCTTCTCTCTTCAAGCTTACGAGAGTGGCTCTAATATTAAAGCTCATTAGGATTCATTAAGTACCACTAAGCTTTCTGACTTATCTCTATATGTCCCACGTTGAAAAGTCTGTTGTTATGGGACATCCAAGGCATGTATGCTACCCCACGAATTTAATGAAAAGTCTACATATAATTGGGTTACTTCTTATCACTCGATTACATAATTCAGAATTTTTACAGATAATTTCTGAAAAAGCTTTTTTTTTTTTTTTGACTTAGGATCCGTCGGGCCCATCTTTTCGCTTTGCTAATCGATAATCCATGACCTGTACAGTGTGCGGTGTACCTCGGATCAAGCGACAATACCTATGGGGAAATTAGCACAGGACCCCACCACCATATCACGCCACTTAAGAAGTGTTAGCAGTTGCGGAATTTTGACTTTGCAACTTCTGCAATGAAGTATCTTAAAGCTATTCTTGTTAAAGTGGGAGTTCCAAATTCGCCGTTGAATGCACAAATATTATCATCCGGAAAAATAACACCTGTTGAGCAATATTACCAATTTTGTCCGTCCTAAAGCATCTATTATTACTGAATATATATTTTTTATTCTTTAGTCTCTAAATCTGCTTAAATTTTATTTAATACTTTTACAAATTGAAAATGATGTCAGATTCCTAAGGCTTTATTATATGCTAGAAATTTTACAGAAGACATAGTCGACGCTCTAGAGACTTGAAACTTGTGAATCATGCACATTGTGAATGTCAATAGCTATATGTGAATGCTCTGGGACAAAGTCAGGCACGATAAAAGAAAAAAAAATTGTCAAATGAAATTTGTATTTATTATTTAAAAGGGTAAATGAGAAGTTAAAAAAAAAGTACATAGACTTTCGTATCAAAACAAATCGAAGCAAAGTAAAGGCCTAGATACTAAAAAACAAAGTCAAATCCAAAAAAACAAGAAAGATCGATAGAGTGCCACAAGGTTAAGCAAACACTCATTCCAAAAGAATGGATCTGTCAAGCGAAATAATTGGTAGCCAATCACTAAATCTCTATCATTGTAAGTGATGAGCACATGTTAGAAATTCCTTCTTGAATTACTGTAGTGTTACCAATTGGTGGTATGCATCTAGGTTTAACATCCTCTATACGATCGTCGTATGAAGACAACCAAAATATGTTAAATAAACACAGATCTAACCTTTGGAAAAGCAAATTTTAATTGTTCAGCGAGATGCCAGAGCTTATGTGATCATCATTGAAACTGAAGGCAGAGGATCTGTACATAGAGAGAGCATGAGGGTATCAAATCCTCGAAAATATTATTAAACTCCCAAATCTAAATTGGGAGAAAAGAACTCCTAGCTCTAGAACTAAATTATGAGAGTTGAAACTCTCAAACTTAAAGCTAGATCGGGAGAGAGAAAAAGAAGACAATCAATTAAAAGAATCGAATGAAATTAACAACAGATGGAGGGGAGGGTGAGACTAGCTCAAATCCTCCCCAGATTGAAGGTTGAAGAAAATGATGGAGAGAGAAGAGAGAGGGAGAGAAAAAGACTTTTTGACTTTTTGTGAATAAAGAAATAACACATGAGCGAATCCTTTAAATTAACGAACTTTCTCTTTCTTAAAGCATCTTTTATCACTGCATGTATCATGTTTTTCCTTAGTTTACTAAATCCACTTAAATTACTATCTTATTCTAAAGAGTATTGTTATCAACATTGGATTCCTAAAACCTAATTGCATCCTAGATTTACGAAAGATAATGAAGACGTTCTTGAGACTTGAGACTTGTGCTTCACTCACATTGTGCACGTCGAGAAGTTCATTTGAACGCTCTTGAATAGAGTAAGACCAGAAGAAAGTAACAGCTGCTAAGCAATTCTTTAGGCTATCCAACTCTGTCTATCCTAAAGAAACTATTATCGCCAAATGCATCATTTTTGTCTAAGTTTACTAAATCTGCTTGAATTGTTATCTGATTCTGAAATGAATTGAAATCGACATCGGATTCCAAAAACTTCTTGGAAATTTTACCAAAGTTATATTCGACGTTCTAGGGACCGGAAACTGGTGAATCATGCACATTGTGTATGTCGATGGTGTAAGAGTTTTCATGATGTGGACTAAATTAATTGATATTGTAATTTACTGTTTTTACGGTTACCGTAAAACAGGGTTGACCTAAGGTGAGATAGAAGGTTTCTTAATTAGTCTAATATGGGCTGGCTAGTGTGGGTCGAGTTGAGCCTGGCCCGTAATGAGGGGGACTAGCTGGAAACTCTATAAATAGTGCTCAAGTCTCTCCTCTAACCCTAATTCTCACATGTATCCTCACTTAAGGGGCGTTTACCTAACGCTCAACGTGAGGGGGCCGCCTCATTGAGCCAGTGATACGGAGGGCAATAGAGAAGAAGGACTTGATGCGTGGATCCCCATGATATATGTGGGTAATCCTTTTCGCTTCCGCTTTATGTTCGATGGATCCCGAAACAAAAAGTGCGTTAATCTTTCTACTCAATTATGCATATTCTTGTTATGGTTATGGAGATCTTGGGGTTACGCAATTTGCGTCAAACATGTGGTATCAGAGCAACTATAACCCTAGAACTTGAACGCATAAAGGTTTTGCCCTAATTTGTACGGATTAGCCCTAATTAGTACAGATCTTGCCCTAATTTGTGATTTTCGAGTTTTTTGTTCTATAAAAATAAAATTAAATCACACATTCGAACTGGGCTTGACGAGACGAGCAAGACGGTCGGCAGCGCGTCACCGGAGGAAGCCGCACGCGCCCCCACGTGCGGCCACGCGCCGCCTGTGCGTCGAATGCGCGCCGAGCGTGAGCTCCACCCGCTACACACTCAGGCGGCGCGTGTTGGCGCGTGGAGGCTCCGATCGACGCGTGGTTGGTGGCGTTGGACTCGTATAGTGATTTCCTATCTCATGGTATATTTATTTTACATGTTTGATGATTTTATGGATGTGAAAATACATACGAAACCCTAAATACATGTATTTTTCGTGTATTTTTGCGTTTTTTATTTATTTATATTTTCTGTGATTTTGGAAATATAAGTGTTAGGTTATAGGTATATTATCACATAATCATTATAAATGTGCGATTCATCAATAAAAATCAAACTTTATTGTGAACTGAAGCTGGCTTAATGAGATACAATCATTATGAGATAGTTATTGAATATATCTTGAGATAATGAGAAACAGTAAAGGTTATGAAACTTTTGTTGCTCAAGCATACTCCTTGATACGCTGGTAATCTTTGAATGATGGATGTTTTAAGAGCTCGTGACCAAACTGATTGTACTAATTAACATATCTGCTGTATGTGGGTAATGCATGTCGATTAAGTTACTGCATATTGTACATAAACTCATCTGGTCACTTGCTAATATCTATCAAGTTGAATATTATTATGGTTAAGGAGTATGACAATATTTATGCAGAGCAATAGTATCTACTGTTAAATTTTAGATATTTGGTTCTTTGGTTTGACTCAATTAATAGGCCACTGATTGATTACAATGATAATTTGTTACTTAAAATTGGCTAATAAATCAGTTGTTTGCCTTGGAGTCATGTTTTGTCGTATGAAACTCATGAGCAATAGTTGATCAGTTGTTAAGCTTATCGATTTGGTGTACCCTGTATTACTATTGATGTTAATTTGTGAGAAATATTTTAGATCAGCATTATTTTTATGTTGTTATGGTAATATGTAATCGAGGTGCATAAGAGATGTTTTGTTCTCAATTATGAGAAGTTTCTTGTGTTACTGTGATCAATGATCTCATTAGAATCTGTCTTTCAGGTTCGCTGTATATATATATATATATATATATATATATATATATATATATATATTTATTTATATTTATATTTATATATATTCATGATTACTTTTTATTAATGAATAAAGCAATGTAATTAGCATGATATGCGATTTTGGTGATATGCTGCCCCTATCACTAAAGTTAAAATCACATGTATATGGTGTATGTGAGGAGTAAAGTTTATATCCCTGGTATGAGGGAATTTCAATGATTCAATTGAGTAGTGGCCGCCAAAGTGGCACGCTTGATTGGGTTTGAGAAATTTCGGTCTTGTATGATGATTGAGATGTCTCTTGATCTAATGCGTGGTCATACTCCCAAAGGAGGTGATTGTGTATTAGTTCATGGAGGGATACATGATAGTGTGGTGGAGGAGTGACTGATCCTAATGGTTCATATGCCCAAAGGTGATGAATTCACGAAAATTGGAATATATTCTCATAATCCTTATCAGGTGGGGAGTATATAATTGCATGTCATGTATTATGCCCAAAGGTGATTATATGATTATGCATGTAACTCTCTGGATGTATACTTGTACGTCAAGTTACACAGTACTCACATGATGTTAATTATATACATTGCTTGGTTTTCAGTCACCTTTTATGTAATTATAACTTCATTATTATTGAGGTTTTTACTGCTTCAAATTTTAAGTTTTGGACATATGATTTGTTGCTTGAGAAAAGTGCAATTGAATTTGCTTACTGTCCATGAAGTGTTCCATTCTGGAACACTTGAAAAGAGGTTTGCCTGTGAACTGCACTGCTATAAAATGATGGAAGCCTTAGTTGCTTGAAATTATATCTTATCTGATATTGAAATTATGACACATATGCAAAAAATTGTGTTTAAATCCTAATGACATATACATCTCGTATATGGTTAAAAGGTTGTTTTCGAAATTTTTCTATTTAAAGGAAAATGACCGAGATAAAGAATAAAACAATTACAATTAGTCTTAAAATGTTGTCAGATTTAACAGTAGCCGTGAGTATTTTGACAAGTATGACAATGCGAAATAGCTTAAAGGGTCATTTGTCAGATACTTGGTAGATTCTGGGGTGGTAATTTAATTACTATACCTGAAAATTCTAACAAAAAGATTTGCCCGAAAGGCATAAATGCACCATATTGAACATGGTGATGAGTATGATTAGTAAGACTAATTTATCTGTTTTTTTGTGGGCTGATATTATGAAAGCAACTTTTTCACATACAAAATATGTCTCTTATCAAAGTTATTTCATAAACTTCTTTTGAGTTGTACACTGGACATAAATTACTTGAATCATATTAAATTTAGAGGTGTTAGGCAAAAGTGATATTATCTAATCCAATATTAGATGCGTTGAAATTTAGATTCACTCAGAATTATTTTGTATCTTACCTAGATTGTTCAAAAGGGTATTGATTTTAAGACCCTAAAGAAGATACAAGAATTATGGTATCATATACTGTAAAGTTTCTACAGTTTGACGAGGATAGCTGCTCTCAGACTATTAAGGATAATAGTACGATGGAAAATCACTATATCTTTGTTTTTGTCTAAATAGATAATTGTGATAGAGACAATTGTGGAATCTCCTGTACCATAGACTAAACTTGATGAGGTTCAAGATACTATTCTTGATATAGTTTATGATGAAATTTTTTTAAACCTCTCAAGTATAGAATGAAGTGGCTATAGCTTCACTCAGGAGATTTGTTAGAGAAAGACGATTAGTTATTCCATTAGACTATATAGTCTATTCGTGAGAGCATGACCACAATATCCACTACATGGTTGTTTTATCGACATAAATAAATGTTGTTTTTTATCCTCAATTAAGTATGTGATTAGATGCCATAAAAAGCGATATACAATCTATGAAACATGTTTGGAAATTTACTGACTTGTCTAAAGATCATAAGTTCATTAGTTGCAAATTGGCGTACAAAAATAAAATGATTTCAAAGAAAGATTGTGAAATTTAAAGCCAAATTGATAACTAAAGTTTTCACTCTGAAAGAGAGGTGGATTGTTTATAATGAAGAAATAATTATTTCTTTAAAAGATTCTTTCAGAGTGAATGTGTCATTAATAACTCTTTTTTATTTGGAGTTACGTTAAATAGATACCAAATCTATAAGTGCAATTGAATGATTTTGCAATAGATGTTTCAAGTAAACTTATGTGTAGACTAAAAGTCTTATTTATAGTCTTAAGCAAGTTTCCAGACAATATTATTAAAGTTTCATAGTGTTGTTATTTTTTGTTCAATTGGAAACAAAGTAATTCAATATATTGCAAGGTCTGTTGGAGGAAATTTATTTTTTCTCATACTCTATGTACATGATATTTTGCTTATAAGTTATGACCTTGAGACATCTTATATCATTTGTACTGAGGTTTGTAAGGATTGTTTTTGCCATATTATATTAGATTTTCTCGGAGGACATTTGCTGATTGTATATTTGAAATATTCAATATACATTATTGCAAGCCAAGAATTGCTCCTGTTGTTAAGGGTGATGGAATAAATCTATCAAATTTTCCTTATCTAGATATTGAGAAAATCTAATTAAATTGAGTATCTTGTGTCAGTGCACATAAAAGTATAATGTATGCTCGAATTTGCACTAGACTAAATGTTGTCTTTGTGACGGGACTTCTAGGCAGATATCGGTTAAATCCATGACATGATCACTGGGTTGCTGTCAAGAAGGTTTTAAGGTACTTAAAGAAGACAAGTGATTATATGTTAATTTACAGACATGTTCAATTCTTGCAGTTAGTAGGGTATTTAGATGTAAATTTTGCTGGTTATTCTGATGACATGCAATCAATAACAGAATACATATTTATGTTAACAGTAAGTGCAGTAATTAAAGTTTTATGTTATCTTCTACTATGTACGCAGTGTTAATAACATTCTTTTAGGTTGTTACTTGGGCTATTAGGCTCCAGAACCTCATGACGGAGTTGATCGTTTTAACTTGATGGATAGACCCATACGGTTGTATTGAGATAACAAATTTGTAGTATTATTTATTTACTACAGAGATCTCAAAGGGTCTAAATATATGGTGGTCAAATATTTTTTACCATAAAGAAACGGTACAGAAAGGTGACTTATAATATAACATATTTTCACAAATGATGTGGTTGCAGATCCACTAACTAAAGGCCTACGCCCATGTGTATTTGAGTGACATATCGTTAGCATGGGCCTAGGAGCATCATGAGATGCTGTTGTTTAGTGGGAGCTATTTTAGCTTTACTCTGATAAAGGTTTCATCTGTGTTCATTACACTTGGTAACGGTTTGATATGTATCAACTTTTGCATTCAATAAAATATTTTTGAATGTATTGTTATTATGTTGAATACATATTGATAAAGTCTCAAAGGATTGTATAAACCTTGAGTGAAGGCTAGGGCATCCGGGCATCCGGTTATTAGCTTATGCATATGTCTTGTGATATATAAAGAAATGTTAACCATAAGGACAAGACATATGTGGGTTCATTGGAACCATAAAGCATTCTCTAGTGGCACAAGTTTTTGTGACACCTAAGGTAAGAGAATGGTGACTGACAAATGGGATCTCTCTATGAGAGATGTTATCCATTTGCTACACTACCATATTGAATCCATATCAATAAAGTTGAGAACATTCGTGACCATGGAAGGCTCTGTGTGTATACATGCAATTACCGCCATGATTCGGTGTTTAAGACGTTATGGGATAGGATTGACTATTAAGAATTATCTCTAGACCAAATGTGCGCACATACAGTACAATTTCAATTAATATAGTCCAAGTGGGAGAATGTAAGAGTTTTCATGATGTTGACTAAATTAATTGATATTGTAATTTACTGTTTTTACGATTACCGTAAAACATGGTTGGTCTAAGGTGAGATAGAAGGTTTCTTAATTAGTCTAATATGGGCTGGCTAGTGTGGGCCGAGTTGAGCTTGGCCCGTAATGAGGGGGACTGGCTGGAAACTCTATAAATAGTGCTCAAGTCTCTCCTCTAACCCTAAATCTCACATGTATCCTCACCTAAGGGGTGTTTACCTAACGCTAAACGTGAGGGGGCCGCCTCATTGAGTCAGTGATATGGAGGGCAATAGAGGAGAAGAACTTGATGCGTGGATCCTCTTGATATATGTGGGTAATCCTTTTTCTGCTTCCGCTTTATGTTCGATGGATCCTGAAAAAGGTGCATTAATCTTTCTACTCAATTATGCATATTCTTGTTCTGGTTATAGAGATCTTGGGGTTACGCAATTTGCGTCCAATAGATGGTTCCATGTGAATGCGTTCGGATGAAGTAAGGGCGCTTGAGGCTTTTCTTCGCAGGAGGAAGCAAACAAAGGACTCGTAATTGCCCTTGCTTTTCAGCATTTACTTTTTCACCTTGACGCAGAAAATGGTAAAAAGAGATCTTATGGTACGTCATCCATAACATGTCACCAATTATTCGTCATTCTAGAGACAGTTTGCTTAGGATGCAAATACCCGACCAATATGCTCATCAATAGCTTAGATAATTCATTATTATTTTTCACCCCTATATTTTTACTTTTTCTTTTCTTTTTTCTTTTTCCTCTTCATAGACTAGTTGCCGGCCATGACGATGGCCGGCAAAGCTTGAGTTTGCTCGAGGTTGGCAAGGGCGAGGCTTGACTTGCCAAAATCGGGAGAGCACGAGGCCAAATCGGCAAGCTCGAACTTTGCCGACCTTCGATCTCATCCCTTGCTTGCTACTAGCCATTAGTTGTTGTTGTGACCAAGTGATCGGTTCAAGAGAAGAAAATAAAAACAAATAAAAAATAATAAAAAATAAAAATTTGATTTTTTTAGAAAATATAAAAATAAAAATTATTGAAGGAGGCATGGAGAAAATCTGATTAGATTTTCTATACCAAATGGCAAAAAATATTGTTTAATTTATATTTAGGTTTCAGTCAAATACTGGAAAATAACTCCATAGAAAATATTTATAGAAACATCATGTTTTTAGAAAAACAAATGAAGTGTTAATTTTTAAAAAATTTAAAAATTATGCATTAAATTTGTGTTGCATTGACGTGTTTTAGTAATATAATATTGAAAAAAAAAATAAGAAACGCGTTTTCTTTAATTGACTAAAATATGAAAGTGTTTTAGTAGTATGGATTGGCTTGGGTATGGGTCGAGTTAGGTATTTTTTAGGAAATTGAAATTACAAATAAATGGGTCATAAACGGATTAATAGCTCAATTGAGATTGGATCATTTATAACTTGACCCAAACTCGACAAGACCTGACTCATCCATTTAACAGGACTACTTAGGTCCTCAACTAATCAAAATAAAACATTAAATCATCAATTGACCTCAACCAAAATGTTAAGTGATGTTTTTACATTATCTAAAAATAGATATGCTTGATATCAAAGGTTCATCGTCCCCATTTCAATTTAATATTTTTATCTTTAGTTTTTATTAAATTTCTAGAAGAACAAAAGCAAGCTTCACATCGATTTAAATGATTTATTATATAAGGTCATGAGTTTCTAGATCCTAAGGTTTGGCATAAGTTCCTAGATCCTCTCCATTGGATCTACAATTAAAGCCCCCGACTGCCATGCAAAATAAAAATATTTGATTATGCTTGCATGTGACATAAAGTCAAGATAATTTGTGTAAACCAAACGTTATACATGCCGTGCATATATCAATTATTTTTAAGAACCAGCTTATTTAGATTAGGCTATTTGGGCCTAATTGGAGTTTCGTTTAGTTTCAATTTTGCTGTTATTTAAGAGCCAATTTTATTGATTCCCGCAATTACATGCATCTAAATATATCGTGGATGTGGCCTTAGGTGAGAAACTTGTTTCGCCACAATTGACAGAAAGTAATATTCTTGCTACTCTACCTTGTGTAAGCAAGTCAAACACTCTCCCTTATGTTATTTAAACTCATTCACGAGTTAAGGATCTGAAAAAGAAAAAAGAACAAAACGGTCCAAGGTAAAGGACAATTATCAAGAGACTTTACGAAGTTAATATTCGAAAAAGGAAACCACCTACGCTTAAAATTAGGAAAATGAATTCCTGATTTTGAATAAAAAGGAAAGTCATTTTCCCAAATATAATATGCATCTTACCAAAAATGTTAGCTTCTTCAAGTTTCGCTTTCTACATTGACACTCAATATCTCTCTTCTTCTTTGAGACTTAGGTTCTCTCTCACATAGAAGTTGAGTATTGGATATCTGGAGTACCAAAACTTGGCACGGAGAAACACTTAAGTGCCAAATCGGAGTAAAATAGATCATTCGGGCTCCGTTTGTTTCACAGAAAATAATTTCTGAGAAAAAGTTTTTCGAATTTTTGGCGTTCGTTTCACAGAAAATAAATTCTTTGGGAAAAATGTTTTCCACTTTTGAAATGTGGAAACATTTTCCTCTCTTGATCTCTCTTATCTCACATCTCTATAAATGTTAACTTCCTCCCCCTTTCTTCTTCTTCTTTTCTTTTTTAATTCAAATTATTTTAATTTCCTTTTTCTTTTCTATTTCTTTTTTTTTCTATTTCTTTTCTTTGTTTCCCATCTTCTTCTTTCTTGGCTAGTTGTTGGCCGTTGCCAGGCGAACCTCGAGCTCGTCAATCTCAATCTCGCGCTCTACACTCTTGCTTATCATTTTCTTTATTTACTCTACCCTGCAGTTGTACATTGCTCAAGTAAAGGGCTCTACATGCTTTGCTTCTTTTTTTTTTTTGTTTATTAGAACACAAAAGACGCAGGAGGAGAACAAGCCACTCAACTGTAAAATTCTCATTAGGGCTATACATGCTTTACTTCTTTTTCTCCTTTGCTTCTTTTTAAAATCCATAAGAACATTTTTTTTTTTTTTAGAGTAAATGAGCATTTTGTGACAATGAGGGAACAAAGATATGAAGTAAGTTTACCCGGATTTAAAGACAAGTTCATATTTGATGGATTTACGTGTCGGTAAGTGATGCATTCCTAAGTGGTGAAGTCTTAGAAAATATTTTCTCTACCAAACACCGGAAAATTTTTTTCAAAACATTTTAAGGTTTTAGTTGAACACCAGAAAAGATTGTCATTTTCCTAGAAAATGACTTCTGGGAAAATATTTTCCGGAAATGACTCATTTTTCACGAAACGAACGAACCCTTAAGTATCAATTCAGCCAAAATCAGGTCAAAATGCTGACGTGGTGATTTTCGACAAGTAAGTACAAAACAACGTCGCTTTGTATGTTGATGTGGCTAAACAAAAGCAAAAATGACATAGTTTTGTTTTCTAACGTGGTAAATAATTAATATAAAAATTAATTAAATTAAATTTAAAAATAAATAATTATTATTACTATTTAATTATTTTTTTTAAAGGAGGGGGAGAGAAGAGGCAGCGGTTGAAGGCTGAGCCCTCACCACCACCGCCTCCTCCTCGTCGCCGAAGGGCTAGCGATGATGGGGGAGCGTCGGTCGTGGTCACCGAGCTCGGCTAGAGCCGACGACCTCGGTCAATCGGCGGTGAGGGTTTGCGAGCCCTCGCTCAAATCTGGCGTGAGGGTCATAGCCCTACCCTAGATTCAGCGAGGGTCCGCAGCCTCGCCGGCCGAGCCAAGGGTCGTTGTTCGCCGGGGTCACTAGTGGATGGCAGCACTCGGCCTTCTCACCCTTAGCTTGGCCGGGTGAGGGCCGCCGACCCTCGCCGAATCTGGGAGGGCCACGACCCTCGCCCTAGTTCTGGGTGAAGGCTCGTGGGCCCTCGCCACCGCTTGGCCGGGGTCACCGGCCCTAACCAAGGCCCGGTGACCCCGAGCAATGGTGGGAAGGCAGTAACAACGAGGGCTCAACCCTTTGGCCACCGCCTCTTCTCTCCCCCTCCCTCCCTTTTATTTTATTTTATATATAGTAGTAATTATAATAATAATATATTTAATTTTTATATTAAAATTCGAATCTGCTAAAAACGACGTCATTTTTGCCTTCTTTCTTCTTCTTTTTTTTTTTTTTTTTTGGTTGAGTTAGCACTTCGGCGAGCCATGTAGACGAAAAAAATAATAAAGGTTTGTCACGTAGGATTTCCGGTGGGGTTCACTGAGAGATGGCACTTAAGTGTCAATTTCTTAACTTTTAGCACTTAAGTGTTCATTTGTGCCAAGTTTTGGCACTTGTGGTGTCGTTTTCCCAATAGAAGTTTCTTATCACAAATGCTCAACATCTTCTTTGAAGGATAAGCTCTTTGACACTCAATGACTTTGTAATAGGTTCTCTCCCCCCCCTCTTTCCCTCCCTCGTGGATTTGAAAAAAATCAATCCTTTATGTCGTGAATCTGTCGTTGATATGATTCGAAACTTCAAAAATCTTCTATGCTACGATCATGTGATTTATGTTTCCAGTCATTGGTTTTAGGCCAAATTTAAAAATCAATTTTTAATTTTCACAAATCTTTAGTTACTTGCCTTATGAAGGTCAAGGTCAATCGGAGATTTTAGGCTATCACAAGAGTAGGCAATCTATCAAGGGCTTGGCATTTTAGCTTGACTTGTCATTAATTTGCTCAAAACTTTGGAGGACTTTCTTGTACTTGCTTGTGTAGAATATGATAGAATATGTTCCTAGATTCTGCATTTAATGATTTGGTTCACCTAGGAGACAAACAATATCATTGTTTACGTTAGACGGTATCATTATTTATGTGATTTATTCGTATTGTTAAAGAGATAAGCTTGAATATATCCATTAAAATGTTTTTTTTATTTAAAAAAAAGCACAAAGATGTATGTTAAAATGTCAAGTTAGGCTGTACTTGGCTTACACTTTTGATGACATTTCTATTTCATTTGAAAGGTTCCTACTACGTTAATCTTTGAGGTGAAACCTTTGACTTTAGCAATTCTGAGATTAAATGATGAAAATTTTAATTATTTGCTTGTACATGGAAAAGAATGATGTTCATGGACTAATAATGGGTGCAATTAACTCCACGATGGTATTTGATATGTTAGTAATGAAGGATGAGTGTCCTAAAAGTGACATAACCAGAGTGCCACTGGTGTAAAGAGATTTTAAGAGAAAGTTATTCATATCCTTAGTAATTTTCTCAAATGAAATATTTTTGAGATCACAAGTTTTCTTTGAATTGTGTAGTTTTTGTGTCAAATAATTTTTTTACACGAAATGGTAAAATGTGTCAATCAATGGGCAAGTGCTAGTCTTTACTATATCTCAAGGCATAATGTGAGGTTGAGAATGATAAGGTCAAGGTTCACGAAGTCAATAGAGACAATTTGAGTTTGGTTGAGATTGACTTTGATGATAAGGTACATTTTTTTTCCTACTATCCTCTTTGCATAATAGTTGGAATACTACTATTAGTAATGTTCGTAATTCCTACAAATCAAGAAGTTTGATGCTTGATGAGATTTGTGATTTGATTCTAAGTGAAAACATTCATATAAGAAAATCTTGTAAACTTGTGCTCATTGGTTCAATAGGTGAATGTAGAGGAAGAATAGTACTCTTATCAACAAAAGTAGTAGGAACCTGAACAAACAAAATTAGTCTATGACTAGTGATATTGTTTATCGAAATTATGGCAAAAAATGCCATCTTAGATTGGATTACATAAAACTAAATAAAGAGAAGGGTAAGGAAATTAGAGTTGAATCTATTGATAATATTATTGCAATGGCTGATAGTAACTTGAATAGTGCTGATTATGTCTTACCTATTGTTAAGGATGAATTATGAATTCTAATACTTCATTTCCTACTTCAACTAGTCCCCCAGTGTCGGTTATGTTAGAATTAGAATGCACAATGCTATCATGAGGATGTTGGATTGGTATGAGGCATATTGTAAAGTTGAAGAAGAATGTGATTCTTTGAGAAACTTGGGTTTAGCTAGGTATTAGCATAATTCAAAGGGTAGACTCCTAAAAGTTGATTGAGGTGCCTATTGATAATAAAAAGTATCAAGTATATTAGCCCGTTTAAGCTTTAAGGGGAGACGATTATGGATTTCGTAGCGAAGATGCCATATGCATCTATTTGAGAGTTTGAATTGTGGCATATGCATTTTAGGCAGATTGGCGAGAGAAGCTCGAAGGTTCTAAGTGAAAGGAACCTAGTGTATCGTTATTTTAATAATGAACTGAATGTAGGGGTATGCTATGACTTAGGCAAATGGTAAAAAACACAATTCTGTACGACTTCCAAAGAAACCAAAAAGATTGTAAGGTTGATTCACTTAGACCATTGTGATGTCTTTCGATGAAGAATGTTATATCTATGCTAACAATTATGAAATACTACTCGATGAGTACCTCAGTGTTTTTGTTTAAACAAAAGTTTAATGTAGTTGTCAAGATTGAATAGTTAAAAGTTTTGATTAAAATGGAGACTCATAAATGATTTATCATGTGTGGATTGACTATAACATAGAGTTCTGCTCGAAGCAATTTAACGAATTCTACAAAAAAAAAGGGTATGGTGAGACAATATATTAATGTTAGTAAGACAAGTTGCAAAGTTAATTAAAAGAAAGTTACTAGAGATTGCTTATGAAATGTTTTCTAGTGTTGGTATGGTTGGCAAATTCCTAATGGATGGGTTTAGTAAAATAAGCCACCTAGTGAAAGTTTCCCAAGGAAGTATGGTTAGTGCATATTACTAAGTTATGTAGAAGGAAGGTAGCTATCGGTTATTAATACATGAAATTCAATTTACTTGTTGCTAGAAAAGAAGTTATATTTGACAAGTTTCTCATACTTTTGCGTAGGAAGTATTATGGTAATACTTTTAGAGATTTGGATGGTGTTCAAGTTGAGATGGAGTTGCAATTAGAAAATCTTAAAGTAGCAGGTGCAACCGTGATAATCGACAAAGGCTATGTTTATATCAAGGTGAAGCCTATAGTGTCAACAATTGAGGTAGCTATCAAGTTTGATAAGATGTGTGTTTGATCTCTTGACATGTACGGATGCAACAATTGTCTTGTTTTATTTGCAGTAGAGGAGGTTGTATACGAAAATCCTTGTGTAATAGCTAAAGGTGCATATAGAGTTAGCATTCTTTTAAGATCCTTGGTCATGATGAAATTCAAGTGCAACTTAAACTTGGAAGATGTATGTTGTAGTTGAGGAGCCTATGAGGGGCTATGGAGAATAGTAATGAAGTTTAGGTTTCGGAGAAAATATTGTAATTTGGCTCAAATGTTGAGCCAATTCAAGTTGATCAAATGAAGAAAACCCAAACAAAGTAGAAATTCCAAATCTGAATAGGACTTATGGCTTGACATTTGAACAAACAAGAAATTATGGAAACACTTTCCATGCTAGAATAGGATTCTTGGTTTGAATCGGCCAAAGGGGGGCATCTTATTATAAATATATGTATATTTGTTGGTTTTTTTGTCCATTGGCGAGTAGAGGGAGATTTTGGCTGTAACAATCAATTGTACGGCATGCTTATGTATTACATTTAGTGAGAAAAAAAAATAAAAAATAAAAGTGTTTGAAACTGTAACATAATCTTATAAGATTTATATATTCCTTTTGTGAGATTGAGAAATTATTTTATTGTGCAGCTAAACACTACGTATATTATTAGGTGTTATAAAGTGTGGGAGATACTAAGAATGTTTGAATGACTCAAGTGTGATTATTATCTCCCTTGTATCACTTGATTTTATAGTGAAATCCTCTATTGATCTTCCCGTAAAGTAAATCATGCTGAACGAATTACGCAAATCACTTGTCCGATCGAGTCAAATTGCTTCTTTTTGTGACAAACTTCAATTATAAGTGACTGTTGTAATGGTGACTTATTGTTCTCTCCACCCTGCTGTTAGTTGGGGTCCACCATGTGGTGATCATTCTCTCTCTCTTAGCGGCCTCTGACAACCATCTAACATCTCTCTCTATCTCTTAGTGGCCTCTAACAACCATCTGACATCAATAGAGGCCCATCTCGTGATGATCATACTTTGGGAAAAAAGACGCCGTAAGTGCCATAATTTTTATTTTTTTTGGGAATATCATATAACTTTTCAATCAATCAATTGAATAACTTAGGCCTCTAACATCTCTCTTTGTCTCTTAGTGGCCTCTAACAACCATCTCACAATTATCATGTCATGTTGTAGTTCCAACACTTGAGTGAAAGCTCTTTAAAAATTATAGTGCCCAAATGATCAATTAAAAGTTGTGACACTAAAATGAACATTGTTTTAGAAATCATGACACTTAATTAATTGAAAAAGAGTTATGCACTCAAGTGAATACCATAGTAAAGTTCTGATACATTTGATATTCTTATCCTTCCTACTTTTGAACGATTAAGCCATTTGGGCTTAGCCCTTTTTCTTAAAACCTTTCTACATTTTTTTTCTTAACTCAGACCCATCCAGTCTCACCAAAAACATCACAGAATATTATTCTTATTCAAAATTAAATTTTCCGATCAGAATATATGAGACCATGTACCTTCTCTTATCCTATTTAATTAAATAATCGCAAGGCCAAGCAAAACATTATACATCCATAGAAGAAACGGCTGTTCTTGTTCTCAAACTGTTTAAGTTAATTAATTACTTGGAATTGATGGTCAAGGAAGGTCCGCGCCAGTCCCATAAATAAAGTAGAATTTGCCAACTGCTGATTAGAACCCTTTACAGAGAGTGGCATTTGAATAATCATATTTCACCTTTAACTTTTTCCCATTTTGCGGTTTCAATGAGGTGAAAGCTCTTCCCAACAAGGAGTGGAATCAAACCTATTATATGCACTCAGGTTTCTCAGTAACGTATGCTGCTCTGATCTTGGTGTTCAGTAATTCGAGGTGTGGTATGATGGAGAGCAAGCCCGGTTCATCCAGACCCGACCGCAAAAGGACAGAGAGAAACAGGAGAAATCAAATGAAAGCCCTCTTCTCCGAGCTCCACTCCCTTGTTCCTCCACAGAGTCCTACGGTCTCTCTCTCTCTCTCTCCCTCTCTCCTCTCTCTCTCTCCACTCAATTATTTTCGCGGTTATTGCGGACAAAACAGCATTATTGATGTCAAGGTTCTGTTTCCCAGATGGTATATTTAGCCATTTTAAAAATAAATCATACCTAGTTTCCGATTTTTTTGAAAATGAATAAAGAACAAAACTAAATTCCCCTAAACACGAGACCTATCTAGGGTTTTCTCTCTTTGTCCTTTGGTCAAACTTCTAGTAAAGCACAAGGATTTGGTGATGGCCCCTCATTCGATCTTGACGAAAAATGTCTAGCATGGTACGGATTGTAAAATGTTAGTCAGAATTGAGCAAAATTTCAAGTAAATTAAGTGCGAGATTTCAGTTATCTATCAATGGAAGTTTTTAAAACAGGTTCAGTATGAGGTCCATTATATTGGTATTTGATAGGTTCTGTTGAGGAGGGCGAGATTAGAGAGTATCTTCTTGAGTTCGAAGTCTCTGAATTTTTGCTCCTAGTATATTTGTCAATGCATTTTTATCAAGTTTGAGTTAACAGTTGTCCTTGCTTACTTATGTTTTGGTTGTAGGAAAAAACATTGTCGTTGCCTGATCAATTAGGTGAAGCGGCCAATTACATAAGGAGTTTACAAGTGAAGGTGGAGAAAATGAGGGAGCAGAAAGAGCAGTTGTTAGAAGTAGGAAAGATCAACACTACCATGAACAGTGGACCGATGATTGGATTCAAGTCGCCGGAGATCAGAATTTGGAACAACAAGTCAATTCTGGAGGTTGTTCTTGTTACTGGATTGGATGGCCAGTTCATGTTCAATGAGACTGTTCAAGTGATTCATGAAGAAGGAGCTGATATTGTCAATGCCAGTTCCTCTTATGTTGGTGATGCAATGCTTCATACCATTCATGCCAAGGTAAGAATTTGTTTATATTTTGAGCCCAAAATGATTAGAAATTGTACGTTTAGAACAAAAAGTTTACTCCGAAACATAGATTTTTGGAACTCATTTGTAGAGACAATAAATAAGATTAGTTTATGGAGAGACGTGATGAAATTCTGTTATGCATTCCATTATGATCCACTTGTTTTAATATGACAGGGTGCCCGACTAACTCAAGTAGTATAATCTCATTGATCATGAAATTTCTCATTACTTGTGGATTATATAAGATGGTAGTCTTGGTAGTTGACCTAAAGATAAACTTGTTTGCCACTTGGTGTGGTAATCAAACTCGTGTTGCCAGTACAAGTACAACTAATTCGCTTGTTTAAAATACTCGCGTGCAATTTGTAAACCAATTTCAGTAAACCCGGTTTAATACGCCTAGCGATAGTATGACTCGTTTAGGGAGTCCTAGAGCAATTTTGAGAAGCACAAATTAATCATAGTAGGTTACTCTGGTCCGTGCATAGTAACTTTATCAGCTGTGACGGTATTGACAGTAAGACATAAGAGCCAACCATGTTTAATTCACGCACCAAGTAGACAAAAGCTAAAGCTTCTCTGACTTTTAACTTATAACATAAAGAGGTTGAAGGAAATTCCTGGCCAAGAGATGTTTTCCTTTCCTTCTTTATGTTGTTCTTTCAATTGGCTGGTTCTTCAGTATTCTTTCTACGTTGAGAATATTGTAGGTTGGAGAAGGCGATTCTTCAGAAGAGAGAATATCTGAGAGGCTACAGAAGATTGTCAATGATATGCTGATGGAGTCTCATCCTTAATCTAGTGCTGGTTGAATGTTGAAGAATTATTGAATCTTCAGAGGTTTGTCGTTCTTTTCTCATGAATATGTAACCACATATTTAATTCCGTGGGAGGTGCAAAATGTTTCTTTAAAAGCTCTAAACAAGCTAGCTTGAGCTTTTCCAATCCTTTTCATTTGTTACCTGGCATAGTATGATGTTATCACAATCGTCTTGTTCTCACACTCCCTCCAAACAATTTCCTCACTGACTGTTTGTGTGAATATCAGTACACTTTTCATTTCTGAAATCTTTCATACCAAATCATTTCCAATTATTTCTGTATAAATATATGAAATTGGTCCTTCTGTTATGTGAGAATGTTAGTCATATGGAATATTTTAAGCCCCCTCTCACGTGCAAGCCAGGATTAGGAACATGTGGGCAAAACTGTACTTTGATATCATATTATAAGATACAACCCAAAAGTTTAACTTTATAGGTGAAGCAAGATCACATGTATATAAATAACATATTAACCCCGTGGGCAAGTGATATGAGAAACTTTCAACACATTTGCCCTTCTAATATGGTTAAAGTACGAGTTGCATTCTCTATGTAGTTTTTGCATTCAACCTTCTTTAAATACTTCTCTCTCTCTCTCTCTCTCTCTCTCTTCTCTCTCTCTTTTTCTCTCTCTCTCTCTCTCTCTCTATTTTTTCCCCTTTGGAGAAGGATGGGTCTCGGACTTTAATCCACTTGGATCACCTTCTATAGGTCATTTTAGGATAACTCGGGTGTCTTGCATAACATTACGATGTGTCAGTGTAATTAAGTATGAAAGCATCGTAATATTCATTTACTATGTCAAGACAATTTAGCGTAATCAAGTGCATAATAGTAAAAATGAGATGATATATTACACTCATGTATCTTAGAAATTTTGCACCTTCTACTAGGTGGAGTTTCCCTTGCGTCTTGGTGCTCCAGTCATATTTAAAAATATGAATTGAGAAAGCTTATGATGTAGAACGGGTGTTGCTTTTGTTGGGCAAACAAACGATCGAATACAAATAAATTAGAAGAGAGGAAATAAATCAGACACAATTTATATTGCTCGGTCCGTGTGACCTATTCCACGGGAAGGGAAGAGCATCAAAGAGTTAAATACTATGTGATTATTAATGTAATTAGGAAGTTGGGAAACACTTATAGTGTTTAAATGACTAATCTTCTTTGTGTCAGTCCATCAACAGTAGACTCTAGAATTCTTCGTGAAACAATCTAAATCAATCTCGCTGGGAGACACACAAGAACCATACCAAAGGACAGCTTAATCGAATTGTGCGTTTTAGATAGACGACCTTCGGGCCGCCATGACTTAAGCAATGCTTGACCGTCGGAAAGTGAGAAACAAAATGAATTATAAAATAAGCCAACGCAGAATATAGAGGCAATCCTAGCATGAACTTGGCACTTAAAATTGTTAAATGAAAGGGGACTCAACTCTTCAAAAAGGAGAAAAAGGAAAAAGAAAGAAAAAGAAAAGATAATATATCCATATTATTAGAATCAATCATAGAAAATCTGGTACTACTTGAACATATTAACTCCAAATTAATTTTCAACACACGAAAACTCCTAAAATGGTGCCATTATCCTAATTTTCTCCTCTTTTAAAATTATATCCAATTTCGTCAAACGTCCTCCATGATAGCTAACAAGGTCAACGGTATTTTCATCATGCTTATGTGACATTTGTTATTATCAAATATATCTTAAAATTAATCAACAGATTTAAATCTAAAATGACGTTGGCAAAAAATAATAATAAAAAGTAAACATGGGTTTAAACAAATAAGAAAACTAACAAAGTAAATATAATTAAAAAAGGACTGAAAAAGGAAATTATCATCCTCAAATCATCGCCCCCATTGAAGAGACGTCCATATCTCACAGCCATTGAAGTGTTATCCGCGTGCGCTGTTGTGATATTTTGTTATATATAAATAAGGGTTAATGTTATATAAAAGCTCTTGGTACATATTATCCCAACTAATTTTTTAACCAAAAAAAAAACTCCTGATTTGTACATTTTTTAAAAAAAATTTACCTTCAATTAGTTTTTGTTAAATTGGATGATATAAGGAAAAATTACAAATTGGTACGCTTGTGACAAACGAAGTGTAAAACCTCAATCTGATATACCTATCAATTATTATATGTCATCTAATTCAATAATTTGATGATAAAACTTTCCAAAAACTAATAGTTAGTTTGTCATAAATTTACCGATTTTGGGTAGTTTGAGATAGTTTGGGATAATTTATCATTCACTGCATACTGATTTGAGTTTGGGGTTTTTTAATGGTATTAATCCTATAAATAATCAAGAGAGGAGATTATTGGACATGAGAAGAAGTGATTGTGGGGTATGAAAAAATATAATTAATGACATAAACAGAAGCAAAGGTTGATGACTCAAATTATAGTGGTGCGCCATAAAAAATAAAAATAAAAACATTTTCCTCTATAATTCCTACTCGCGACCCTAAGCCTTGGAGAATTGCGGATCTCTATTGCATGCAAAAAGTTAAGACTGTCATAGGCAGGTCGCAACCACCCGACAATCGCCACCGCCCAACTACAACACTCCTCCCGACCAAAAAAAAAAAAACTACAACACTCCTCTCTTCTACCCTCCCTTGTCCTTCTCGCATCTATGCAGCTCACTCTTATCCCTTCGTCCCTCTCTTTCCATATAAATTGGGAGCGACGATGCCGTAGTATCGCCAATTTTCAATGGAGGATCATGGAAAATTGGGGAAATCCGAATCTACCCAACTTGTTTTCAACTGTTGTGACGTCAAATTACTAGTTGCACAGTCACATGATGAGCCCAGCCTGGAGAAAATAGACATCAAACCTGACAAGAGCATGTCACCCAAGATGTGAATCCGCAAGCTTAACTCGAGAGTGATAGCACATATCAGTGAGGCTAGCACTATACCGCACTGCTTTTGACCCCCTTGGTCCTGGCGATGATGGAAGTAACTCGAAAGGACAATAACATGAGATAAGAACTTTTCCTCTTTTTATCGGACTTTTATAAGGAAAGTCGGTTTCAAATTGATCGGTATCAATGACCCATTGGCTCCATTAGACATGATTTTGGGTGAATTTTCCTAATACACAATTGTTTGTTTACACTTGATGATATAAAGAATTGAACTCATGTTGTCCGTTTAATTTGTAAATATGTCAGTTCGTTTAGCAATAAAATAATCGTCATTGAGAATTTATTAATTACGGAAAAATTTGAAACCACAATTTTGCGTTTGATGATGTGTGAAGTGTGATGTCCAAACTAGCTAAGACCATGTAAGAATTAAACTTTTTGCGCTTTGTTTTTTAAGTAGATAAGGACTTACCGACCAAAAAGAAAAAAAGGTAGACAATGACCTGGGGCCGACAAGACTTAGACGAGGGATGACTAGTGGGATGGAAAGTGAGAAAGAGAATGAACTTTAGCATAAACCAATGAAGAACATAAATGCAACCAAGTCCTAGTGTGAACTTGACTTACCATTATTCTTAGCGGAAATTACCCAAATGCTACGGGGCATTTCACTTGCCAAATGAAATGGGAGTCATCTCTTCAAAAGGAGAAATCTATATAATCAAAATTAATATTACAAAAAATCTCAAATCAGTACTGTTTGAATATATTCATGTCAAATTATTTTCAACCGACAAAACCCTAAAGTCGTATCAATGTTCCAAGTTTTTAGGATTCTGTCTAGCTTTGCTGTTACATGCCCTATTTTACAACAAACGAGACCTACAGTATTTTCATTTCGCACTTACGTGGCATTTTTTTATTTTTATTTTTTTTTTGGCATGATGACCATATCGCTATTTTTCAATTGAAGAGACAGGGAGTCTACCAACTTGTTTCCACTGTTGTGACGTCAAAATTGTGATTTGTAAATTAGCATTCATTTAGGTGATTGTTAGGCCTATGAGAACTTACTAGGCTCTCATTCTGTAGAAAATTTTGTCCTTTGGTGATTCCAAACACATTATATAATCCAATCTACTAACGTTGGTGAATAATCTTTTCTCATGTGGTTAATCGTACCAATCTTTAAAAAAGCGAAGTCCAATCACTATGGTACCAATCTTTAAAAAAGCGAAGTCCAATCACTATGGAGGAGCCCAGCCAAGGGACAAATGACTTCAACCCTGAGAAAAGCATATTGCCTAAAATGTGGAGAGATATGACTCACACGTCTCGGTCCACAGCCCCGAGGCGAGTGTCCTTGCACCGTATCAATCAGATAAGAACCACACTGCACGACTTTTGACTCTCTTGGCACCGGCGATGATGAACTTACCTTTCAAAAGACAATCACAATGACATGAGAGCCACCCTCTTTTTTTTTGCTTTTGCGAAAAAAGTCTCTTCCAATTTCGATTGATTAGCATCGATAGCTCGTTAAATACAAATAAGACATAATACAGAATCATTTGCATTTCATGATATAAGGAATCAAACTAGTGTTGCTCATCTGATTCATTAAGAGGTCTTTTTTATTTGATCAACAGGCTGATCGTTGATAAGAGTTTAGTAATTACGGAAGAATAAATTTAAAAAGTATACTTTGGACTTAAGAGATATGCGAAGCGCTATGTTCAAACGGGCCATGACTATGCCAGTCGTCTTTTTATCTCCCTTTATAAATTCACTTCATGTTAGCATTATCTTATATGAGTGATAATTATGAATAAATTCCAATTTAAGAGCAATTAGATGAAATCAATCAAGAAATAGGTTTATGATTATTTAATCTTATTCATCGTCTAAACAAATTAAACATGTAAATGTGAAATTTCTCGTGATGGATTATGGATAATCTAGTCGAATCATGCCCCTCTGGGTAGAGTATGCCATAGTTTAAGTTTGCTTTGCTTTAATGGAATCAGCTTGAATGACAATGAATTGATTTCTCATATAAATTGCATATTTGGGTGTTAGAAAAATACGAATCATATAATGGAGAAGAAAACATTAATCATTCTTGTCTTGCGCTTATGTCTATTGAAATAAAAGACAAAAAAAAATCCTGGAATAATATATCTATGTGAAACAATATCACAACATGCTAAGCCTGGGGTTTCCTCTTTCACCCTTGAAGCTGCCGCCTCTCTGCAGTGCCGTCCTTCTCCCTCCCTCCCCCTCTTCCTCTCTGTCTCCCTCTTCCCCTTTTTGGGTCTTTCTTGTCTCTCCCAAACAAATTTTTGCAGCTAATCGTGGATGAACATGGGAACGCTATTCGTCCAATCGATAGCCACTAAGGAGGATGTTCGTAATGTGGCTCCAAAACCTCTTTTAGATTAGGCTACTCTCTTCTCCTGATTTAGATTTAGGTCAAGTTTTGAGGACTTTTACCCTCTCGAACTATATCTAAATATAGGTCCAGGAGTTCCTTATAGATATATGATATGTTCTTTCAACATTTTAATGTTGGTATCTCTGCACGGCAATGGTGATGAGAACGTTGAACCTAAACACATATCACAAGTCGTTGCAAATGGAGTGGAAAATCTCGACATGTGCTTATCACTAAATCTGCACCGCCACCGATCATCAAAGCAGTGTTAAATTTCTTCTTGAGGGATGAAAGCGTGCTTCTAGCTACAAGCCGTGTCTTGTTATTTACTTTGTGGCTTTCGATTTTTATTTTTATTTTGGCAATTATTTGGAATTTGCTAGGCTTGAAAATCTTCTATTTACCTCTCAAGTATAGAGTATTATTTTGATATGTGAATGTCATCTTTTCTTCAATTGAAAAAAAAAACAACACAAATATCACGATATGTAATAAGAGAGAAAAGGCATTCAAAGGTTATGCATTAGCAATTTCCCAATTGAGTGCCTAAAGTCTAGGAAAAGTGGCTAGGCCCTTTGTGCTCTCTTACTTAAATAGGTCCCTATCGTTTTTGTAGCCCACATTTTAATCTTCAATTTTTTCTTGTTTGTGATTTACATGCTAATACAAGTTAGCGTGCTTTGTGTGATTTTATTTTATTTCTTATCACGGGGTTACTTAATTCGGAATTTCTAAGGATAATTTCTTAAAGGTAAGCTTGTCCCCTAGCTAGACTAGGGTCTGCCATTGAATGCACAAATATTCCAATTTGAATTCAGACCTTAAGCGAAGAAAATAACACCTATGGAGAAATCCTTCGGGTTATCCAACTGTGTCTTAAAGCATCATCGTCATTAAACATATCAATTTTATTTCTTAGTTCACTCAAATGCTTGAATTTTACTGAAGATATAGTCGACGTTCTAGAGACTTGTCAATCACGCACATCAATTACTTGAGAATGCTCCTGGACAAAGTAAGGCGCGAAGAAGAGAACACCCATCGGGCAATTTTTAGGTTATCCAAGTTTGTCGGTCCTAAAGCATCTACTATCATCGTGCATATCATTACTTTTTTCTTAATTGAACTTAAATCTGATTATGAAATTAATAGAAATTGACATCGGATTTCGTAAACCTACTTATTTCTTAGAAATTTTACAAAGGAGATAGTGAACATTCTAGAGACATGAAACTAGTGAATCACGGACATTGTACGAGCCGATGTTATGTGTGAATGCTCTTGATGGGGAAAGGCACTTGAGCTTCTTATTTTTTTTGAGGAAGAAGCAAACAAAGGACTAGTAATCAATTTTCATATATTTGTAGGGTCCACTAATGCAGTCTTTCATAGATATTGGTAAAAGAAGATCTTATGGGACGTCATCCATAATACGTCACCAATTATTCGTCATCTAGAGACTGCTTACGATGCAATCACCTGATTAATAGACTCACCAATATCTCAAATAATTCATTACTATTTGGAAAAAAATTATCCTTTTCTTCTTGGACTTTCACGTTTTTCCTATTCAAGTCTATGTACTTTTGATTCATCTAATGAAATCCTCTTCTCTCATAAATTTTCTAATCAAGTCTCTCCTCATGTGGATATGTGTGGAAGATGATGTGCATAAAATTTAATTAATGCGTAATCTCAAGTGGTCATCCATATTGGAAAAACTATATTCACCTTGTATGATGATGACATCCGACGGCCACATCAATTGGATTTAGTACTGAAAAGACTTGATTAAAAAATTTATCTAAGTAAAAAAAAAACTGAATTAGACAAATTAAAAACATAGGGGCTTGATTAGAAAAGGCTAAAAATATATGAAACAAAATAAACCGTGTGGAGTGTGATGTCCAAACTATCTAAGACCGTGTAAGTATTAAATTTTGCGTTGAAGTTTGCTTTTCAAGTAGACAACGACTTGGAGCCACCAAGACTTAAATGAAGGGTGACTAGTGGGATGGAAAGTGAGAAAGAGAATGAAATTTAGCACAAGTCAATGTAGAATATAAATGCAATCAACTCTTAGTATGAACTTGACTTAACAATATTCTCAGTGGAAATTATCCAAATGCTACTTGGCATTTCACTTTTTCAATGAAATAGGACTGAACTCTCCTAAAGGAGAAAAAGAAGAGAAAGAATATATGCGTATTATTAAAATCAATATCACAAAAAATCTTAAATCAGTACAATTTGAATATATTTATCCCTTAAAAACCCTAAACTCGTATCACTATCCCAAGTTTACCATCCGTTAGGACTCTATTTAGGTTAGTTAGATGCCCTATTTTACAATTGACAAGGTCGACGGTATTTACATTGCATGCTTACGTGGCATTTTTAATGCATGATGACCATATTGCTATTTTTCAATGGAGGCCCATGTAAAATTGGGGAGACGGGAAATCTACCCAACTTGTCCCAACTTGTTTCCACTGTTGTGATGTCATAATTGTGATTTGTAAATTAGAACTTCATATAAGTGATTGGTAGGCCTATGAAAACTTGCTACGCTCTCAGTCAATAGAAAATTTTGTCCTTCAGTGATTACACACACAATGCATAATCCAATCCATCCACGTACCTAAATAATCTTTCCTCATGTGGTTAAATCTACCAATCTTTAGAAAAGCCAAGTTCAATCACTATGGGCTCCTAGGGGACAACTGACATCAACCCAGAGAAAAGCACATTGCCAAAAATTTGGAGAGGACATGACTCACATGTCTCGGTCTACAGCCCCACATTGAGTGTGCTTGCACTACCTCAATCAGATAAGTACTACACTGCACGACTTTTGACTCTCTTGGTACCGACGATGATGAACGTACCTCGAAATGACAATCACGATGACATAAGAACCTCTCATTTTTCTTACTTTTGTGAGAAAAGTCTCTTTCAATAGATTCATATCAATAACCAATTACGCCAGAATAAGATATGATTTTATTGACACCTAAATTTTGGTGATATGTCTAATCATTTGCTGCATAAAAAATTAAGGGTCGAGCCCGACTCTTGAACAAAAACATTAATCAAATTGCATATAGATGTTGACACTATTTTTATAAGCATTAGACCCACATACATTTTAATTGAGCTAATGCTCAATCAAGGAGTGTGCGAGCATGCCCGAAATAGGAAGAAATCATGGATGGCCAGAAGGATTCATCTTATAACAGAATACGTGCGGAACAGGAAAGAACAAAAGAGTAGGGATATGCTTGCTAGGGCATGTGAATCTCAGAAGAGAGCACATATCCACGGTTGAATACAAAGTATCGATAACGATTTGAAATGAACTGTCATAATATGAGATTGTTTACATCTAATGATATGGGGAATCGAACTTGTGTTGCGCATCCGATTCATTAACATGTCTCTTCGTGCGATCAATAGGTTAATTGTCCATAAATAATTGTGGATTTTTTTTTTTTTTTTGAGAGCACGCTTTTGAAATCGGTGATATGCAAAGTGTGATGTCCAAATGCGCAATGGCCATGCCAGTCATCTTTTGGCCTTCTTTTCGAAATGCCCTCCGCATTAGCTTTTTTTTTTTATGCGAGTGATAAATTATGAATAAATTCTAATTAAAAAGCAATTAGATTAAATCAATCACGGAACTGGTTTTTCATTATTTAATCTTATTTGTCGTCTAAACAAATTAAACATGTAAATGTGGAATTTCTCATGATCGATTATGGATAATTTAGTCGAACCATCTCCCTCTGGGTTAAGTGTGCCGTAGTTTGAGTTTGCTTTGCTTTAATAGAATCAACTTAAATGACAATGAATTGATTTATCTTATAAACGGCATATGTGGGTGTTAAAAAATACGAATCTTATAATGGAGAGGAAAACATTAATTATTCTTGTCTTGTGCTTATGTCTATTGAAATAAAAGAATAAAAAATTCCTGGAATATTATATCTGTGTAACAATATCACGACATGTAATCAGAGAAAAAGGCATCCCAAGGTCATGCATTAGCAATTTTCCAGTCGAGTGCCTAAAGTCAAGAAAAATTGGATCGGCCCCATGATTTTGTGCTCTGTTACGTAAATCGATCCTCATCGTTTTTGTAGCCCGCATTTTAATCTTCATATGTTTCTCGTTTGTGATTTGCTAATACAAGTTTAGTATGCTTTGTATGATTTGAGTTTATTTCTTATCACGGGGTTACTTAATTCATAATTTCAGATGATAATTTCTTAAAGCTAAGCTTGTCCACTAGCCAGAACCCTGGGTCCGCCACTAAATGCACAAATATTACGATTCGAACTCAAACCTTTAGCAATCCTTCAAGTTATCCAACTTTGTCTGTCTTAAAGCATCTACTGTCACTGAATATATCATATTTTTTTTTTCCTTAGTTCACTAAATCACATGTTAATGCTCTTGTCCAAAGTAAGGCGAGAAGAAAAAAGAGCACCCGACTGGCAATTTTTTAGGTTATCCAACTTTGTCAATCCTAGAGCATCTATTCTCATTGTGTATATCATTGCTTTTTGTTAATTGATTAAATCTGATTGAACTTTACTCTGATTTTGAAACAGATTGAAATTGGCATCGGATTCCGAAACTTAAATATATCTTGAAAATTTTACAAAGGAGATAGTGGACGTTCTAGAGACATGAAGCCTGTGAATCACGCACTTTGTACAAGTCAATGTTACATGTGAATGCTCTTGCACGGAGGAAGGCAATTGAGCCTTTTTTTTCTTTGTAGGAAGAAGCAAACAAAGGACTAACGATCAATTTCATGATTTTTAGGGTCCACTAATGCGCTTTGTCGTGGAAATTGGTAAAAGGAGATCTTATGGGACGTCATCCATAATACGTCACCAATTATTCGTCATCTAGACACTGTTTGCTTAGGATGCAATTACCTGATTGATAGGCTCATCAATAGCTCAAATAATTCATTACTATTTGGAAAAAAATATATATCCTTTTCGTCCCTAGACTTTCACATTTTTTTTCTAATCAAGTCTGTACTTTTGATTCGTCCAATGAACACTTTCACAAAATTCCTAATCATGTCTCTCCCTACTGGGATATGTGTGGAAAAATTTAGCTTATGGAGACGACTTTAAAATATGATGTGCATAAAATTTAACCAATGTGCAATGTCAAGTGGACATCTACATCGGGAAAACTTTATCCACATCGTACGATGATGACATCCAATGGCTAGGCTAGTTGGATTTAGTGTCGAAGGGACTTGATTAGAAAATTTATGAAAGTAAAAAGACAATATTAGACAGATTAAAAGTATATGGACTTGATCAGAAAATGTGTGAAAATATAGGAAGACTTGATCAGAAAATGTGTGAAAATATAGGAACAAATATAAAATTCTTCCTTTTATTGTTTTGCCGTTGTCAAAGAACTTCAGATGGTAATACATAAGTATTGTCAACACCAGGATAATAAGTCTTCAAAGTTCTTCATTTAAAAGAAAGATATAATCGAAGACCTATCAACTTTTAACACTGATCGAGCGTGTATAACAAACTTTCTCTTTGAAAATTACTTATGACAAGCTTGTTGGGATTCATTAATTACTCAGACCCTTTATTCTATCCAAAGCTTAGTGTGTAATCTTTCCTTTGCCGCTAGCTATTAATGCTTGTTGTTCAATGTTGATCCAATATGATGTGGGGGTACAGATGGATAAGTGCAAAAAACGGGATTTTTTGTTTTGATCGTTGGTCAATTGAAAACTTAGAAGTATTAACATTATCAGTTGAGAACTTAAGATTTAAAAAAAGTCTCAATCAGGTCTTGAGCTCGTCAGTAGCGTAATTCAGACATTCGAATTCTGATGTGGTTCTCCTGTGGAATATTTTATTTTTTTACCACGTGTCATTTGAAACCTGAATTCAACCGATGATGAGTTTCGGACATGATTGTGGCTTTTTCGATATCTTAAGTCCTCAACGGATCCAAATAATATCTTAGATTCTCAATCTACCTTGGTCAAAATGTTCTCTTTTGTTTCTGCACTTATCCGGGGATATGAACGCTCGAAATCAAAGGCTCAATCTTTTCATTTTTTCAATATATATATACACACGCGCGCGCGCACATATATATGTATATCTATTTTTATTTTATTTTTTAAAGTCCTAGAAGAACAAGAGCAAGGTTTACAAGGGTAAAGATATTGACCCAATTAACTTAATTTTTACCATAAAGTGAATAATAGGGGCCACTCTTGCAGGATAATCAAGCTCAAAAGCCGGTTATGTGGACTAAAGTGTAATTAGCGCTTAGTTGTGATGATATCATATTTTGCTTTTGTTAAATATGAATCGTGTGTTCTTAGATTTAGGATTTTCATTAGGTCCATTACCAATGTAAAAAGTTATTTTATTCATTCACTATTGAATGGTTCGATTACAAATTAACCCTAAAAATATATGTCATTCATCTAACGATGAACTTTCTACAATGACAGCGGAGCTAATAAAAATCTCGATTTTTGCCCATATCTATTTGTAATACTATTATTGATAAATCTGCCAAAATAATTTATTCATGACATGGAACCGTGAGTTTCCAGATCCTTAGGTTTGATGCAAGTTCCCAAATCTTTTACGTTGGATCTACAATCCATTTTCTCATCAAATTGACTAAAATGTTTACATTGAAATTTTACATAAGGAGTTATAACTATATTGGTATAATTGAAAATTTTATAAATAAATTGACATATGTACAATAAATTTAGAATTGATTTGGTAATAATCCTAGTGATTAGTAGACCTATGAGAACTTGCTAGACTCTCGGTCCTTATAAAATCTTGTCCTCCGGTGACTATTCACACATTGCGTGATCTGCTCCTCCCACTAAAAAAAAAAAAAAAAAAAAAAAAACAAAGAATAGTTATTTCGTATGATCAAGGTTTCCTGCTAATCTCCAACTAGCCAAACTCAATCGGCATGATCAGCCCAGCCAGGGGAAAATTGACATCAACCGACCAAAAAGCATATTACCCGTGATGTGAAGAGACATAACTCATAAGTCTCTCTCCACAACCTCAAATTGGGTGACTATACTGCACAACTTTTGACTTTCTTGGTATTGGCGATCATGAAATTACCTTGAAAAGATGATAACGATGAGATAAGAACTTCTCTGTTTTCTTACTTTAATAGGAGAAGTCACTTTCAATTGGCCGCTATCAATAATCTATTCGATCCGAACAAGAGATGATAAGAGGTGAATTGTCTACGTATGTAATTATTTACGTTAATGATTTTGGTGCCATAACTTTAAAAAAAGTGGGGTTTACCACAATTGCTGTAAATTTTAATGTCATGTCGCGATACTCAAATGATGAATTAAAAAGATATGACTCCAAAAAAAAAAAAAAAAAAAAAAAAAAAAAAAAAAAAAAACAAACCTTTTTTTTTTTTTTTTAAGTTATCGTACTCAAGTTATAAATTGCAAAGTTATAACATTAAAGTTAGCGTAATAGAAAGTTGTAATATTTGTGGCATCCTTATCCCAAATTACTATAGACTAGTTTGATACAACCAAAATAGAATGTGCACATTTGAGTGCCTAAAGTTAAGAAATAATGGATGGGCCCCCACCATATCTTCGTCTTTCTTGATGGGCATAATAAAGTAGGTCCTTACCGTTTGTAGGCCTCCTTCTTATCCTTCTATGTTTGCTTGTTTGTGATATATATGCTAATTTACCTTTAGTATGTCTTATAATTTGAGTTTACTTCTTATCACGTGATTTCTTAGTTCAAAATTTCTAAGGATCACTTCTTGAAGTGAAGTTCTTGGAGCGAAATTCGTCCCTTAAGTGGGAATCCTGGATCCCTTGCTAAATGCGCAAACATTATGATTTTAATTTAGACCTGTACCGAAAAAATAATATCTGTTGAGCAATCCTTTAGGCTAAGTTTTCTATCCTAAAGCATCTATTTTCACTGAATACATCGTTTTTTTTTCTTAATTTGCTAAATCTGATTGAATTTTTTTATCTAATTATGAAACGAATAGAAATTGGCATTGGATGCCAACAATTCAACTATATCCTATATATTTTATAAATGGTATAATCGAAGTTCTAGAGATTCAAAGCTTGTGAATCACGCCCATCGTGCAGGTCGATGATTACGTGTGAATGCTCTTGGACAAAGTGGGGCGCAGAGGGAAGCAAACAAAGGACTGGCAATCACTTCGCATGCACTTTAATGCAGAAAATGGCAAAAGCAGACGTCATATATTATACGTCACCAATTATTCGTCATCCGGAGACAGTTTGCTTTGGGTGCACTTACTTCTGACTAATAGACTTACTTTAAAAAATTTATCATTATTTGAAGAATAGTGGTTCCATGCCTTGAATTTTAGCTTAGCCTAATTTTGAAGCAGAATTGAGCGCTGAGACCATACTTCCACTTTCTTACTAACCTAAGAGAAGCCATTATTTTCATGACATTTTCTTATGTGTCTAAAATAAATGATGGAGAATAGTCCTCACTAGCCTATTACTGAGTCAGCCAATTCCTTTTAGCATGGCCAAAATGGATCTTTAGGAGACAAATGCCTCAAATGTGGGCTCAACTTCTAAAGGGCTAATGGATGAGAAAATCTGGGCTTTATGACTTGACATCACAACGGGTCATGCCATCAAATGTGGAAAGTAGGTGTACAGGATCTATTAGTTAGACAATTTTTGCCTTTACATCCCTTGACCCGGATCCGAGGTTCAAGAACTCATTGCCCTGGAGGAATTATGACCGAAAAAGGAAACTAAGCCTCAAAGTCTAGAAAGGAACACCTATTGCCCTAGAAGAGGGGGTTTAACAAATGGTGGGCCACAAAATTTTCTTTGTCCATCTCGACAACCCTGACAAACTACAAAGTGGGATAAAGTGAAAACATTAGTCTTGACATTAGGACTTGGAATCGTGTCTGATCTTCCTTCATCCATGATGCCGAAGGTGCCTGAGTATGGCGTGGGGACAGATTTGGTATCCAAGAACTCTACCTTTATGACGGCCTTGAAATCATCTAGGGGCACTACGATGAAATTAGTCATGTTATTCCATCCTCCTATTTGTGGCTCCATCTAAAAAAACTAGAGCTTTTATGAGTGCTTTAGGTAAACTATATCAATTGAAGCTCCAACCAACTGAAGAAGAAATCACAATAAAGCATTTATTCCTTTATTTTATAAACTCGTTATGTGAAGTTCGCTACTCTGATTTAGTCTCATAGTCCCTATACTTTGAATTTGTCTAATCAAATTCTTCCACTTTCGCAATTTTTTTAATCAAATCCCCTTAGCTCTAAATCCAACGTATTCAATCTAATATGAGCATTTGACAACACTAAAATACAATGCAAATATAATATGTCGACCCCACGTGGATGTGTTCAAAAAATTTAGCTAATGGAGACAACTTTCAAATATGATGTGCACAAAATTTAGTCAATGCAGACGAAATCTTTCCCTATGTATACTATGACATCATCTGATCCTCATGGATTAAGTTATGCCAACTAAATAACGTAAATCCAATATCCCGTTCATTTATTTTTATCTTGTTATGTTTATTCTTGTGCTGGAAATTGCATGTTTTTGGCTATGGACGTGACTATTGAAATGGTAACTTGTTGTTCTCTTCATCTGCCGTCAACAGGGGACCACCGTGTGGTGATCATATCTTTGAAAGATTAAGCCATTTGGGCTTTTGCCCTTTTTCTTAAAACTAATCTGGCCTTCTTTCTTTTAGCTCAGACCTGTCCATTCTCACCAAAACCACCATAGAATAATATATATTATATGCATTGTCTTATTCTGATTAATTTTCCAAACACAACATATGAGATTACGTCCCTTATCTTTATCCTGTCTAGTCAAATAATTGCGACGCCAAGCAAAAACATTATGCCTCTGCAGAAGAAGCGCTTGTCTCTGTTCACACTCTGTTTAACTCAATCAATTATTTGGTTTTGATGGTCAAAGAACGTCCACGATGGTCCCATAAAAAAGGGGAAATTTGCCAACATAGAATTAGAACCTTTTACAAAGAGTAGCATCTGAATAATCATATTTTTAACTTTACCTTTTCTTCGCTTCGTGGTTTCAGTACGGCGAAAGCCACTGCAACGAGGGATGGATTCAAACCTATTATATGCACGCAAATTTCTCAGTAACACATGCTGCTCTGATCTTGGTTTTCAGTAGTTCAAGGTCGGGGGTTTGATGGAGAGGAAGCCCGGCTCATCCAGAGCCGACCGCAAAACGACAGAGAGAAACAGGAGAAATCAAATGAAGGCCCTCTTCTCCAAGCTCCACTCCTTGTTCCTCCGCAGAGTCCTAGGGTCTCTCTCTCTCTCTCTCTCTCTCTCTCTCTCTCTCTCTCTCTACGCCGTATTTTTTTCCATGGTTTTTAGTTATATTAAATACAAAACACCATGTAGTTTCCTTTCGTTCTTGAGAATGGGATTACTTTATGTTTCTATTTTCTTCAAGGTGCTGGTTCTTATGTTAATTGTAGCTAACTATTTGGAAACTTTCATTTTTCTGCTCCTTATCTTAGCTAGAAACATGGAGAAAATATCATTTCTTCAAGAAACAAAGGGTTATCCCAGACCTACATCGAAATATTGACGGTGATTCTTCAATTCAAATAGTTATTGAATTTTTTTTTTTAAAAAAAACTACATAGATATCACTATTTGAACAAAGTTTTCCTAAGTTTTTCTTTTCCATTCCAATAAGAATGAATACTGTGATTCACATTTCGAACAAACATGAATACAGCATCTATAGGATAACTTCCATCTTGAAAGTCTTATGGTGTTTTTATATGATATTCGCGATTCATCACACTAGATGGATATCATATTCATGGAATATGATTCACTTTCAAGATGCCTTGGTGGTGAAATGGTAGAGAGCTTTTTTAGAGATTTGTAATTCATGGGCTAATTAGACAACATCTTGCTTCGAACATAGGAGTTGCTAGAGATGTCTAATTGTCCAGGCAATAATGATAGTATGCTGTACCCATTTCAAGACTTTCAGTTCCCAAATGATAGTTTTTCATGATAGTTTAACCCATTTTTAATCCGATCATGCTCTTTTTTTTTATTCCTTTTTGTCGGAAAATGAATGAAGAAGAAAATCAAATTCCCCTAAACACAAGGAACCTAGCTAGGGTTTCTTCTATTACTACTCAAACACAAGAATTTGGGATGCCTCCTCATTCGAGCTTTCGAAAAAGGTTTAGCGAGGTGTAGATTCTAAAGGGCCTGGTAGTTTTGACCACAATTTTAAGAAAATTAAGTGTAAGATTGGGGTTCTGTGTCAAGAGAAGTTTTTAAGAGGGGTTTAGTATGAGGTTCATCATTGGAATGCGATTGATTTTGTCGATGAGGTGAGTTGGAATAGTATCTTCTCAATTTCAAAGTCCATACATGTTTGTTTCAATTATATTTTTGTCCATGCATCTTGATCAAGTTTAATTGTCCTTGCTTGCCTATATTGTGGTTGTAGGAATCAACGTTGTCACAGCCCGATCAATTAAGCCAAGCGGCCAATTACATAAAGAACTTACAAGTGAAGGTGGAGAAAATGAGGGAGCAGAAAGAGAGGTTGTTAGAAATAGAAAAGATCAGCACGAGCATGAAGAATGGGCAGATGATCGGATTCAAGTCACCGGAGATCAGAATTCAAAAAACGGGGTCAATCTTGGAGGTTGTTCTTGTTACTGGATTGGATGGCCAGTTCATGTTCAATGAGACCGTTCGAGTGATTTATGACGAAGGAGCTGATATCGTCAATGCCAGTTTCTCTAATGTCGGTGATGCAATGCTTCACACCATTCATGCCAAGGTAAGAACTTGTTTATATTTTGAGCATAAAATAATTAGGTAATTATACATTTAGAACAAAAAAATTACTACAAACCTAGATTTTTGCAACTCATACCTAGATATGATATGTAAAATTATTTTATAGAGCGAGGTGAGGCGTTCAATTACAATCCACTCATTTTTACACGAAGAGGATGCCCAACTCACTAAAAGTAGTAAAATCTTGTTGATTATGAATTATCTCATTAATCTTATGCATCATATATGACGAGAGTTGAAACCTAGGCTGTTGATCCAAAATGAACTCATTTGCACTCGATGGTTTTGGATCTAAACCTCTGCTGCCTGTACATGTACAACTAATTCGCTTGCTTAAATACTTGCATGCAATTTGGAAACCAATTCGGGCAACGGGTTTTAATACACCTAACATCGATCCGACTCATTTAGGAATGTCTTGAACAGGCTTGAGAAGTACAAACTGATTGTAGTAGACCACTCTTGTCTGTGCAAAGTAATTTTATCAGCTGTGAAGGTATTGACAGTAAGACATAAGAGCCAACCCTGTTAATTCAAGCTTCAAGTATATACTAGCAAATGTTAAAAGCTTCAATGACTTTTAATGTATAGAGGCTGAAGGAAATTCCAGGCCAAGATTTGCAGGAAATATTTCCATTTCCTTCCTACGTTTCAGCTTTTTCAATTGGCTGGTTTTTCAGTATTCTTTCTAAGTCGAGTGTACTGTAGGTTGAAGATGGCGATTCTTCAGACGAGAGAGTGTCTCAAAAGCTGCAGAAGATTGTCAATGATGCTTATGGAGCTTCATCCTGACATAGTACCCTGTTATTACAAATCGTCTTGTCCTCTCACACTCTATCTGAGCAACTTCCTCACTCACTGACTGTATGAGTGACCATTAGCACACTCGTTAGCATCTAGAACTACTCATTGAAATCTTTCATTTGTTTATGTAGTTCAGGTGCTGAATCGAAGCCGCAACCTTCTTTGAATACTTCCATCCGCTCTTTCTGTTCTTCTTGGGAAGGGGATCGATATTGGACTTGGATCACCTTCTACGGGCACTTTCACGATATCTGAGGTGCGCGCACGACGTTATGACACATCGTTGTAATTTCCCTGTGAATACATTGTAAGAAGTCGTGAAATCATATTATGACGTTAAGGCAATTCGCTGTGATTAAGTGCAAAAGAGTAGTAAAAACTGAGATGGCAGGGTACACCTGTGTATCTTACAAATTTCCCACCTTCCACTTGGATGTGGAGTTTCCTTGGGATCTTGTTCTTCTGCTTGTATCTAAAAATATGAAATGAGAAACCTCACAATGTAGAACATGTATTCCTCTTATTGCATAAACGAGCGATCAAACATAAATAAACTTCTTTACCAAAAAAAAAAAAAAAAAAAAAAAAAAAAAAAAAAAACATAAATAAACTGGAAAATGGAAAATAAATCAGACCCAATTTATATAGTTTGGTCCATGTGATCTAATCCACAAGAAGAGCAGTACAAGATTTTACTATTGATGGAGCTACACAAAAAGATTAGTCACTTAAACACCTTAATGTTTCCCAACTTCTAATTACACGATTCATCAAACAGTATTTAGCTCTCACAAATCTCCGAGAAACTATCAGTTCAATCTTGCGGAGAAATACACAAGAACCATACCAAAGATGACTTTTCATGGAATTTTCAAACAACTTTGGGCCGCCAAAACTTAAACGAGGCATGACTTATGAGATAAAAAGTGAGAAAGAGAACGAACTATAAAGTAAGCCACCTAGTATAAACTCAATCTTAGCATGAACTTGGCTTTCAAGATGCCAAATGAAATGGCACTGAACTTTTCAAAAGGAGAAAAGTAAAAGATAAGAGTACATCAATATTATTAGGATTAATAAGACAAAGAATCTAATACTACATGAACATATTTATTTCAAATTATTTTTTTACTCATGAAAACCCTCAAAATGGTACAATTGTCCCAATGGTTCTATTTTTTTACAGTTCAGTCCAATTTCTCCGTTAAATGTCCTACACGGCAGCTAACGAGACTGAGGATGTTTGTGTCTCACGCCTATGTGGCATTTTTTTTTATTAGTAAAAGTTCAAAATACATTCAAAAATGAAAACTAAATTAATGGTCGCAAAAAGAATTAAAAAGTAAACATGAGTTTTAACAAAAGAAAACGGAGAGAGTACGAATAAAAATTGAAAAAAAAAAAGATTGAAAAAGGAAAATTCTCACCCTCAGGTCATCGCCCCAATTGAAGACACGTCTATGTACCATGGCCATTCAAGAGTCGTCCGTGTTCGCCATCGTTGCGAACATCCCTACTTCGAATTTCAAGCCGGCGACGGTTGCCGGCCTCAGATCTGGTCCAGATCGAGGTTGAGCGGCCTACGGTCTGCACCAGATCAGGTGCCGTGGCCACAGCATCGTGAATTCTCTGTTTAGAGCTCGCATGGCCTCGAGCTCTGTCCCGGAGGGCCGGCGTAGTCGCTGCAAACACTCCATGCAGAGCTCGCGCGGGTGCGAGTTCTGTCTGCAGACATGGGGAGCTTGAGATCTAGCTCGCATGGCTGATCACCAATTTCCATGGCGACGAGCACGAAGGTTTCACTAGGCAAGGCGCCAAACGACAATGGCATAGTGGTGGAAGGTGGGGTCGTTTATGGTGAGGAAGAAGACGCGTTGGGGCAGACAGGTCATTTCCTGGGAAGGCATCATGCTGTGACATCCACGTCAAATCTGTCATGCATGTATCTTCCACATGAGACGACATGTAAGACATGATACCTAAAATGACGGAATTGTAAGGCGAGGTAAAATCGAGACAATGATACCACTTTTGGGGGGCTTTTGTTGGTCCAAAAATAGTTTGGGAGTAAATATTTCTGAATAGCACATATTTAAGGTTTTTTGTGGTGTTAACCCACATTGCCAAGTCTGTACTATTATAACTACTCAATGCAGTTCACAATCATGGTTTCGTATATGACCATGCCTATGGTCATGCATAAAAGGATTGTGCTTGGTACCTTAAAGTGGGTGACTATGGGTGTAATTGCAGGGTGACTTGGCAATTTTTTTACTTCTATAGCTTGTGCTGGCTGCTCTTAGCTTTGGAGACATGTATCACATTTATGGGGAAAAAGTTAGGGATAAGTACACTAGAAATACTAAAAGTTGTGTACGATACTCATATAGTACGAAAAGTTTCTTTTGGATTACTTAAGTACTATTGTTTTTCTAAAAACAATAATTTAAGTGCCAATTTCGATTTGAATCACTAGATATCTAATGTGGCTATATTTATTAATTTCTCAATCCTATGAGGCTCATCGACGTGCCTAATTAGCATATAATTCTTAAATGACGTTGTCCAAAATTTATAAATAGTGATCATCTAAGTACTAAATTTTATTTAAAGTGCCAAATTTTGTTTAAAATGATCGCTTTAGTGTTAGTCATTATGAAAAAAACAATCACTTCAGTACCAGGCATGTCGCGTGATGTGGATTGGAAATTTTAAAAAAATTTGTCAAGTCATAATATAAATTTAATTATAAATGTCACGTAATCAATTTAACTGGAATTTTTTGCTATTAATACTTAAGTTATCGTTTTTTCTCCGATTTAGCACTTAAGTGAGCATGTGAAAACTTTGGACACTAAATTTAGCACTATACTCAACTTATGGGAACTTATCCCCAAAGGTTAGATAGGCCCAAGTCTACCTAACTTTAGATAGGTCTCCACCAAAATAGTGTTGTTATGTGGTGATGCACTTAGTAAAGGGAGAAGGCAGCAAAAATGAACCCCTCTTTCTCTACTTAGCTCGGTCAATTGCCATTATTACCATAGTCATGTCACCATCTGATGAGATGCACATGTAACTTATGTTAAAAAAGTAACACATCGGATAATTGACATGGTGTTGAGCAATTAATATACTAAAATTAAGTCATAATTCATTGATTTAATGTATTGGTGGGCTCGTGTTTGGTTTTACTACACGCTTCCAACACCATCCTTACCTCCACTATGATGGCTCTCCCTCACGAAAAATGGAATATTTAGACCAAATAAATTGAGAGCGATGATGCCGTAGTCGAGAATTATTGTCGATGTGATATCTGGGGACAAGGGCACCTCGAATGTAAAGAGGGAGAGATGGGGATCTACGACAATGCCTCAAGTCTCAGAGGGATGAAGGTAAGGGCCAGTGCCATGGTGGCTAAATGGTGGCTTGATATTAGCGCCCGATGGATCTGGTGGCCGACTGGCTGCAAGTGGTGAGAGAGGATTGAGAGAGGTCGGGGAAAAATTGGGTTTTGAAATGGTTGGTGAAAAATCTTATATAGGAATTTTATGCATGATGGCCATATCGCCATTTTTCAAGGAAGGGCCGCGTAAAATTAGGGAAACTCAAATTTACTCGGCTTGCTTCCACTGTTTGGAGTCAACATAACCTCCGTCGATGGAGTACTTACTAAAATCTACTTTGTTTAGGGAAATTCCTAGATTCCTTCCTTCAAAGCCTAGAACATGGTACAGTGTCACGCTGGATACGCTCTAACAGCCGCCGCAACTTCAAGCAAGGAATTGTTCCCTTTTTCTTTTTCTTTTTAACTTAGGCTATCCGAAAGAAACTAAAAGGTGCGTTTTCCTAATCTAAGCTACAAACAAGTCCCTAGTTTGTCTTTGTTTTTGGGCTAATTCCAAAAAAAAAAAAAAAAAAGCAGCAACTTTAGGTCAAATGACAAATTTGGCCTAAACTTTTTTTTTTTTTTTTTTGTCTTGTAAAAATTACCGACTTTCACCCTTATCTCAAACCCAGTCCTTATTGTTAACTCTCTATATGAAGTCAATCTTTCTTCAGGAAAAAAAGGCTCTAGTGACGCTCAATGAACAATGGTCTACAACTTCATATTACAACAAAGTGACAAAGTTTGCTCAGAGAAATTCAATTTGGAAATCTTTTGACTTGCCAGTGAAGTGTAGGAGATGAGAAACAACTTCACCATTATTCTCCAAGCTGTGACTTAAACAAGAAGACAATGAATAGTGCTTTAAATCTAGCTAGCAAGTGCACATGGTTTTGATGCTGAGGACAATCAATGGATCTAAGTTAAGGGGCTGGATTTGGGATTTAAGTGAAAGCTAGTGATTTTTTTTAGACAAAAAAAAAGTTGGGGATTTATCAATTGATTTAAAGTTGGTGCTTTTTCATGAGACAAATAAAAGTTTGAACCAGATTTATCACTTGATCTAAAATTGGTGTTTTTTTATGAGACAAAAAAATTTGGATCGGATTTGTCACTTGGATTAAAGTTTGTGCTTTTATTTATTTATTTATTTATTTTGAAATTAGGCCCATAGTTTTCGGGAAATCAAAGAAAACTCGCTCCACCACATAAAATTAATTAATCCTTCCATTTCAAAAGAGTTTCACGATACAAAAGAACAATCATTTTGGGGAATGATTAAAGTTTCCCACTATTTCTCAGCAAGCCAATTCAAATCACTATGATGAGCCCATTCCGGGGGAAATTGATACCAACCACGAGAAAAGCATATTGCCCAATAAACGAAGGAACGTGACTCATGTGCCATTCTCCACAACCTCAAATTGAGTGTGCTTTCTCCCCATCGGACAGGAACCATCCCGCACAACTTTTGAGACTCTTGGGACATCTGGCGACGATGACAATAAGATAAGAAGTTGTCCCCTGCTTTCTTACTTTTATGCGAAAAGACACTTTCAACGAAATTATCTTCAAAAGACGATAGCTCTCTCTTTTGGGATGGACCTACTTAGATTGATCCTTGTCATGTTTGTGGTGGACATTGCAATCTTCAGATGTTGCTTGTTCATGACTTATATGCGGATCCACATTTAGTTTGTTTAGTTTGTTTCTATAATCTGAACTTACTTCCGTCACTGAATTCACAAATATTACAATTTGAATAAACAACTTTAGTGAAGAATATAACACATGTTGAGCGATTCTTTAGGCTATCCATCCTTGTCTCTTCTAAACCATCTATTATCACTGGATATATCATTTTTTTTTCTCAATTTACTAAGTTTGCTATTGATTTTTATCTAATTATGAAGATTGAAATTAACACGAATTCCTAAAACCTAATTTTCTTCTAGAAACTTATAAAAGATATAGTTGACAATGTAGAGACTTGAAACTTATGAATCACGCTCATTGTGCATGTGGATGATTCCATGTGAATGCTCTTGGACAAAGAAAGGCGCTTGACGCTTTTCTTTGTAGAGGAGGAAGCAAATAAAGGACTGGTTTTTACCAAAAAAATAAAAAATAAAGGACTGGCGACCACTTTGTATGCTTATTATTCCAACCTAGGGTTTTATGTTGCTTTTTAGGGTCCACTCGTGCAATTTAACGCATAAAATGGTAGCAGGAGACGTCATTTATAACACGTCACAAATTATTCGTCATCAGGAGAAGTTTGCTCAAAAAGCAATTACCTGATTAACAGCTCACCAATAGCTTAAATAATTTATATTATTTGCCGAAAGAGACATTTATAACACGTCACAAATTATTCGTCATCAGGAGAAGTTTGCTCAAAAAGCAATTACCTGATTAACAGCTCACCAATAGCTTAAATAATTTATATTATTTGCCGAAAGAGAGTTCCATAATTGACTACGATCCTAGCCTATTTTTTTTTTTATAAAAGAATTAAGCATCTAAATGGAGACTGTGCTTCTACTTTCTTGTGAGGTTAAGAGTAGTTATTATTTTGATGTCATTCTCCTGTAAATCCAAAGCAAGTGATGGAGAATAGCAGTAGTTAGTCCATCACCACTAATTCGGGTTGCTCCCTTGAGCCTGGCTAAGACAGATTTTCCAAGCGACAAATGTCTCGAATATGGATTTAGCTTTTAAAGGGTTATTGGACGTGAAATATTTGGCGCTTATGACCTAACACCACAAGGAGTTTGGCCGTGTCATTAAATGTTGAAAGTCACCATGCCAGACCTATTGGTTAGACAATTCTTGCCTTTACAACCCCCTCCAAAACCAGGACTCCCCTATAAAGGAAGCCACAGGCCTAGATGAATAATGACCGGAAACTCAAGCCATGGAGTCTAAAGAACAGCCTCTATCCCCAATACGAGGGGGTTTAACAAATGGTGAGCCACAAGGGTTTCTTCATCCTTCTTTAACTATCTCAACAGGCTGCAAGGCAAATAAAGCAGATAAAGTGAGAACACTAGCCTTCTCAATAAGACTTGAAATCATTCCCAATCATCCTTCATCCATGATGCCTAAGGTGCCAACATATGGTGTAGGAAAGGCTCTAGTTTGGTATCCAAGAGCCATCCTTAGGATGACTTGGAAATCATCTAGGGGCGCCACAAGAAAGCTAGTCATGTCTTTCCATGCTCCTATTTGTGACTCCATCTAGAAAACTTGAGCTTCTATGGGTGCTTTGATTAAACTAAATAAATTGAAACTCCAACTGATTGAAAACGAAATCACAAAAAAGCATTTAATCATTTTTTTTTATTTGTAGCTACATAAGCTCCATTTTTCGGATTTATTCTCATATATATATTTGTTGAGAAAGAGTCTCTAAGGGCATTCATTAGTGTGAGAAGGTGATTCAAGCAATTTTGAAAATATTTCGTCCAAATACTTCCATGACTTTCCTAATCATGTACTTTTAATTTGTATAATCATATCCTTCTACTTTCACGGATTTACTAATTAAGTCCATTCGACTCTAACTAAATTCAACCAACATAACTATCAAACGACATCAAAGTACAATGTAAATAAAATATATGAAAGCCCAAATGGACAATTGTGGAAAATTTTAGCTAATGAAAACAACTATGGAGTATAATGTGTATAAAACCTAACCAATGTAGACGAACTTTTACAATCTCATACTATGACGTCATTCAACAACCCTATAAGTTAGATTTGGTAGGAAAAATACTTGATTAAAAAAATATGTGGAAATAGAAAGACTTGATTTGACAAGTTAAAAGTAGAGGAATTTAAGTAGAAAAAAGCATGAAAGCATATGAATAAAAACATAAAACAATTTCTTTGATTATTTTTCCATTGTCAAAGAAATTTACGTGGTAACACATAAGCAATGTCAACACCGGGATGATGAGTCTTCATACTTATAATTGTGAGATGCCTAGCATTTTTCTGGCCCTAATGTAGCAAAAACTTAAGGGAAGTTTTAAATGATGTCATTAAAATCGAAAGGGAAAGATAGTGGCTAGCATGATCCGCACATGCATGAAATATTGGTCCTTTAAAACTTTTTTGCAGCTATAAGAATTTGCAAATACACGTATAATAGTTTATCCTTTTCCCTTTGACCTATGTTCACTTTCCAAGACTACTCCACCACTGCGGGCGTCTTGAGGGAAAATTCTCTCGTATCGCTTTGGTGCATTTGGAGTTTTACTCCCGAAATATTTCCAGTGAGACTTGAACCCGTAAACACAAGAAGAAAAGGAAGCTCCATTACATCTAAGTTAACACCTTATCGAACAATTATTCAAATTGACATATAGAAAGTCATAAAAAAAAATGCATCAATATTTAAGTGTCGCGTAAGTTTCAACATTGGCGAATTTAAAAGAAGTGCAAATTATATGGGCTGAAAGATTTAGCTTAATCATAAAGTAAAAAAAGTCAATCGAGGCAATTAAGTACAAACAGAAACGGAGAGAGAGAGAGAGAGAGAGAGAGTAGTCCACGTGACATTTTAAAACGCAATCGTGCACTTCCGCACTAACTTTGGGCCATTTCGGGGAAAGAGAGATTCAAGAAGCCTTCACCATGACCCTGCAAAAAGTGAAAAAGACAATTCACTTACTATTCACGACAGCTCATTACTTTGTCATTATGATCCTGCTGCTGTCTCCCACGCAAAGAAAAAACCTTTAATTAGGTTTTGCGTTTGTCGTATTCCTCAAGCCGTTCGGCCTTTTGCCCTTTTCTCAAAACCCACTTTTTTGTTCTTTTCAACTCATACCTGTCCCTTCTCACTAGAAACGTCGTAGGGTAGCATAAATTGCATACGGGCTAATTTCCTGTAAAAAGTTAAAAACCCTCAACTTTATATCTAATTTAAATTTTTCTCTGAACTTCTTTTATCTGAAAGAAAACCTTCGACTTTCATTCTAATCCTATGTCTGTCTACATGTCCAAAAATCATCTCTAATTTTTTGAAATTATCAACATCAAGACCATTAAGATTCACGTCTTTTTCAACATGAAAAAAGAGGTTCATTATTAGAACTAGCATCTTCATCAATACCTTCACCTTTGTATGGAAGAACAATAGTCTCTTGATAGAGATAATTTAGAAGAAACTAGTGGCGATTTTTAGACGTGTGGATAAACTTAGGGTTAAAATGAAAATTTGGGATTTTTTTAAAGACAAATTAGTTTAGATCAAAATTGGGATTAGACCTAGAGTTGGGCAAATTTTTTAGGGAGTTACATATTACATTCTTAGTATTCAAACTAAATTTTCCAATCACAACATATGAGATTACATATTTTATTTTTATCCCATCTAGTCAAATAATCAGCGAGGCCAAGCAAAACGTTATACTTCCGTAGAAGAAGCGGCTTGTTTATGTTCACACACTGTTTAACTTAATTAATTATTTGGAATTGATGGTCAAAGAAGGTCCTCGTTGGTCCCATAGAAAAGGTGAAATTTGCATCAGAATAATCATGTCTCACCTTTACCTTTTTCCCGCTTTGTGGTTTCGGTACGGCGAAAGCACTTCCGACGAAAATGGGATCGGAGATCGGAGATGTTATATGCTCTCAAATTTCTCAGTAACCTCTGCCGCTCTGATCTTGGCTACTAGTAATTCTAAGTCGGGGGTTTGATGGAGAGAAAGCCCGGTTCATCCAGAGCCGACCGCAAAACGACAGAGAGAAACAGGAGAAATCGAATGAAGGCACTCCTATCCAAGCTCCACTCGCTTGTTCCTCCACAGTGTCCTAGGGTCTCTCTCTCGCTCTCTCTCTCTTTCACTCTCTATCTTTCTCTCTCTCCCCTCTATGTTCTTTTCAAGGTTCTCATCTGTCAAGGTATAGTTGGGTCTTATAGCCAAATTTTAATTTTCTTTCTTATACTAAATTGGTCCTAATTATTTGGAACCTCTCATCTTTCTGCTCCTTATTTTAGGTAGAAGCATGGAAGATCATTCCTTCATTTCAAGGTTTTCAGTTTCCCAGATGGTATTTTAGTCATTTATACATGCCCTTCTGGCCCTTTTCAGTCGAAAATGAATCAGAAGAAACTAAATTCCCCTAAACACAAGGAACTTATCTAGGGTTTAGTCTGTCTCTCATTTGGTCAACTACTGATTAAACACAAGAATTTGGCGATGTCCCCACATTTGATCTTGCCGGAAAATGTCTAGCAGGGTGTAGATTGTAAAGTGGTAAACATAGTTAATTACAATTTCAAAAAAATTAATCACAAGATTTGGGTTCCGTGTTGACGGTAGTTTTTAAGACGGGATTCAGTATGAGGTTCGCCATTGGAATGTGATTAGTTTTGTGGATGAGGGGAAGTTTAGATGGTGTCTTCTCTCAGTTCAAAGTCTGTTGTCTCAACAATATTTGTCAATGTAATCTTATCAAATTTAAGTTAACAATTGTCCTTTCTTGCTTATGTTTTGGTTTTAGGAATCAACATTGTCGATGCCTGATCAATTAGGCAAAGCGGCCAATTACATAAAGAATTTACAAGTGAAGGTGCAGAAAATGAGGGAGCAGAAAGAGAGGTTATTAGAAATAGAAAAGATCAACACAACAATGAACAATGGACTAACGATCGGATTCAAGTCGCCAGAGATCGGAATACGGAAAAGCGGGTCGATCCTAGAGGTTGTTCTTGTTACTGGATTGGATGGACAGTTCATGTTCAATGAGACTGTTCAGTGATTCATGAAGAAGGAGCAGATGTCATGAATGCCAATTTCTCTTATGTTGGTGATGCAATGCTTCACACCGTTCATGCCAAGGTAAGAATTTGTATATAAAATAGTTAGAACTTATACATCTAAAACTTTACTACAAAACATATAATTGGGGAACTCATACGCTATACATGATTTATCAAATTAGAAAGGTATGATCCCCTTGTTTTCATATGACGAGGAAGGCCCACTCACTCAAGTAGTAAAATCACGTTGATCATGAAACATCTCACTAACCTTATGAACTATAGGATGAGATTCAAAGCCTACATAGGTGAACCAAACGTGAACTTGTTTGCACTTAATGGTGTGGGAATCGAACATGTGCTGCCTATACGAGTACAACTAATTTGCTTGTTTAGATACTCGCATTTCAATTTGTGAACCAATTGGGTAAAAGCGTTTTGGTACGCCAAGCATTAACATGACTTAGTTTAGGATTTTCAGAACAGGCTTGAGAAGCACAGTTGTTAGTGCAAAGTCATTTCATCAGCTGTGGCAGTATTGACGATAAGACATTACAGTCAACCAAGTCAATTCACGCACCAACTATATACTGACAAAAGTCAATGCTTCAATGACTTTGAACTTTAAATGTGAAGAGGTTGATGTAAACTCGATGCCCATGCTTGCAGGAAATATTTTTATGTCCTTCCTTATGCTCTTTTATGAGCCTTTTCAATTGGCTGGGTTTTTAAGTTCTGTTTCCGAGTTTGAGTATGCTGCAGGTTGGAGATGGAGATTCTACAGATGAGAGAATATCTCAAAGGCTACAAGAGATGGTGAATGATATGCTAATGGAGCTTCATCCTTGATCTAGTGCCTTGGAATTTGCAGAATTATATGAATCCTTAAGAGAATTGTAGAAATGCGGTTTTCACTTAGTTGATACATGGAAAATGTATTGTCACCAAGCCATGTAGAAATATGACCAAGTGCATCTTAATAGTGATATAAAGTACAAATTGCATAAAGAACGGATGTGCTGCACTGTTGGATCTTTTGATAAGGTAAGCTGCACTGTTTCTGCAGTTTACGTGCTGAATGCAAGCAGCAACCTTCTTTCAGTACTTCCTGCCGCTCTTTCTTTTTGCTTTGGAAAAGATGATGGAATGGCACACTCGTGCATCTTAGAAATTTTCCACCTTCTACTGGATTTGGAGTTTCCCTAGGATCTCAGTGTTTTGAGTCATATCTACAAATATGGAAAGAGAATCCTCATGATGGAAGACGAGTACTGCTCTTATCGCACAAACAATTGATAGCATAGAAATAAACCAGGAAATGGGAAATATATCAAACATTGAACTTACATAGTTCGGTTTATGTGACCTACTCAACAGTGAAGCAGCACAAGATTTCACAATAGATGAAGCGATGCAAAGGATGTGGCAACTCAAATATCGTGTTTAGCTCTTATAATTTCTCACAAAACAATCAACTAGACCTCGTAGAAAATACATAAGAACCTTATCAAAAGACTTCTCAATTTGAACGCTCCTCCAATGGATGGAATTTCGTAATCTGCTCAAGAACTCCATCCATTTGAAGGAGAACCGACTTCTGCATAATGACAGTACCTTCCTGGAGCACTCACCCACCCCGACTTTATGTAAAGTGGACCTGTAAAGTGGACCTGTACCCAGAGGAAAAACAGAGAAATGCCAATCTTGGCGAGAAAGAAGAAACGCCCAGCAGACAATATTCAAATAATCAAATCATCATCCAAGCCTATTTAGCTTATATTTGTGGGCAATCTAGAAGAAAGCAAATCTATTTGAGAGGACTAACCTAAATCTTAGATGACATTTGAGTAACTAATATAAGCTAGGAAATCGAATTAAGGAGGTGGTTAAGAGACTCACATCCTGCTTCAATCTCTCCTCTCGAAAAAAACTCTATTCCAACCAGTACATCTGATGGACTTTCCAACGAATTAGATAATACACCGACTTCATCTACGAGGGAAACTCAACAAATTTCCACCGACAAAAGAATGTCAAAATTGTCCAGATCAGATTTCCAATTCTTACCAATGAATACTGCAGCAATATTTGTAAAACTTGACAAATCATATAAATTAATATCTTGTACTAACTCAAGCTTTTTCGGAATTCCGATTTAAAATAAAACTCGAGCATAAAATATATGAAATTTAATGGACCCCTCAAACTGTGAAATTTTCAAGCCAAGAGATTAGACAAACATCTTGGAAGCTCTAAAGCCACACCAATCATTTTAGAAGAAAATTAAACCTCACGTCATTTTCTCCTACTTTAAAGATTCAAAAGACTTGACTAAATTGAGAAGCGCTCAACAGAATCTTCAATCAAGGGAAGTGTTAACAAATTTATATAAATTGGGAAAATCTTTTACTTTTATATTTAAGTTTTCTCATTTCCTCTTTGTACTCGTAAATCCTCTTTGAAGCCTTTTTAATTAGGTTTAATTTCATATTTGGATTTTTTTTTCATATTCTTAAATCTTATAAATCAGATTGGATAATGTGACCCCATCAAGAGCTTGAAATTAGAGATCTTGAAGTTCACTTCCCTGATACCAACCAAGAGCTCCAATCAGATTGAAATAATTTATCTTTTATCAGTATGTTCATTTGACAATCAAAATTACAGTGGTGGTCTATTTAATTACAACAAACATAGTATCTAGAAAAATTGCATATACAACATTTTTGCCAATTCAATCGTAAACCTTGTAATTTTATCAATTGAGTCCCAAACATTTTTACATTTTGTTAATTGAGTCCATCATGCTAATTTTAGCCAAAATTCACTAACATAGATACTTGGCTATCTTATATGGCACGATCGGTACTAACGCAGATGAATTTTACTAATTTTATAATTAATTATTTATTGTTTATTTTCTTTTTCCTTTTTCCTTTTCTTTTCTTTGTGCTTTTCTTTTCAACTTTGGCCTGTGAGGGTTGCCAAGCCCTCACCCAACCTTGCCCAAATTTGGGCAAGGCCATGAGGCCCGCAACCATGATGGTCTAGGCAAGAGCCGCAACTAGAGTTGTTAAAGAAGAAATAATTTTTTAAAAAATAATTTTTATTAAAAATTGTTCACGTCGTATTTGGTTGTGTCATGTAAGATGGCCGACATCCACCTTACCGATTTCCTGCCAAAATTAGCAAGATGGGTTCAATTGGCAATACATGCAAAGATTTAGGACTTAAGACAAAATTAAAAGGTTTAAGATTAAATTAACAAAAGTGTAATATGTTTAGGACTTTTTGAACAATTTTCACCATAGTAGCCATGATAGATTTGGAAATCAAAATTATAGAATAAATATCTTGACAACCTTGAAAATCTAATAATTGTGTTTCAATGGGATTTGATCGATAACGAAATATCTTTAATTGAAAGTCATTCTTCAGCTTTTGATGAGAGGAGACGAGTTTTGTGGTAACTCCAAATAGAAAATATCCAGGTGAACAAGAAATAATTAGAAACCTTTACTTCAAACTTTGAACCAAACTGTACATACAAATCATGCTAGAATTCAATCGACAACAAAGCTTAAAGGTACAACCACTTTCACAACAACAGACATACACGAATTGTGCCAGAATTGAATCAATAACAAAGCTTGAGAACGTATAAAGATGTAATGCCATAATTTAATTGACATTGCAACACCCATGAAATTTCAAATCGAACTATACATACCATGCTGGAATTCAATCAACAACAAAGCTTAAAAGTATAGCCACTTCGGTAGCAACACGCATACACGAATTATGTCAAAATTTAATCGACAACAAAATTGGAGGGCATGCAAAATGTAACACTAGAATTTAATCGATGGCACGGCACCCGGGATAAAGATGTACGATGGAATTTAATCACCAATGCAATTTGGAAAGCTATGGCTAAGGTAAAATATAGTGTATCACAAGAAGGTAAAGATAATTAAAATATTATATTTTCATTGATTTGTGGGGGTCTCCAAAAATTACAACGTGGCTATTTAAAGTTACAATCAACGGTTATCAATGAAGGTTACAAACATAGGTTATAAGTAGTTACAACAAGGAAAAACCTTTCTTGTGATTACGAGAAGTTACAACGAAAAGTTACAAAGAGAGGTTATACAGAGATGTTACTAAAAGAGGTTACAAATAGAGTTACTACAAAGAAATAACTTCCACGTGGTTATGAGATTTACAAAGAGAAGTTACAAACAAGGGTTGCGAACTATTATTGACAATTACGTAAACTCTATTACATTGATGGTTTCTTCAACTTCGTCATCTTGATAGTTGCATCGGAGATTGTCGACTCCACTATCATCAAATCCTTCACGTTGTTAATCACATGTTGAAAATAACTAAAAATCGGATATTTTCTGGTGCAAACAAATTATAATTATAGTCGCAACAAGAATGTCCATCTCTACTATCAATTTTCATTTGGAGGTCAAAATAACTGATTTTTATAAAAATTGAAAATAGTTTTTAATCGAACGTATTTGCACAATTGATAGATGATTCCACTGAGATTTTAAAGGTCCTGGTTCTTGACCCTGAATCGTCGGGTAGCGGGACGCCCGTGAAACGAGGTTTTCAATCTGAGGTAAAACGGCATCACACTCAGATAAATTGGCGAAGGACGGAACAAGTTCTGACATCCATTCGTTTATATTTCAGAAATAATTTTTCTTCTATTTCTATTTTATAAATATATTTATGAGCATTTAAACACATTTGATAATTACATAAATTTTATATTCTCATAATAGAAAAAGAATATAAATGTGCTTAGTGTGACTCTCAAATTTTTTTATGACATAAAATTTCTATTAATTTGTTAATAATCTTCTGAGATTTTTCTTTATTTTTCTTTTTTTTTTTTCCTCTCTTCTTCTTCCTCTTGTCTTGAGCCTCGGTGATGGCTAGCAACTAGCTAGAGATGAGAGTTGGCGATCTCACCAGCCTTGGGAAAGCCACATCAAGGGCCAACGAGGTTGGCCTCACCATGGCCTTGCGAAGCCAACCTCGCTATGGCTAAGTGAGCTCAAGCTTCGCTGGACCTCATCTTTGGTTGATCGCTAGCCATCACCGAGGCTCAACGACCGGTTAGAGGAGGAAGAAGAAGAAAATGAAAAAATTATTTGTTTTAAAATTGTTCTTGAGAACAAAGAAATAATTTCTTTCTACTTATTTTTTATTTCAGTATATTTTCTGACCAGCGATCTATTATGGGAAATCGAAAAATAGGGTAGGTGAGCCTTTTTGTAACCCAGAAAAAAAAAAAAAGTTTGCCCTATCCGAATCCGTAATTTTTTGTGTCTCGTCAAGTGAACCTAATTTGACCTGCTATATTAAGAATTTTTTTCTCTTTTTGCTTGAATTATGGTTGTCTAAAATAGTGAAAATCTCGTGCTATGTAGCCTTGTTACCCAAGATATGTCTAATATCCCGAGTAATTTATAGTGTTTCCTATTTTAAATGGGTCAAAATTACTTGAATTTCTTCAACATGCTAAGCCTTATCTCCTAGATTTGTATATTAGATGTGACAAAATTTAGGTGCTTAAATAAGCTGCAGACTTATATAATCACTTATAGAATGTCACATCACTCAATTATATAATTTAGTTGACAAATATTGTCTCTTGCATTGCTGAAATAACTTAAGAGTAGAATAGGCCATCGATAGATCTTCATCTATCATGATAGGGTAACAATAACTTTTATTGGTGTCATAAACGAACTAATAATTTTCATATAACAATTGCTAGGAAAATTAAAAAATCAATCATTTACTTGTTATACGGATGTTAATTGAGTTTTAAACATTTTAATATTATCAATTTAATCATAAACATTTTTGTGAAACTCCATCCTACCTAAACTTACTTGCGAGCTCTAATTGAGAATGATTGAGATCATGGACCTTCGGCGACCATCAAGTGAGGTCGATCTATAGCCACCGACCCCAGGCAACCTTAAATCACGTTGATTGGAGGTTGCATAGGAACTTCGGGTCAGGGAGGGGTCGGGTGGGGAAGAAGCCAAGCAACTATAATTGATAGAGAAGGAGCGAGACACGGGGTGGGCTGATGTTGGTGAGGGCTTTGCCTAAGGGTGTTAACGGTTTAGTTCAATTTAGGTTTCCATGATACCCAAACTAAAATGAAAGCGTGATTGACCCGACCCGACTCATACCCAAATCGCGTGTTGCCCAAGTCATCAGGTCGGGTTTCGATTTTTTTTCTTAGTGATTCTCATGTGCAGGGTAAAGGGAACCCTGTAGGAGGACGAAGGTGAACACCATTACCTGAAGGACACGATGATGCTGCCAGAGACGATACCTCAAATGCGGATTCCAGCATGAATTTCTTACAACTCATCAAATTCACATCCCAAACCCTCGCTAAAAGCACAAGCACGCGAAGAAAGCAAACTGGAACCGAGGGAGATCCGAGCGAAAAAGATTAAAAAAAGAGAAGGCGAAATGGAGAGAGCGGAGCAGATGCAAATTACTCGTCATGAGAGAGTAAACGAAGATATAATTGTTCTTGAAGAAATCGAAAGTATATGATGAAAGGCTCATCGGAATCACAAGATCTGGAAGGCAAAGATGACCGCGTTCACAAAATTTACAGAAACAGAGCAACCCATTTTGGCAAGAAGGGACGAAGGCAGAGTTGAAGGACTGAAAGGAGCTGTCGGTGAGGACGGGCATGGAAACACAGAGAAAACCGACGACTTTGGAGTTGACGATTTCCAGCTTGACCACGAACCGAAGCTCTCACGAGCCTTGACACGGCGGCGACGGCGATCTATGCTCCTCTCATTCACCATAGAAACAGCATAGTGGAGTCGATGAAGTCGGTCTTAGCTCACTACTGATGCAGCTCTTGTGAAAGGAGAAGATGATTTGAAGGAGGTTTTGCAAGAGCGAGATCTAGGAGTGAAGAGCGAAGGTTTCTTTCTGTTCCCAGGTCTGAAGCATATTTACTGGGCTTCAGTTCGAGTCGGGTGGTTCGGGTACACGGCCCGAACCAAACCGAAACATCAAAACATGCGAATATTTTCATGTTACCTGAATTGGAACAAGACCCAACCCAAAAAGACCTAAGCGAGCTTGGTGTCCCGCCGAAGCAGGTCGCCCTTTGGTACCAGAATTGGCAAACCCGGTGGCAGACGCAGACCCTCGAGCTCAATCACGGCGCCCTCCAGCTCAAGCTCGATGATGCGCTAGCTAAGAAGCGGAAGCTCGGGTGGGACATTGTGTTGCTCGAGAAAGAGTAAGAAAGAAGGGATGAGAGAAAGAAGATGACCAATAAGAAAGAAAGGAAAAAAAAAAAACAAGAAAAAATATTGAAAATGTAAATAATTAAGCAAAACAACATTTTATCCAAAATTGTTCATTTCAGATATTAGTTATGCCATGTAAGACAACCGATAATAATAGGATCACAATGTTAGTATTTTCACGCAAAAATTGACTAGAAGTAATATGTTAGAATTTTGCGAAAATGTTTGAGACTCGGTTGCATAATTGAAAATTTTATAACTTAATTGACATCAATTCAATAGTTTTAGAATTGGTTTAATAATTTTCTCCATATTGCTTAACATAATTATTACTAGAAAAGCACCATCCGGTGATATTTCCCAGCTAGCAACCTTTCAAATGAACTATATTTACTTGGTTGAACGTGTAAAAATTCTCTCGATATGAAGAGCTTTTCCCTACCATCAATGGTAGTTTTACTTGTAAACCTAACGGTTTTATCTCCATCCCTGTCTTCTTCTCTGCTTCTCCGCCAAACCCATATTTTCATCCCACACCTGAATTTCTTCCTCTACCTGCACCAATTGCTCGTCGGCTACTCGTAATACTTTCGATTATACATATCCACTGTCGTGCATGTTAATTCAGCTCAATCAGCAGCACCATTCCTTTTTTTTTTTCTCACAATTACCCGATTATATACTTGCTGCCCACATCTTCTCGCGAATGTATGCCCAATATCTTCTACTGATTCTCCACGGTGAATTCCGCTTGAAGTCAACATCTATGGCAGATTATTGGCGTTCTACCTGTCTACTCTCCTTGGTTGCATGTATTGGTCTGCTGCGCGCTTGCATTCCAAGGTGATTTACTTTCATTGTTGTCTTGGTGTCTGGCTGTTTCATCCATCGTCTCCTCTAATTTGTCCGACGGCATGATCTTCTGTTTCAATCAAGATATTTGCCTTGTTTACTTCGATTTAGTTCTACCTTTCACATCTACGGATTCTAGCTATTGATCCTGAGGAAGAATCTGTGCATCTTGTTGCTTTGTGTCAACGACTGGGTCATCTATGCTCTGCACAGGAAATAGAAATATGGGAGGACGAGCCAACACCAGCCACATTAGCAGAATGTCGTTTAACCCTCGTGGGTAAAGTTTTCACTCAATCCCCTATTAATTTCCCAGCATTACAGAGTACATTAACGAGGGTATGGAGGAATGATCATGTCGACTTTGCTCAAACAGAAAATGGTTTATATTTGGCGAAATTTCGGTCAGAAGCTGAGAAAAAGAGAGTGTTGGAAGGTGGTTTGTGGCTCTTTTCTAATCATTCCTAACACGCCGCTACATTATTATGACTTTACACGATGTCCATTTTGGGTGCAAGTTGTTGGTTTGCCCTTGGAGTGGACTACGGAACATATGATACGAAAGGCAGTTAACCAGATTGGAGAAGTTTTCGAAGTTCGTGTTGATTTTAAAGAACATTCGACTTTACGGGCTGGACGGGTAAGAGGTGAACTTCCACTTAATGAACCTTTAAAGACTGGCAAACTAATTAGGATTGATGGGCGAATGCTGTGGTTGGATTTCCGTTATGAACGGTTGTCTCATTTCTGTTATTCGTGTGGGAAACTTGGCCATTATGTGTCATACTTTGCAGACTATCCTTATGATGAAGCTAAAACAGATGGTAAGGAAAAGATGGCTTTTGGTCCTTGGTTAAGAGCGGAGGTTAAACAATTTAGTCCTTATTGGCAAGCATTCTACAACCCCTCGGAAAGTCCGACTTAGAATGAAGAGACCGTACCTGAGACACCTCCAGCTTTATTACCGACTGTCCCTCTCCTGCCCACTACGGATCGTAGCACTGAAGTACCAAGTGCTCCACCAGCAGTACAACATCATTCTACCCTGAGTGAGCCACTCCAGCACCCCCGGCAGACTTCTCTGCAACCGGGTCATATCATTACGATGGCTTTAATCCTTGCACAAGCAAAACAGAAGGGCCAAATAAGTTCTATTATGGATAAACCATCACAACAAAAACTGAATGCTACCCGAGTTACTCCTAAGTTGGGCCCAGCAAAGAAACAGAAAAGATATTCTCCCTATGAAATGAAAAATATCATGATAGAGAACTTTGATGATACTCAATTGCTGGACACACATGTTTTAGACGCATCAGAAGGGAATATGTGGGCTTTGGTGGCTGGCCCTAAACAGCCACCGATTTACAAATGAAGCTTATCGCGAGCTTCGGGGTTTTGGCAATCCCACAGCGGTTCAAGCTAAAGGCCTTGACGGCCAAAGAAAAGCCTGACTTTTTATTTTTAATGGAAACTAAGAATACTGAGAATGTTCTTAATCGTTTGCAACGACGGTTAAAGTTCAGTCACTCTTTTGTACAGAATCCTGTAGGTCTTGCAGGAGGCTTGTCCTTTTTTTGGAATGACACCTTATCGATAGACATTGTCTGTTCTTTGGCGGAATATTTTGATCTCATCTGTTGGGATTTAGTGGAAGACAAGCTTATGCGCATTACCTGTCTTCATGCACCATACTCCTACCATAATAGACAGTTACTTTGGGATAATCTTCGTGTGATCAGTTCCTCCAATAATCTCCCTTGGATATGTGCTGGAGATTTAATGAAGTCCTATACTCTTGGGAAAAGGTAGGTAGGCGGGCTCCAAAACGGTATAGAATGCAATATTTTTGAGATGTTATCAATGACTGTGCATTTATGGAGGTTGAGAACAAGGGCTGCACTTTTACATGGTCGAATAATAGGGATGGTTTGGAACAAATCAAAGAACGGTTGGACCATGTTCTGTGCACGACGGAGTGGAGACTTCTTTACCCTGAAGCCCAGGTCTTTGCCTTGCCGGCTATGGGGTCTGATCACAGCCCACTTCTCTTGTCCACATCGATATCTTATCCCAGACGTCAACGCCCTTTTGTCTTTGAGGCGTATTGGAACCAAGATCCGGAGTATAGAGGGGTTATTTCTGACACATGGAACTCCCTCCAGGTACGCAATTCCCATCTTTTTCGTAAACTCAGAATTGTTTCTTCTAATCTACGAAAGTAGAGTCGGTCAAAATTTGAGAATGGTCACTTGAGGGTGCCAGCCTTACAACAGCAGCTCCAATCTCTTATTAACAAGCCATATCTTTCCCACACTGATACTGAAGAAGCAGAACTTCTACGTGGGGAAATCCAGACATTATGGCAGCAGGAAGAACAATTTTGGGCTATGCGTTCCCGTGTTAACTGGTTAAGATGGGGCGACAAAAACAGCAAATTCTTTCATGCCACCACAGTGTAGCGGAGGCAAAGAAATAGGATTGGAATGTAAAGGGATGAAAGCCTTAACTCGGGTGCGAGATATTCCGATATTAAAGGAGATGACTTATGACTATTTCTCCAAATTATACACCTCTGTTGGTTACTGGGACTATAGACCAATCCTAGATCAATGTCAACCGCTAGTTTCTGCTGAGATGAATGAGCATTTAATTACTGAGCTTACAAGAGAGGAGGTTCGACTAGCGACTTTTCAGTTGGGTGCGTTGAAAGCTCTAAGGCTTGATGGTCTGAATGGACTTTTTTATCAGACCCATTGGGATATCATTCAGCATGATCTATTCCGATTAGTTCATGAGTTCTTTTCTTTGGGGGTCCTACCTAGAGATCTTAATAAGACGGTACTAGTGTTGATTCCTAAGGTCAACCACCCTGAGAGCCTCGATCATTTTCGACCGATTAGCCTATGTAATTATGCTTATAAGATTATCTCTAAGGTCTTGGCGAATCGTCTCAAACCGTGGCTTGGTGAACTCATCTCCATGGAACAGGCTGCCTTTGTGAGCGGGCGACAAATTCAGGATAATGTGTTAATTGTTCAGAAGGTTATTCATCACTTCAAAACAAGGATCAAGAAGCGTCATTTTAATGCACTTCTAAAGATGGACATGCAAAAAGCCTACGCCAAGGTTGAATGGGATTTCCTGCAGGATTATCTACTTAAATTGGGTTTTCATCACTCCTGGGTTAGCATGGTGATGCAATGTATCACAACCTCATCTTTAAGTGTACGTTTCAATGGAGAACAACTTCAATATTTCCAACCATCAAGAGGCTTACGTCAAGAGGACCCACTTTCCCCTTATATCTTCATTTTAGTGGCGAATGTTCTTTCCTCCCTTATTCATCAAGCTATAAACATGAGCCATCTAAAAGGTATCCAGCTTAACAAGTTTTGTCCTACTCTTTCCCATCTATTTTTCGCTGATGATTCGGTCTTCTTCCTTAAAGGGACCCTTATGGAATGTCAGAATCTAGCCAATATCTTGAAATTGTCTAGCTACTGGCCAAGTCATTAATAGGAATAAGTCTGGCACGTTTTTACTAAATCCTATCCTTGGAGTCTTCAGCACAATTTAGCGGCAGAATTTAGGGTACCAGTATTATAGAAATATGGGAAATACTTAGGAATTCCATCTGATTGGGGAAGATCCAAAACAGATATGTTTAGCTGGATATTAGGCAGGGTAAATGCAAAACTTGAGGGCTGGAAAGAGCTTTTATTATCAAAAGGGGGCAAGGAAATCCTACTGAAATCTGTCGTACAAGCTATTCCATAGTATGCTATGTCCATTTTCAAACTTCCTATATCATTGTGTCATAAGATTGAACAGAAAATCTCAAATTTATGGTGGAGAAATGATAAACAAAGGGGTGGAGTGCATTGGCAACATTGGGAATTGTTAAAAACCAGAAAGATGAATGGTGGGCTAGGCTTCCGAGATTTGTTAGCCTTTAACAAAGCGCTACTTGGCAAGCAGGCATGGCGTCTACTTCAACAGCCAAACTTGTTATGGTGTCGACTTTTCAAATGATTATATTTCCAAACTAAAGATGTTCACTCAGCTAAACTTGGCACGTGCCCATCTTGGGGCTGGCGGAGTATCCTTTTTGGAAGAGATGTCATCCTACCTAATGTACGATGGTCTGTTGGGGATGGGAAGAACATCAAAATTCGTGAACATAGCCGGTTACCCTCTGGCCCTATTGGAGGACCAACTACCAGAGATGAACCAGGGCTAGTGGCAGATTTTATTGACCCTGTCCACAAAACCTGGAATGTTCCTCTTATAACAGATTTATTTGATGTCAACATCACAATAGAAATACTTAATCTCCTTATCAGACCGCTACATGCTGCTGATAAGTTAGTGTGGACAGCAACGAAGGATGGCAATCATATAGTAAAACGCAATTACAGGACTCTTGTCAGCAAGCCAGTACCACCACGGGGCCACCACGCATCATCATCATACCAACAACCTAGCATTCTTTGGCACAAATTATGGAAAATCAACACAGCACAGAAAATCCATCTATTTTCATGGTCAGCATGCCACAATGCCCTTCCTACCAAGGCTAATCTGTATTCTAGGCATATCATCTCTGATCCTATTTGTGAAATCTGCAATCAACACTCTCTAGAAACAATTGAACACTTATTCTTCTTTTGCTCATGGACAAACGGGATATGGAATCATCCGCAGCTCAACATTCCAGTCTCTCCTCTCAACATTCATCGTCTCGATGAGTGGGTTACAGACATAGCAACAAATACTAAACTGGTACCTGGATTGGAGATTATCGCTCATGTATTCTGGCAGATTTGGTGCCAACGCAACAATAGAATCTTCAGACGAATCCGTCCTGATCCAACCCGAGCTGTGATCGATGCTCTTGCCCTGACACGGATTCACAGCCTTTCTTCTCCAAATCATTAACGATCGGAGGAATCGCGAACAGGGCATCCCACTGATAGTGGATCGAGTTTACTATGGAAACCTCCGGATCGGGGATACCTCAAATGCAATATAGATGCATCTCATAAACCGGGAAGTCAAGAAGGAACGGTAGCGTGTATCAGCAGAAATCATCAAGGGGTTCTTACCGATGTCTATACTCGACGATGTCCAGCCGCTTCTCCTTTTCAAGCCGAAGTATAGGCGCTAGCTTTTTCTCATCATCATCTGCTGCATCAGGGACTCAATATGGCCAATATTCTCATTGAATCTAACTGTTTGGTCTTGATCAAGATTCTTCATGCAAAACAGCATCCCCCATGGGAAGAACAAGCGCTGTTCGTTGAGATTGGTCATTTGATTTCCTGTGCCCTAATTTGCGTCTTCAGCATTGCAAGAGGGAAGCTAATGGAGTTGCTAATTGGGCTGTCAAGGCCCACGGCAAATCTGATCGGCCCATAAGCCTTTGGAATATATTTCCTCCTTTTATCTTACAAAGCTTGGTAGCTGCCGAAGCAATAGCTTAGTTTGTAATACCCAGTCCTTTTGTAATGCTCTCAATTAGTAATGCAATACCTATATTTCTGACCAAAAAAAAAAAAAAAAAAAGCCTTTCAAATGAACTGCCCTTACTTAATTAGATATAGCCATGAGAAGATCTGTTTTTGAGTCTCGAGCAAACGCTATTAATAGCACAAAAAGTTAAGAGAACAATATTAATATTTCTCATTTGCAAACCCTCCCTCTTACTGAAGGCTGAGAGGATAACTAAATATGCGTGCGCGAGAGAAGTGTAAGAAATTGGACTTGTGATCACTAACCAAAAAAGAATATATTAAATTATTAAAAATGATCTACATTAGCTCAAGCCTTGTTATGTAGGATGGCCGGCTTCCATGTCAACGAATTCCGGTGAAAATTGTGTGGATAGACTTAATTGCCAAAATATGAAAAAGTTTATGATTCAATTAACAAAATTGAAAAGTTTAAAACTGAACTAGTAAAAGTGCAATAGGTTTAACATTTTTTGGACAATTTAGTCAAAAGTGGTCGACCCAGATGAATCAATTTTACCCAAATTGACCCATTTAATTTATTTTAACCCATTTCTATACAACACGAGTTTAACGACTCATATCTTATTAACTCGGCCAAACTCAAACCCAATTCATAGTCAAACCATCCCGCACTCATTCTCAATATTTTTTCTCCTTATCTATTGTCTTTGAAGATTAGGCAACTCCATCAACCAACTTGCCAAGTCAGTAAAGGAGATAGTGGATTCGAGTCGGGTCGAGTCGTGGCATTGGACTTTACTTGGCACATGGAGCAACATAGAGACGTGGGTGAGTGTCAAGCTGATGGACAATAGCACCTACGCGGAAGGGTTCAAGGTTCGGGAAATGGAATGGGGTGCGAAGGTGGTGGTGTGGTGAAGAGCTGCCTAGGTAACGAGCAATGTTCTCGCTCTCATAAACTGGTTTGCTTTCCACCTTGGTGTCAACACGCTGATTCAGTCTAGTGTCTAAGTTAAATATGACCAATGCTCATCCATAAATTTTTGTAATCATGTTGCCATGTTGCCATCTTCTGGGTGTCGGTGACAATTTTAGTCTATTTAAAATAAATATAACAAAAAAGTTAAGAAAAACTTGAAGGTTTTTTTGTGCCTAATAAATCTCAAAAGCTTAACAAATAGAAAAATGCCAAAATATAAATAAATAATAAGAAGAACAACATTGCAGATGTGGAAAATTCCAAATCTACAACGTTGCTTGCTCTGACGTGAAGCCTCAAAGCTCCAACAGTCCGCAAAGATCGTTGCTTTGGCTCTCTGCAATTTGTTTTTTGTTTTTTTTTGTTTTTTGCTCTGTATAATTGAGTATCTAGAAAATTTAAACTATTATAGAAACAATGTGATTCATATTCGATACCCCAACGCGCTTGTATGTTTTGGTCCCACGTGTTATTGAAGACATTAGCACGGCTGGTTTTCCCTTTCACTATATTAGAGAGCGTGAAAGTAAGATGCCCTTCGCATTACTCTTTGATTAAATGGATTGAAAGTGGGTTCTTTTCGAACCGATTGAAATCGGTCATTATTTTTTTTTTTTGTTGGATCCATTCTTAATTATTCAAATCTTAGGCAATCAATATGTCACTCAAGTCATTAAACACAAGTTGAAATATGAACTCATGATCCATTTTGCTGCCTACAACATATATATTTGACTTGCAAACTTCGAAGTGGAGGGTATTTCAATACTTCCTCTCATCATTCATTTTGAATAATGACTAAGAGAGTACGATTTAGGATTTGTTTATTTCATTAAAAATGAATAATTTGGAATAAATTTTTCAAAAAACTATCGCTCATATCACTTAAAATTATTAGTCGATGATATATTCTTTTATTATTGACAGAAATATATATCTAAATATTTGTATGGACAATGAAAATATTTTTAGATCGTTCATTTTCTAAGCGATATAAGTAATCGTTTTTAAAATAATATATATTTTAAATTATTAATTTTTCCCAAAACAAATGTATTTGCAACGGAAAAAGAGCCCGGGAAGTGCTTGCTAAGGAAAGACAGCCGCACTTAGCGCTCGAATTTAAGTATCTCTCCCATCCCAAGAAAAAGTAAAAACAAACAAAAGATTGATCACAAGACTGCCATTCAGAAAATGGGGGCAAAGCCAGCCTGTCCAACCACGAATCGAGGCTTTTGTCTTTTGATCGCTAAGCGGAGTCCTGTCAGAGTCTTCTAGCAATTTCATGTCTCTCTATTTTCTTATATATATATATTGTTTGATACATTTTGGAGTCATAATTGGAGAGCCAGAGATTTTAATTTCGACTCTAGATAGTAACATTTCAAATAAAAAAAATAGGACCATTTCCCGCACGCTCCTTTTTAAAAAGCCCAATGTCCATAATTTTTATTAGAATAGTTTATCAATTTTCGGACTATAACTAATATATCAATGATTATGAACTGTGAATTTGTGTTAACAAAAGGTACACACGATAATTACTGTAATCAGTACCCTACTTGTGTTTGTACTCTGATATATAACACCCACATATAATTTGTTATTGAAGTAATATAGAGGAACAAATTATGCTATCTCCGTGAGCCTTAATGTCCGAGTCAAAAGGCTAATCATAAATAAATATCAAAACTTAAATTAAAATTACCTATTACATGAAAGGGTCAATTACTGATCAAACTAGTACTACACGCTAGAAATCTGGCCCATTTTTTTTTATCATTCATGTAATTAAAAACTTAGTCTTGAAGAAACAAAAAGAACATTAATTGAGAATCATTGAGGAGGAAGAGAATCAATTCAATATTGAGATTTGACGGAGTTCTTGGATCTCGTGAATGGATGCTTCTACCAATGAAGGGGATATCAATGAGGTCAAAGCTCGAAATTCCAGTGCAAACCGAGACACGAGGAGAAATTTAGGATCTCTCTACAGGAAACAGATATTGAGTTTTATTTTATTTTGCCATTGATAAGAAATAAATGCTGGACTTTATTATCAGATTCTTTTGATACTGACTTCACATGGTGATAGCTTTGGACTCACCCCAGCATGTGGATGACATTGATTATGCCTATGTACTTAAATTTCATTAAAAGGAGGATACCTGAATATCCGTAGAAAATTTGATTCGCTACACGATATCTAGTCAATCAAGTTCATAAACTTTTAAGAATTCCATCATCTCTATTTTACGTAAAACAAGTTATATTATTACTAGTATAGCAATTGAGTGGTATCTCGAGTTAGCTATCGCGCATCAGATTAAGTAGACCTCAATCTCATCTAAAGCAAGTCATCCATGTGTTAAGTTAGGGGATCCATAACGTGGTTTAACCCCAAGTGGCTGTGACTACTAGGAATCGATCTTATTACCTGACATTGAAATGTAAAAGTGCCAATCGTTCTAACCAAAAACCAGCAGAAACAGTTTGATATGAAGAAAATTCCAATTCTATGGTTCATGGAGTCTAGGGTACACTTGAAGGTTACTTGCTCCATGGCTATCATGGGGTCAATTTTCTTAGTCAAAGTAATGTTTTGCAAGTCATATAATATATAATGTGTAAGAAAAATCTATCACGTTATTCGGCACAACAAGGATGAAACATGTGCCTATCGTTTGACCGTCACTATAAACCCAAGTTCTATGGGATTTGGTAACATGATTTGCGGGACAAGCTTCGCCAGCTAAAATTAAAATCCATTCTTCCTCACTTAGCTGTAAATTCATCGTAATTGAGCATCTAGGAATATTTTTTGGCAGCATTCCGCACACCTCTTCTTTTGCAAAACCCTAGAGGAGCACCCAACTCAGAGTCGATAACACGTGCAGTGCGACCCCGAACAGGTCGGAAACTCGAAGTTCATGAACGAGAGATGAAACGAAAGGAAGTCAGATGGAGACGGCTCTCGGCCGCGGAAACCCTGGATTGAATGATGCGACTGGTGCAAGCAAGGACAGGGGCCTGCGCGCCAGAAAACACCACGTCGTTTCTCCTAAGTTAAAGCAAACGTAGGTTGTGCATCAGACCCGCAGATCCAGAACCTCATGATCTGGAGTGACCCTTTGTTATATGTCTTACCATTTTAATAAAGAGTAGTGGTGTCCACGTTAATGCAGAGTCCAGAAAAACTGCATCGTATAGACCGGAAGGATGCCAGATTAGAAACTCGAGAAATCTTACATCGTACTGTGCATGTAAATAGCTAGGCTAGGCAACAAATACCGTCTTCTTACTTCCATCGTTTTTGGCTCGTCAAAACCGACCCGTAGCTTTTTAAAAAAAAATACGTGATGAACTAAGAAGAAGTCCCGGAGAATTGGTGAATCTAACTCACAGGCTTGAAGGACAGAGGTAAAGACGAATAGGAGAATGCACCCTTTGAGTATTGCACTTATCCCATAATTTTATCGTCACTATCCTGTTATTTGTACGATTAAATTAAGTCGCTTATCTTACGTATCGATTTTTCTGGGATCCATTTTCATTAACAAGTCAGAATTTGTTCGTGTGATAATTATAAATAAGACTATTCACGATAAATGGTTACCATACAAAGCATCCCCGTTCGACGTACTAAAATACCTCCAGAATCAGCTCTGTCTAAACTACATTGGAGCATACTCTCATTCAACAATTATAATTGCCTCATCTTATCATTAGTTATGTTCAATCAACTAGATCATGTAATATGTCAATTGAGCACGTGCCCTTGAGATCGCAATAAGTGGAGCGGTCCGAAAGGGCACACATAAGTTCAACTTTAATAAATTCCACCTTATCCTGGCTGGCTAACATTAGAATAATGAGGTCTTATCAGAGGAAAAAACCATTCAGAATCACTTCATAAACCCCCTATAAATTCTTCCTCGAGAAGACCCAAATCACCCACTTCTCTTCACGCAAATCCTCTCTCCGAAAAGCCCTCAAGAGACACAGAAAAGCAGAAGCCATGGAGTCTGCTCCAAGCAAGGCTTTTCTGCTTGTTCAGCTCTTGCTCCTACTCAGCTGCTTCCAAGAAGCCTCCTGTTTCTTCCCCCATCCACCGGCTTACCCTCCGACCCAGCACCACGACCACGACTACCACCACCACCACCATGCTCCCGGCCACCCTCCAGTCCTCCCACCTGTTCACCCGCCGTCTCCCTACCACAGTCATCCCTTGATCCCTGCACCCGCTCTTGTTCCCTCCCATCCTCCGGCCCCAATTAAACCGCCGTTCCATTGGCCATTTAGGACCTTCATAGCCATTCAAGGTGTCGTTTATTGCAAGTCCTGCGAGTACACCCTCAATGGCGCTAAACCCATTATCGGTGAGTACACTTCGTGAGTATACTTTTTAGAAAGAAAATAAAATCTCGCTGCCCCTATATTCATGACATGATTAAAAAGGTGGAGAAGGTACTGCAAATATATAATCATTTTACTTCTTATCATACCTCGCAGTCAGAAATGGTCGTTTATAAGAAGTTGGTCGAAAGCACGCAAGATAGTAAAGTCGTTCAAATGTCTAAACACGAACTCACCGCATTATTTATTTGACAAAATATTGTGGACCATCTAAGGATAGTTTCATTATTATTTCTAGCACTATTCTTTCCAAGAGAACCGAAGCCAATTACCTCTATGCTGTACTTCATAGAGTTCAAGGACAGTATTCCTCCATACCGTACTTCATTTCCTAAGTTCAATTACTTTAATTTCTTTAACTTCCATTAAACGATGGTGCGATTATTGTTTTGAAGAAAAGTTTTTCACTAGCAGCCTTAATCACCATTCCAATGTTCTTCGACGGTATTCATATATCATAATAAATCTGAAATGGCCTTTGTAGATGAGGAGAGTAAAAATTATTTGAAACAGCAATCTCTTTTCGTTAGCTTCCCACCAGTTTTCTTCTCGACAAGCATAACAGGAGTAATCTCTGTTTTTATTAGTTATAAAGTCAGAAGGTTGAAAATCATCTTGAAATGACTAGTTTTCTTCATCAGCTTCTACGAGTTTCTCCTTTCCCGTTAGAGCTACATTTAGTAACCGGCTGGTATGTTCATGGTTCAGGTGCCGTAGTGAAGCTCTGGTGCAAGAACACCAAGTACCCAGCATGGGCGACTGCGACAACTGACAAGAACGGCTACTTCTTCCTCGAAGCTCCGAAGACAGTCTCAAACTTTGCCACCCACAAGTGCAAGGTCTTCTTGGTCTCATCTCCAATCCCCTCATGCAGTGAGCCATCCAATCTCAATGGTGGATCAGTGGTGCCCCCTTGAAGTTTGAGAAGCTGGTCTTGGGAAGCCCCTGTTCACCCTCTACTCGGTTGGACCCTTAGCATTCGAGCCCAAGTGCAGAGCCCCAGGACCCAAGTGAACTCCCCATCGTGTGTCTCTCTAGCTTCTATTGTCGTTGAGTGTTACCGTGGTTCCAGTTTCATGAGAGAAAAGGTTGTTCTTGTGCCTTAATGTATTTGTTAGTCGGTTTATTTGAGTGACAATAAATGATATAAAAGAGGGGGTGCACACCTCTTACTACAGAGATTATCTTTTACGTACAAAAAAGTTACCTCAAAGGCCACAAAACATAAGGTTACCCAAAAACGATGAGTTTTTGTCAGCTTAGAGTCAACCAAAGACGACAAATTATTTAGTGTTTTTTTACTTTAAGTCAACCACAGACAACGAGTTCTTAAGTTTATTGCCTTAGGTCATTCCTTAAGGCGACAAAATTAGAGCTTCGTTCCCTTAAGCTGAACTCAAGCGACAAATCGTGATTTCGGCTCTTGTTTGACTCTCCTTTTCCTTTTTTCACTACCTTGCTTGCCGGTGTATCTATTGTCGTTTGCACCGTCGCGCCGGGGGTTGACACGTGTGCCCATGGTTTCATAGCCTCTTCCGCATTATACTTAGTTTCACGGGTATAAAATTCTTCCAAAGTGACAGAAAACAAGAAAAATATGGCAGCATCAAAAGGGGATTGGGGATTTTGATGGCCGCCTCATTAAATCGACGAAGATAATCTCTAATTACACTCCCGGTTGTTGCTTAATTGCCAGGGATGAATTCTATATTCTCTGGAAGCGTAGGCTGCTGGAGAAATGGGTTTGCCAATTTATGAGGGGGGCTGACAGACGGCGGTTTTAATCTGCTAAACCATATTTTGGCTGCCTAGTGGGTCGCCAGGAAAGCCCAACATATATAATCGCGTCCGGTGCTGGGTGCAGCACCATAACAACTCGAAACGATTCAACATGATCCAAGGGGTATCCCGAACCTGTCATGCTGGTGTAAATTAGGCATTTTGAACCCTTTTGGAAGTGGAGCAACCATCATCTCGTTAGTGAACTTAGGATCATGACAACTGGAATTTGCTCCGATGTTATCGACCAATATGTGCTCCATTTCCATAATGCGTAGATCTGCGCCGCTATCATCCACTCGGTTTGTGGAGCTGGATGTTACTTGCCTGACTCCATGTCCATTTCCTAAGTTCACAGGTTGGACTACCGACCCGCCTCCCCTGGGCAATGCTAGTCACGACTTGACCCTGCAAACCCCCCAATATGTATATAAAAATCATATCAACCTAGTTTTCCAAAGTGAAAAAAAAAAAAAAAAACGAAAAAAGATCTCTGATAATGCCCCCATTTGATGTCAAAACAGGCTCCCATGGCACATAGGGTCCGTGAGCAAAGGTGGCTGGCGCATGCTCGCAGCCAAAGGACTGCACATTAGAGGAAGAGCATGGAACTGTAGCCTAATACTTTAAAAAACCTCCTTTAACTTTTGTCTCAATTCTATCTTTTGTTTCATTAAAGAAAAACTTCCAACTCAAGTTTAGGCCCAATTCTACCTAAATTTTTTTATCATAAAAAACCCCAACTTTATGTGTAGTACCAATTATGTTCTAAACTTTTCTTTTTCTTTTTATCTTGTATGAAAATTCCAACTTCAATTTTACTCTATTTTTTTTTTTGTGTCTTATAAAAAGATCATCAATTTTTGCACGAGTCATAAATTTGCCTATTAACCATCTATTAAAATCGCCCTTAGTGATATTGCGCTTGATCTTCAATCTCTCATGTTTGGAAATGTTCCATCTCCCGTGGTTAGGGAGCTCGTGCTCTGAATGCTCGAACCAATCGTGCTTAGTAGCATTTCATCTCGGTTGTCAATGAAATTTTTTTTGAATCAAGGGTTAATGGGGGTAGATTTGTGACTTAAGTAAAAGTTTGTGGTTTTCTATGAGATTGCAAAAATTTTTAGGGTAAAATTGAGATAAGACCTAAAGTTAAGAGTTTTCTATATATATATAGAGCGAAGGTGGTGCATGCTCGGCTTAGGAATGTGAGTAAGGACCATGGGACTTATTGAGCAAAAAATTGGAAGAATTCAAACCTGCACCGGGTTACTTTTACATGTTCTTGTGGAGGGTCATTGGATTATATTGGACATGTGGCAATCTATGAATCACGAATGATGAAAAGCTATGATATATAGCATCGGTCCTATTAGGGATCAATGCATATTCAACTATTTAGATAGTGATAACATTATTGTGTACTCCCAATAAAATTACAGTAAAATCAAAATCAGCCAGTTGAATAACTCAAAAAATTTATCAAGTCGAATACTTGAGACTCATTTGTCATTGTTATATGCACTTGTCAACGTAACAATGACGTGTTAGAAAGGTTGATTGGTTGATCAAAATCACCTCATCGAAGGCCATAGTCAAATTCAAGCCCGAGCTCAAACACTACAAGCACTGAAGCTCCCTCAAAAGCCTTTGAAATTATCGCTCGCAATCAAGTCCTCGCCCCAGAAGCTCGAGCACCTCTCTCCGACCATCCTCGATTTCCCCTCCTAATACTCAGCTCGTACATTGGAGAAATCCTCGTGAAGTGTTTTGAAGTTGACAAAACGTTTCCATCGATCTAGTGCGAAGGCTTGCGAGACTCTATTTAAAGTCTCGAAGACCTCAAGACAGCCAAACTCAAGACTCAAAGTCTATCCTCATTGTGATTTCTAATCCGTTGAAGAAAGGCTTTCGAGGTGGATGTTTCATTAAGGATGTGGCCTTATCGGCTGGAGAAGATCTCTTGGCTGGATATGACATAACGGAATCCTTTGTTTGATCATAATTGATTTGAATGATCCGATGATTGGCAAAGTATACTTGGAAGGTTCTACTTATGAAAACCGAGATCCTGATTGTATGGGCGAACATGATTGATGGGCTATCGACATGTTCCTTTAATAGCTCGAATGATCTTGCTAATTGATTCCGTCCAACGGGTAGATTGGAGGAATTCCTTTGGTAAGTGCCAACGGGTATGATGGCATGAAGGAGTATATAAGGAAGACGTTCCGGTTGTTTGAGAGTGTGCACGATAGAAGAATTCCAAAGTCGAAGCTTCTTGTTCTTAGTCAATTCATTTATTGAGCAAAATCGTGTAAACAAAGAGAGTCTATATTCGTGAGAAACCTTGAGGAAGTGTGTTAGAACATCTACCTTTGTGGAATCAAGGAAAAGCTGTCTTGTAACTCCTCTTTTGTTCATAGTGAAATCCGGCGGTGGGCTGTCGGTGCGGAAGAGTGAACGTAGGCTTGGAATAAGCCGAATTACTATAAATCTTGTGTACATTTCTCTCTTCCCTAACCTTTACTTTACTTTGATCGTATTTTCCTTTCCATTGATTGTCTAGAATCACTTCCGTATTTCGAGAATTTGTTTGCACACCTATTCACCCCCTCTAGGTGCTTATACTAGCTATCTCAATTGGTATCGAGCACATGTACTCACTTTTGTTGAAGTGTTTTACTTGAGTTAAAGATCCATGGCTAGTATGTTGGCTCCAGGGCTGGTAGAAGGGCAAAGCAATACCAGACCACCTTACTTTGATGGAAATGATTACAACATATGGAAAAACAAGATGAAAGCATTCCTAAGATCAAAGGATCCTCTGGAATGGGACGTTGTAGAAAAAGGAATCATTCCTAAAGCTGCATCTGCCTCGGAAAAGAGGAAAAGATGTTGTTGAGTCTAGCGAAATGACTCGGGAAGAGAAAATCAAGAGACAAGCTCTTGATGCAAAAGCAATTTATTATTTATATTGTGCTCTATCCCTACTGAATATAACAGAATATCTTCTTGTGTTACAGCTAAAGAAGTGGGATAGATTACATATTACCTATGAAGGAACCGATCGAGTGAAAGAGACTAGAATCAACATTCTCCTCGGCCAATATGAAGCCTTCAAAATGAAACCAAGAGAATCTATAACGGATATGTTTAGTCGCTTTACAAAAATCGTGAATGGTCTTGAAAACCAAGGTCAACCAATTTCTGATCCCATGAAAGTAAACAAGCTATTGCGTGGACTCTCCAAGGATTGGAATCACATAAAGACCTCAATCAGAGAGACCCAAAGAATCATGCCACTATCTCGGTTGATGAGTTGGTTGTGACTCTTCAGTCTTATGAAGTGGAACGAATCAATGAAGACGAAGACCCTAAAGGTAAGAAATCCATTGCATTAAAATCTAATGATGATTCGATCTTACGGATTACGAAGACGATATGGATGATGAGGAACTTGCTCTCATGATAAGAAGATTGAAAGCTGAACGAAAAGGAAGAAGATTCAATCCAAAGAAACAAAGTTTTCAAAAGCAACAGACTAAGTCGGTTGAGGATGATGAATCAAACAAAGATGTAGTGCGCTTTGAATGCAAGAAAAAGGGACACATCGGACCCAGCTGTCCTCTTAGAGGAAGAAGAAAGGAAAAACTGAAAAGTATCGAAAAGCTCTTAAAGCTGAAACACAGGTGATACAAAGTGTGAAGAAAGTGATGATGAATATGCCAATATATGTCGATGGCTCAATCGGATTTAGAATCAAATTCGAGACAGATTCAAACTCGAAAGCGAATTTGAGGTAAGTAACTTCAAAATCCCCATTAAGGTTTCAAAGTATATTGATGAATTGTGTTTTAGTCTTAAGACTTCTCTTAAAAGAATTTCCGAACTCAAGAAAGAAAATTCTGCTCTAAAACAACAGGAAAATATTTTGAAAGAAAAAGTGATAAGTTTAGACAAGAATGTTTCTTCTCTTAAAGAAAGTGAAGATAATTTGTTAAAAGAAAATGCATTCTTGAAAAGTGATATCTCAAATATTTCCAAAAGATTTTCTATAGGATCTGAGAAATTGGAAAAAATTCTTTCTATTCAAAGACCTTATTTCAATAAATCTGGTTTGGGAATGATTTCTTTGAAACCATTCCTTTAATAGATTTTCCTAAAGTGAAGGAAAGAATCAAACAAAGACCCACAAGAGATGCTTACAAAAATCATTTTAAAATGATCTTTGTAAAACCATTTAGTCGCAATGCTTTGTCGGATGCTCAAAGTGCAATAGTGCGAGATCATTTTGAAAAAGAATGTCCCATGATTTGGAAACACATTAAGAAGGTATGGGCGAAAACCGCATATCATACTAACACCAATGGACCCAAGAAAATATGGGTACCAAAGAAGGTTTGAGTTTCTTTTTAAATGCATATCACTATCAAGAAAAATGTAAAATGGTATCTGGATAGTGGATGCTCAAGACACATGACGGGAGACTCAAATTACTTCATAAAGCTTTTTCGAGTAAATGGTGGAAAAGTCTCTTTTGGAGGAAACGACAAAGGAAAAATTGTGGGATTTGGAACTGTAAGATTGGAAATCTCACAATCAACAACGTTTCCTTAGTAGAAGGGTTCAATTACAATTTGCTCGGTATTAGTCGGCTATGTGATGCTTTTGGTTTCAAAATCAACTTTCAAGAGGGAATATGTTCGGAATTAGTAAAGATTCTACTCGAGTCATTCATGGGTCGAAGACATGGAAATATCTACCTCTTGGATGTGAAACCAGATGAATCACAATGTCAATCTCAATTCAAGACGAAGCAAACTTATGGCACGAGCTTGGGCACGTCAACATGAAGCAAATAGCCAAAATCTCAAAGCAAAGAAGCTTGTTCGTGGTCTACCCAATTTATCATACCAAAAGTCTGATTTATGTACACCATGTATATTAGGAAAATAGGTAAGAAATTCATTTAAACCAATAAATCAAGTTTCCACTAACCGTGTACTGCTTGACTTACGCATATGGATCTATTTGGACCAACCGAAACACAAAGCATTGGAGGTAAAAATACTGCCTGGTAATTGTGGATGATTACTCACGATTCACTTGGGTATATTTCTTGGCAAGTAAGTCTGAAACTTTCTCTTACTTTGAAAAGTTTGCTAAAAAGGTTCAAAATGAAAAATGGTATGTTATCTCAAGTATAAGAACAGATCATGGAGGTGAATTTGAAAATAATGATCTTACAAAATTCTGTGATGAATCTGGTTTCCAGCATGTATTCTCCTCTCCATATACTCCAGAGCAAAATGGAGTTGTGGAAAGAAAGAATAGATCTCTTTAAGAAATGGCTAGAACTCTTTTAATCGAAAGTAACATCTCTTCACGTTTTTGGCTGAAGCAGTTTCTGACATGTTACATTATAAATATAGTTTTCTAAGGCCTATTCGGAAAAAACACCCTATGAACTATTCAAAGAAAAGAAGCCTATTGTTTCATATTTTCATGTATTTGGATGCAAATGTTTCATACTGAAAAATGCAAATGATCGAGTTGGTAAGTTTGAAGAAAAGTCAGATGAAGGCATCTTCCTTGGATATTCAACCACAAGCAAAGCGTCTGAGTCTACAACAAGAAGACTCAAATAGTGGAAGAATCAATGAATGTTAAATTCCAAGACTCTATGCAAAATGAATCCATTCAGACTCATCTTGAAGAATTTGAACCTGCTCCAGACTCTACAAAGTCTAAAATAGCTCAGACTTTGAAAGACCAGCAACAAGTGACTATTGAAGATTCAAGTGAATGAAGTGACCATCAATCGACATATTAACCAGCAGCTGAAACATAAGTCCAGTCATCCCAAAGATCTTATTATTGGCGACATCAATGAAAGAATTCGCACAAGATCCAAAAGGCGCGAAAAGTCTAGTGCTGTGACTCTTGTTTCTGAAATAGAACCCAAAAGCATAGAATAAGCTTTATCTGATGAAAGCTGGATTGAAGCTATGCAAAAAGAGCTCAGGCAATTCAGTATTAATGATGTCTGGGAATTAACTCCTAAACCAAAAGGTAAATTTGTTATTGGAGCAAAATGGGTTTTCGGGAACAAGATGAACGAGAAAGGAAAAGTCATAAGAAACAAGGCAAGACTCGTGGCCAAGGGATACACACAAGAAGAAGGGATAGACTATGACGAGACTTACGCACCAGTAGCAAGGTTAGAAGCAATTCGATTATTACTTGCTTTTGCTTGTTATAAGAATTTCAGGTTATTCCAAATGGATGTCAAAAGTGCCTTCCTAAATGGATTCATCCAAGAGGAAGTCTATGTGGAACAACCACACTGGTTTGAAGACCCAAGGAAACCGGACTCGGTATTCGGACTCAAAAAGGCTTTATACGGCTTGAAACAAGCACCTTGAGCTTGGTACGACAGGTGAGTAAGTTTTGATTGAAAATGGATTTGTTAAAGGTAAAGTAGACACTACTCTTTTCATTAAAAGAGAAAGCAAAAGTTTTCTACTTGTTCAAATATTTGTCGATGATATTATCTTTGGATCCTCTAATGAAAGTCTGTGCAAGAAATTTTCTAAGACTATGCGGGATGAATTTGAAATGAGCATGATGGGTGAGTTAACCTTCTTCCTTGGACTTCAAGTGAAACAAGCGAAGGAAGGAGCTTTTATTCATCAAGAAAAATATGCTAATGATATTGTGAAGAAGTTTGGATTGGACAATTGCAAAAAGGCTGATATACCAATGTCAAGCTCCGTGAAGATAGATAAAGATGAAGAAGGAAATAAAGTCGACCAAAGTTATCTTTGAGTATCATCGGTTCACTTCTTTATCTTACTGCTTCTAGACCTGATATTTTGTTTAGTGTTTGCATTTGTGCCAGATTTCAAGCAGACCCTAAAGAATCACATTTAAATGCTGCAAAGCGTATTATCAAATATATTGCATCAACTTCAAGCTTCGGTCTCCGGTATCCTAAAAGGGGAGACTTTACTTTTCTTGGGTACTTAGATGCAGACTTAGCCGGATGTAGAGTTGATAGAAAGAGCACCTCGGGTACACATCAACTACTTGGAGCGGGGACGGTGTCTTGGTTTTCAAGGAAACAAAGTACGGTAGCTCTCTCTCTACGCGAAGCAAAATATGTAGCTCTTGGAAGCTGTTGTTCTCAAATTCTGTGGATAAAACAACAGCTAAGAGACTTTGGAATTGAAGATTCATGCACGGAGATTAAATGTGACAACACCAGCGCAATCAATCTCACCAAAAATCCAATTCTTCACTCAAGAGCAAAGCATATAGAGATACGACATCACTTCATTAGAGATCATGTTCAAAATGGAGAAATCTCGATTCAATTTGTTGACTCAAAGAACCAACTGGCGGATATATTTACAAAGCCTTTGGAGAAAAATCAATTTGAAATTATCCGTTCCAGACTCAACATTTTGAAGATTGAAGAAGTTAAAGTCTAGAGACTCTCAGACTCAGACAAATAAGACTTTGACTGCAAGACTTTGACTGTAAGTTATTCTCTCTCTCCAATCTCATCTTGAAAAAGGTACGATTATTGTTATCTCAAACGCTATCTTTAATTGACGAAATTATTGCATCGTTTCTTTTAGAAAAAGAAGTTATCTTGATATGACCATTTTCGAAAAGGCAGTTATTTTTTTTTTAAAAGGCATCTTTTCACTTACCATTACAACGGTTGGTATCCCCTCCTTTCGACTTGTCTTATATACGGTTAGTTTCTCTTTGCTTAACTCCAAAACCCTAAAAAGCACCAATCTTCCATTCCTGTTTTCTTCTCTTGTTTAATCTTGAAAAGTTGTCATCTTTCTTGGGAAAGTCAAGCAAGAAATCTTTCAAAGACTAAGAAAGATGTCGTCTTCAAGAAAGTCTTCGAGGATCGCAAGCGGGGGACCACGGCGAATGAGTGAGGGCCTACGCACTTCGATCTCACTTTGAAGAAAAAGTGTCTCCAAATCAGCGAGAGCCCACAACATTCTCGGCGGCGTTATTCTCCTCCATCTAGTCCTTAAGATGTTGATCATCATCAAAATGAAGAAATTATTGAAGATGCGAGACCACATGTAAGAGTTCAAAGGCTCTCTTTTATTTATAAGCTATATCGTGCTTTAAAAGGGGCTGGTACTCCATTGAACTATGTGGATGATTTTCTTAAGGACAAAGGATATGGCAATGAATATATCTTTTTGCGAAAAATGGAAAGTTTGGGAATTGCTCGTAAGGGGGTGGCAGAAGAAACCCTTGCGAATATCCCAAGTGACCCTCGTGATTGGGGAGTTAATCCGGTGGATGGAAATGATGATGATAAATTATACGGCGAATTTCAACCAAGAATGGGAGTTGCGGCGAAAATTGAGGAAAAGGGGAGAGTTGTTTAGATCGAAGGAAATGAAGGATTTATACTCAAAATTGCTTAAGCGTGGGGTGATAAACCCTAGGAGTGTGGATTTTGACTTTCTAGATGCTTGTAAATGTGAACTTAAGGGAAAAGTTCGGTCATCTTCAACTTGAGAAATTCTGCTCGACACAACGAGGCCTATCCTCAACTAACCGCATATTTCTATTCAAATATTAGTTTCTTAGATGCGAATAGATTCTCCTTGATGTCAAAGATCAAGACTTTGTTGTGAATATGGATATCTTTGGCGGATGTGTTAGGAGTTGAGAGGGAAGATATCAACGGATAAAAGTTTCGTTACTCGTACTACTCGGAACTTGTTAAGGACAAGAGAACGAGAGGGAAAGATTTCCTATTCAAGGATGAGTGCATTTAACATCTTGCTACACAAAATTGTAATCAATTGCCTCGGACCCGAAATCAACTTCCAAGACCGATGTCTCAAGTTCGGAGGCAAAGCTAATGTATGCCATCATCACTGGAAAAGGTTTTCTCTTCCTCACACTTTGTTATGTTCCACATGTATAGAGCTGTGATGAAGGACGGAGGACAATTTCCTTATCCGGGTCTTGTGACGAAGTTATTCGAGACATCGAACATTCAGCCTCCGCAAATTCTTTGTGTTCGATCGTGCGATCATATGGTGGTAGGACTGAAAATGGTGACCAAGATGCGTCTGAAGGAACTAAGCAAGGCATTGGAGAAATTTAAGGAGAAGACTCTAGTCAAAACTCCTCAATTCTCTTCTGCAAGAAAAAGAAAAGGGAAGGAGCCCATGGGTGCTCCATCTAAGAGAAGAAGAGCTCTCCTTGTTGATGATGAAGATGATGAGGAAAACATCACTATTTCTGCTTTGAAGAATCTCAGTCAATCTGTTCCCGGATAAAGAGTCGAACGGCGGAGACGAAGAAAGAGAAAGAGAGAAAGAAGCGAGAGGAAAAGAAATGGAGCAAAGAGAAGAAGAAGAAGAAAGAGATGCTGAGCAAGAGAGAGTTGAAAAAGAAGAAGAAGAGAAAGAGATCAAGAAGAAGGAGAACATGAGGAGCACTCTCCACCAAGGCATGAACACAAGGGGAGACCAAGAGAAAAGAGGAATGTCCTCAAATCCTACAACCAGTGAGGGAGTCAGTCGATCCCCAGCAGATCCAGAGGAGGTTTTTGCCTCTCAATTTCCTGAGGAAGGTCATGAGGTTTCTTCGCCAAATCTGCGTGATTATGCTAATCTACCATCGTGCATTTACTCCATCGGATCGTGTTAATGTCGGTACGCGGACCGAAAATTCAGCGGAGACTTTCGCGAGTGATGGATATTCTCTTGGAGATGCAAGGTCGAGATATATGCATTGGGATGTGAAGTTCAGAACTTGCGAGAATGCGGGACAAGTCTCTTCGGGTTCATTAAATGATCAAATCCAAGCCCTTTCTCTTGATTCGGGCTAATGCTAAGGGTGAGGATGTTGCACAACTGAAGGAAGACTTGAAAAGGCTGGAAGGCATCGTTCAATTGATGGGAGATTTCTAGCTTGTTCGTGTTCCCAAGAATCATTGACTTCATTTTCATCTCAATTTTTTATGCTGACAAAAAGGGGGAGAGTTGTGAGACTTGAAAAACTTTGAACTTAAATTTGTCGAATTTTTGGCTTGTTTGGTTTGTGGTTTGTTTTGACTTGACTTTTGAGTCATGTGTGTCTGGATGTGGACTAAATTTGGATTTGACTGCTTATTATTAACTATTATTGATATCTTATGGATGGCTTTACTGCATACTGGACTAACCTATTTTCTGTGGTTGTAGATTCTAGTGTTATTCATTTAGCTATTTATCTCTATAAGATATGCATATGTGTTTGAGAAATGTTTTGCAGGTCAAAGTTTTCCAAATCTGCAAGAAAGTTTTGTCACCATCAAAAATGGGGAGATTGTTGGAGAAATCCTTGTGAAGTGTTTTGAAGTTGACAAAACGTTTCCATCAATCTAGTCTAAAGGCTTGCAAACTCTGCTATTTAAAGTCTGAAGACCTTCGGACAGCCAGACTCAAGACTCAAAGTCTATCCTCATTGACAGTTTCTAATCCGTTGAAGAAAGGCTTTCCAGAACTTGATGTTTCATTAAGGATGTGGCCTTATTAACTGGAGAAGATCTCTTGGCTGGATATGACATAACGGAATCCTTTGTTTGATTATAATTCATTTGAAGGATCCGATGATTGGCAAAGTATACTTGGAATGTTCTACTTATGGCTGAGATCCTGATTGTATGGGCGAACATGATTGATGGGCTATCGACATGTTCCTTTAATAGCTCGAATGATCTTGCTAATTGATTCCGTCCAACGGGTAGATTGGAGGAATTCCTTTGGTAAGTGCCAACGGGTATGATGGCATGAAGGAGTATATAAGGAAGACGTTCCAGTTGTTTGAGAGTGTGCACGATAGAAGAATTCCAAAGTCTCAAGCTTCTTGTTCTTAGTCAATTCATTTATTGAGCAAAATCGTGTAAACAAAAGAGAGTCTATATTCGTGAGAAACCTTGAGGAAGTGTGTTAGAACATCTACATTTGTGGAATCAAGGAAAAGCATCTTGTAACTCCTCTTTTGTTCATAGTGAAATCCAGCCGGTGGATGTCGGTGCGGAAGAGTGGACGTAGGCTTGGAATAAGCCGAACCACTATAAATCTTGTGTTCATTTCTCTCTTCCCTAACCTTTACTTTACTTTGATTGTATTTTCCTTTCCATTGATTGCCTAGAATCGCTTCCGTATCTCGAGAATTTGTTTGCGCACCTATTCACCCCCTCTAGGTGCTTATACTAGCTATCTCACTGTCTCCTCGCTCGCGCTCGACCATCCAACCAACCATCGTCTAGGGTAGCAATGGCTAGTGCAATATTGGACCTTGTAGCAAAGGAGAAGGCAATTAGGGAGAAGGGTTCTTGGTCCACCGGTTGCCATGTGAGGTGGAGCCACCGCGGTTGTTGCCGTTTTCTTCGGTGGCTTCAACCCAAGCTTTGGGTTCTTCTTTTGTGAAATTTTTGATTCACTATACTTTTTTATTCAATCAAGTCCCTAAATTTCTAAGAATCCATTCGTTTCAATTTTATGAAAAACGAGTTATGTTATAACTGGCATAATAATTGGGTGGTATCTCGATTCAGTTTTCATGCATCAAATTAAGTCTACCTCCTTGACCATGTAAAAAGCAAGTCATCTACACTGGAATTAGGGGATCCATAAGAAAGAAAAATTTCTCATGATTTAACCCAAGTGGCTGTGGCTACTACTAGGATTCGAACTTAAGACCCGACATTGAAAATGTAAAATGCCAATCGTTCAAATAAAAAACGGTGGAAATGGTTCGATACAAAGAAAAATTCAGTTTTAGGGTTCGCGGAGTCTAGGGCACACATGAAGGTTACTTGCTCCATCGCTATCATGGGGTCAATTTTTGTAGTCTAATAATATACAATATGACAGAAAATATTGGGAAATAGTGACGATAGTGATTGCCTTTCTCAATCATGTCAATTGTACAAGTATGTAGCTATATTTATAATACAAGAAATGAATTGAAAAGAATTATACGAGCTATTGTCTTCCTCGAAATATTCCTTGTCGACGATTTACGGAATCATCCATGCAATCAGAATTGTAATTAGGAATCTATCAAGGATCAAATCAAATCCTTTCTCCAACACTCCCTCTCAAGATGGCAGCTTATGTCAAAGACGCCTAACTTGCTCAATAGATGCCCGTGTTGCCTTTTGTTAGAGAAAACTCCTTTATTGTTTTGAAGCGACAAAACATTTCCAAAAGTCTAAACTGAAGACTCACAGACTCAGTTGTTATAGTCTGAAAAACACAAGACTCTTATATCAAAGTTTGAAAACCGCTAGACTTTAATCACAAAGTCTACCTTCACTGACAGTTTCCAGACTGAAGATTGAAGACTTATTCAGATGTGAGTTTATCTTCAAGGATTCGGTTCATATGATTTTGAAAGATCTTATGGCTGGATATAGCATCTGCTTGATTAATTATTGGATCAAATCCGATATGCAAATCTTTTGAATGACGAAGTATACTTGGAATGATCTACTTATGGAAACCAAGATCCCGATTGTATGGGCGAGCAAGATTGATGGGCTATCATCACATTCCTTAAACAACTCGAGATCTCCTTAATTGATTATGTCCAACGAGTAGATTGGGAGAACTCCTTTAGTAAGTGCCAACGGTCGTAAAGGCATGAAGGAGTATTTAAGGATGACTCTTTGGTTGTTCGAAGTGTGTGCGTGAGAGAAAAATTTCAAAGTTTGAAACTTCCTAGTTCTTTGCTATTTCAATCGTTGAACTTTATTTGTACTCAAAAGAGAGAGCAAATACTTGTGAAACTTTGAAAAAGTGTAGTAGAGTCTTTACACTGTAAAGTCAATGACGTGAGACTGTAATATCTTTTTTGATTCATAGTGAAATCCAGTCAGTGAGCTGTCAGCGCGGGAGAGTGGACGTAGGCTTGATCTAAGCCGAACCACTATAAATATTATGTTTTTATTCTCTTTTCCCTAAACTCCTTATTTCAATTCACAGCTTCATATAATTGTTTAATGCTGTTTACATTTCTAGCAAATTATTTTGAAGTTTCGTAAAAAATTTTTTATCACCTATTCACCTCGCTCTAGGTGATCATACTAGCCCTATCACCTTTGATATAACGGCTTAGTGAAAATGTCTGCAAGCTACTCCACAATTCCAATTCCTTGAGTTACAACAATCCCTTCTTGAATTTTTTTTCAAGTGAAGTGACAATCAACTTCTATGTACTTTGTCCTTTCATGAAAAAGTGGTGTTGATACCTAAATTTTGGCTAGATATTTCGTGTTATATTGCATAAGATATTTATGAACCAATTTGGCCCTAACAAAATTGACTTTCACATCACCTAGGTCTTAGTTTTCATTTGCATCCATTAATTTTATTTTCAATTTTATTCTCCCTTATTTTACCCTATTTTTAGATAAATATTTTTTTTTAAAGGCTTGAGTTAGGCCTTACCCTAGCCCCTTTTTCTTTTCCGTGCAGCCCCAAGGCCCAGCCCTTTCATTTTCTCACCTTTGGCCCGGCCCCCCCTCTCTCCTTCTTCCTTCCACTTTCCTTCTTTAGTCATATGCCCTAAAGCAACCATGTAATAGTTATATGTTAGGGATTTAAGTTGTGTTGTCAAATTAATGGCAAAAACGTATTCATTCATTTGCCCAATTATTTATATGAATGATTCCATAAGATCGATTGTGGTGGACTTATTCTTGAGACGTTAAAAATATGTGTGACAAGTTCACAGTTAAACTGAATCTTTAAACCGTTCCCAATCAATGGATCATTAAGTGGATATCAATGATCCTGTTGAGACCGGTGTTTTCTTAGCTTCATCATTAAGTATTGGATACTTAAGGTAATGACAAGTCACGAGTCATTGGGTATTATGATGCCTGAGTTAAAACACAGGTGCTTGTAGCAGACAAGTTCACTGAACGTGACATACATAGAATAATTGGCAACATGGAAGCATTTAGCAAGTCAATAACTAATGGTTCATGCTTTGGTCCTGTGTAAATAATCCTTAGACTTGAGACATAGTATTAACTTGTGTGTTGAACGGCTATGGTTCACGGAGTACGCATATTGGTGGCTCGTTGATCTATCTCTGTACCTAATGGTCATAACTCGTTCACATACAAAGTTACATGTGTGCGCAACATGGAATCTGTCTCATTGTTACATGCAAGGTAAAATAATGATGTCATGTGCGATCTAATTGTGGCCTTTGCATTGAAATCCTCAATCGGGGTTGTAACCGAGAATGAATTGTTTATGTCTCATATAAAATGAAAGTCAATTAGGTTTGTGCATATGATCGAATTTGTGACTTTACAAATATTCCATGGTCTTTGTTCGATCGAGACATAGTAAGACAAATGGATTGAATTACACTATAGCTCAAGTGTACAAGTTCATTATATTCTTAAAACATTCACACTGTCTAGGTGGCCATGATATATTGTTAGATGTCAATCATGACTTGTAGGACCTAGAGATTGATCGAGACAATCAATTCTCTTGGGAGTACTAATATGTTAGTGCGAGTCTTACTACCAGCTCAGTGATGAAACTAGGTATGTTACACACCATAACCAATTCACTCAATCGGACATAATGCACTCACGACAGCTATTCTCTTGCTCACCTAACTTCTAGAGAAAGTAGTCAATAACTTATTTGAGAAGTTATAGACTAGCTTCTAAAGGAAGTGGTCAATAACTTATTTAAGAAGTTAAAAGACCAGCTTCTAGAAGAAGTAGCTTCTGGAAAAAGTAGTTAATAACTTCTTTGAGAAGTTAAAGACTAGCTTATAGAGGAAGTTAAATGTTGATTTCACCAAGACATTATAAATATAGTAAAGAAAGGGTGAGTGCGTTAAGTTAAGAAAAAGAGAGAAAGAGAGAGAACTATATGGTTAGAAAACGATTGCTAACCACATGCAGAGGATTGTCTCCACAAGATTACTAGCACAATTACAGTGGTGATTACCCGTGAGCTCTTTTTTGTTCGAGGTGCGTTGGTGGTATGTTTGAACTAGAGGCCCGATGTTTGTGGGGCTTGAACTGAAGAACATTTGAATCAAGTTGTTTAAAGCGCGTTTCGAGAGGTAATCTGTATAACCCCCTTCGATATTCTATTTTTTGATTAAAACGCACGAACAACGCCTTTAGAGATATATGTATAGTAGAATTTTATCTTTGCTTCCGTTGCATTTATGTTTATTTAGCCTATACATATTCCGTAAAATCCTAACACCAACTTCCCATGCATTGTGCCTCACGCACAAAGGCCAAAGACGCATGCAAGGACAAGGATGCCGGCGAGAGACTCAGCCAGATGGGACGTGACTTCAATGCGCTGAGGAGCTCAAGGCATGGCCTTCGCAGATAAGGTGGTCGATCGAACACCAATTCGGATGAGGGGAAGCTAGTTGACATGCCAAGAATTGGCGGCCGAAGCTCCGTCGACCGGCCCCCCTCCGCCCATACATGGGGCGTCAAGCGAAGGCCAGAAAACACACGAAGAGAGATTAGAGGCAACGAGCTCAAGACTTTCCTCAAGAGACATCAAGGTAGGCCTGAGAGTGAGCAAGTCGAGATCTAAGAGGGAGCTTGGGGGCAAAGGGGTTTAGATCTAGAGAGACATTTGCGAGCAAGTCCAAGAGAGAAGTCAAAAGAGAGGGGTGGAGGAGTAAGAAATCAAGGCTAAGAGAAGGAGATCTGAATCGTGAAGGAGAGAGGGAGACCACATCGCGTGAGATCGGCGTCATGCTGCCTCCCGATGCCACCTACCCTGCCACGGTGTCACAATCTGCCACCGTTCTCCCACCCAACACCCAACGCAAGTTGTTGTTGCTCCCGTTGCCATCTATCCGTCGTCATCCCTACCGTCGCCCCCAAAACCCTAGCCACCCCTTGCATCTCAGTCCCGACTAGCCAAGTAGCTTGTTGCTCATAGATGCCCCCCCCCCAAGTGTCGAGGCCGAGCATACTCTCGGCCTGCGATCGAGAGTCGGGTCGGCAGCGAGAATCGGGTCGGGCGTGCAAGGCTTAGCTAGGTAGGGTTCTAAACAATTTAGGCCAAACACGCTTGGGCCTTGCAAAATTGTTGGCTCGTTTTGTTTTTTATGGGCTTAGAATTTTTATTTTTATTTTTACGAAAGGAGAGGAAGCTCCAATTAGGCCCGTGCTTCAAGCCCACCTAGGAGTGGCTGATGAGTCAAGTCAATCCTAACCCGAGAACCTGACCTTGACCCATATGTTTTTTATAATAGAATATAATATATTATTATTAAAATTATTTTAACCAAAAAATGAAAAAATAATAAATGGTTTATATTTCCAAAAAACTCAGAAAACCCCAAAAATGGATTTCATTTTCCAAAACACATAAAGAGCCAAAAATAATTTTTTTCCCAAATACATGAAAATCCTTGAAAAAAATCATGTTTAAGTTCTTGGAAGGAAATATTGACTTATTCCAATTACGCTTTTATGATGCATGAATTTCAATTTCCTCAATCTAGTTAGGAATTGAATCCTAGAACTTGTGATTGGTATAAAATGCTGCCTAAATGCTTTACTTAATGTTTAAATAAGATTAAGTACTAGAAGGGTATTAGTGATTAACTAGTGTAATCGAATCCCCGATCCTAGTTTCTCTAGTTGCGTAAGAACGAAGTATTTCTCCCAATATTTCGCTTAGATTTCTAATTGACTCACCTCAAATCGATTAGTGATGATTCATATTTGAAATTGACTTGCAGGTTAAAAAACTTGAACCATAAGACGTGAATTGGTGGGCATTAGAGATCCTGGGCTAAACCTAATAATACTTAATGAGCCATTAGCCTCCGCACGCGCTAGTGTGTAAGAGGACCTAAAAAAAAAAGGAGGTCACGCCAGCTTGATGACTTCGTTGGGGACAATATTTTGTGGGCTTAGGCCTTTTTATCTTGTTTAAATGCTTCGCTAACTTGTTTTTTTTTTTTCTTTTGTACATGTTAGTAGCTTAGAGATTAATTTTAATTTCATTAAAATAAAATGTTTTGTGATTATAAACTGCTATGCATGTTTTCATGTTTTAGCACTACATATGGCACACACACACAACCCGATTGCCGGACTTGGGATGCCATAGGATATTTAGGATGATGTTAAGAAAGATACGGCATTGAACATGAGACTGCAATGTAAAAGTTGCCTTTCTTTTCCTCGAATTTCTTTAGATAAAGCCAAGGTTAGAAAGGTAGGATACCAACGAGAGACTACAATGGGCAGACACCCTCTTAATTTCTCTAAAACTTCTTAGTTAGACATCAAGCTACATGTATCATGCACATGTCTATGTGCTTGCCTTTTCTTTAAAAGTAAAGTGATTTCTTTACCTTTTTACTCAGTTTTTTTACTTTATTGGCCCATGGCAATTTAGGTCAATTTTTCGAGTCTCAATTTACATGTGATGGGGAGAGACGATATCCACTTTATTACTGGCCTTAAAGCTGAGCTCTTCAAATGGTGGGATCAATTAGACCAATTTGCCCAAAAACTCGTGAAAGCCAAAATCGGTCATCTTCTATCATTGTTCCAAATCCCTATTCATCTCGAAGTCCTACAAATAATAGCACATTTTGGTGCCCTAAAACATCAACTTTTATGTTTAGTAGGTTCGAGCTAACTCCAACTCGGAAGAATATAGCATCACTATTGGAATGCCTCTCAAAAGTAAGCTTGTTAGGCCACCAATAGGTATTGACGTAGTGCGCGGGTTAGCTCCACTTTTAAGAATTGAAATTCATATGATGAGGCAAATTCTTAAAACCAACCATAATACCTACCCACTGGCGTTTTTGACTGATTGTTTTGAAACAACCCATGACCCAAAAAACTGAGATTTTCCTCCTAGCCTTTTTCAAGTTCATCATTTTCGCACGTCAAAAGATGCCATAAATCCCTTGATAGCATGGGTGGTTGATCAGGTCTTAAGGGGGCAAAATTATGTCAACATGATTTTAGCCGAATAATTCCTATCCCTTAATTGTTTACGAAAAAAATCATGTGAGCCTCCTCGAAAATTTTACAGGTCCGGTTCTTTTCTCACTTAAGCAAATTTGGATGCCTCATGCAATTGTCTGAAATAAATTATTTCAAAAATCCACTATAGAGATTTGTGGTTCTAAGACCACACATTCTCAACCAAAGTTGTTTTAACTGGATAAATTCCCTAAGGGACCCGTTCTGAGGCATTCATATGATATGCTGGTTGGTTCTATGAATAGAGAACTTGCTTTGCTTACAAATATTGCAATCCATTCACATTGCTTAGCCTTAGTGGCGCCATTCCGTATTACCCATATATGGTGGCACATTAGTACGGAGCCCTTCAAGAGATCTCGCCACCTCTCAAGATGAAGATCTCTCTACTCTTTTTCATCCATAAAAGCCATGATTACGCATTCCCGATTCGCATTATCGATGATACATAAAGCAAGTGCCATTGCAAAAAGATCGTGTTGCTTGAAAGGCTTGAGAGACAAGAAAAGGCTCATCACACCTCTAAATCCTACATCTACAACCATCGTATTCCGACAAGACTGTGACCATTGGTCCCTCACCTAGCCAGCAAAATCAATTAGCATGAGCAAATTGAGTATATGCAAAGGGGCTTGGGAATAAGCTTGGTACATGTCTCAAAGTTAGTCCAAGAAAGCAAACAGCTTTGTAAGACCAAGGCTCCCCGTCACATATAAAATAGCGGTCAAGTGCTCCCTAATATTAATACTTTAAAAGTTTTGTTCCTAGTCCCATTGTTTAAGGATCTCTGTCTAATGTCTAGTATTTCGTTATGTCATTTTAATTCCAAGTGTAAATGTCAAAAGTATACTGTCTACAAAATCCTTTTTGATAAATAAAAAACAGTTGGACCATTGCCATGGGTCAATTTTTATTTACTCTTGAGCTCATTCGTTTTTTTGTGACATCAAGCAATTATGGATCGCCGACCACCAATCGCCCACGAATGGCCTCAAGCAATAGTGGCTGATCAAAATGATGTACAAAATCGCCAAGTGGCTGTGGGCATTTGTGACTACTAGGAATCGATCTTATGACCTGACATTGAAATGTAAATGCCAATCATTCTAACCAAAAACCAGCGGAAACAATTTTGATATGAAGAAAATTCCAGATCTAGGGTCATGGAGTCTAGGGTTACACTTGAAGGTTACTTGCTCCATCGCTATCATGGGGTCAATTTTCTTAGTCAAAATACCGTTTTGCAAGTCATATCATATACGATGTGTAGGAAAAATCTGTCATGTTATTCGGCACAACGAGGATGAAACATGTGCCTATCGTTTGACCGTCACTATTAAGGGAAAACTATCAAAAAGTCATAAACATATTACAATTGTGCAAATTCAGTTCTAAACTTATTTTTTTTTTTTACAATTGAGTCCTAAACATTTTACAATTATTCTCGATCAGTCCATCCGGTCAAAATTGGTCGGCCGGTCTTGATGTGGCCGACCGAGCACCCGGCTTTTTTTTAATAGTATTTTATTATTATTATTTATTAATTTTTATTAACTTTTTCCTTTTTCCTCTTTTTTATTTTTCCCTCCTCCCTCTTCCTCCCTCCTCCCTCCTCCTTCCTTTGGCTCGCGGCGATTGGTTAGGATAGCCGATCGGCCGGGCCGAGGCGATCCGGCGGGGTGAGCCCCGGAGCCAAAGGAAGGAGGAAGGAGGAGGGAGGAGGGAGGAAGAGGGAGGAGGAGGGGAAAAAAGAGGAAAAAGAAAAAATAATCAAAAAATAATTTTAAAATAAAATATTATTAAAAAAGGCTCGTCGACTCTGGCCAGCTATCACGTCGACACCAGCCGGCCAATTTTGACCGGATGAAATAATCGGGAATAATTGTAAAATCTTTAGAACTCAATAGGTTAAAAAATAAGTTTATGACTGAATTAACACAATTACAATAGATTTAAGAATTTTTTGGTAATTTTCCCTTGCTATAAACCCAAGTTCAATGGGATTTCGTAACATGGTTTGTGGGACAAGCTTCGCCAGCTAAAATTAAAATCTATGCTTCCTCACTTAGCTGTAAATTCATCGTAATTGAGCATCTGGGAATATCCTTTGGCAGCATTCCGCACACCTCTTTTTTAACAAAATCCTAGAGGGAGCACCCAATTCAGAGTCGATAACATGCGCTGTGCGACCCCGGACAGGTCGGAAACTCGAAGTTCATGAACGAGAGATGAAACGAAAGGAAGTCCAGATGGAGACGGCTCTCAGCCGCGGAAACCCTAGATTGAATGATGCGACTGGTGCAAGCAGGAAAAAGGGGCCGCGCGACAGAAAATATCATGTCGTTTTTCCTAAATTAAAGCAAACGTACGTTGTGCATCAGACCCGCAGATCCGGAACCTCATAATCTGGAGTGACCCTTTGTTATATGTTTCTCTAATTTAATAAAGAGTAGTAATGTCCACGTTAATGCAGAGTCCAAAAACACTGCATCGTATAGACCGGAAGGATGCCAGATTAGAAACTCAAGAGATCTTGAAACGTATAATGGATGTAAATTAGGTAGGTTAGGCAACAAATACAGTGTCCATCGTTTTGGCTCGTCAAAACCGGTGACGAACTAAGAAGTCCCAGAGAATCAGCAAGACTGACTCACAGGCTTGAAGGACAGAGGTGAAGATGAAGAGGAGAATGCACCCTCTAATTATCGCACTTATCCCATAATTTTATTGTCACTATCCTGTTATTTGTACTGCTAAATTCAGTCGCTCATCTTACATTTCGATTTTTTCTGGGATTCATTTCCGTTAATGAGTCACAATACAGAAGGGATGCCAGATTAGAAATCTATATAGCAGTACAAATAACATAATAGTGACAATAAAATTATGGGATAAGTGGAATAAGACTATTGGTCGGCGAAGTCAATAGCCCGGCATGCCAAGGTGATTGGCGATATTGATAGCCTATCAGGTGGAGTCTTGGGTATAAAAATAAAAAATAAAAAAATAAAATAAAAAATAAGACTATTCATGATACATAGTTACCACATAAAATGTCCCCATTCAACTTACTAAAATGCCTCTAGAATCAGCTCATTCTAAATTACATTACACCAAACCCTCATTCAACAAGTATAATTGCCTCGTCTTGTCATTAGTTATGTTCAATCAACTAGATCAGGTAATATGTCAATTGAGCACGTCTCCTTAAGCTCGCAATGTGTGGAACGGTCCGAAAGGGCACACATAAGTTCAACTTTAATTAAGTCCACCTACCCTGGCTGGCTGACATTATAATATTGTGATCTTATCAGAGGAAAAAAGCACTCGGAATTAGGGGTGAGCAGCGGTCTAGGGTCGACCCTGGACCGACCCTAGATCGGCCCAACCTTGCTGGTCCTGGTCCGGTTCCCAAGGGGATTGAGGCGGTCCTTGGTCTTGAAATTCCAGGACCAACACTGTGCGGGTTGGTCCTCGGTCCTAAGAGTTTTGGGTCGGTCCAACCCTGGACCAACCATATATATTATATTATATTATATTATATTATTTATAATTATTTTATATATTCAAACCTAAGTAAAATGTTTGTTATATTATATTATATTGAGATGTTCTATCAATAGCACTAATAGTAATTTCAATTTAAAACTTTTATTGAGTATTAATTATGTGTTGTTTGTTTTGTTTTTAGGTTTTTAAAAGTTCAAGTGAATTAATAAGATGTGAAGTTATATATTCATGATTTATATTAAGTATTTTGAACTTTTTATGGTTTAATTGTATTTTACTAATGAATTTCAGTTGCACTTTGCTTTTCAATTTGTGTCAAATGGTAGAAGTTTTGAAGCGGTTGCTACGGTGATTTGCTAGTCAAGTGGTGTGAAGCTCATTTTTTTTTGTTGAGTGGACTTTACATGATCAAATGCAGGAAAACACTATTGCATATGGTGTTATGAATATTAAAGATAGATAATTACAAGAACTTTCCATCTTGTCACATATCTCGATAAATGGTTAGCAGTACGAAATTTCTATTATTGTGTCATCTTAAATTTGCTAAATATATATTTTTATTTTAGTTTAGTTGCACAATGCCGCATTGTCGATGGATGTGTAATTTGAATTTGTAGGTTTGCTTTTTTAGGAAGTATAAAAAATAAGACGAAAAAAAATTATCGATCGGTCCTAGGTTGACCCTGGAACCGGACCGAACCCATTGGGTCGGTCCTCGGTCCCAGGCTCAATAGGCCGGTCCTCGGTCCTAAAATTGAGGACCGACACTCATGCGGGTTGGTCCTAGGGTTAGGGGTGGCCGGACCAACCCGGACCATGCTCACCCCTACTCGGAATCACTCCATAAACCCTCTATAAATTCTTCCTCTAGAAGACCCAAATCACCCACTTCGCTTCAGACTCACCCGCTCTCCAAAAAACCCTCAAGAGACATAGAAAAGCAGAAGCCATGGATTCAGTTCCAAGCAAGGCTTTGCTGCTAGTTCAGCTCTTGCTCCTACTCAGCTACTTCCAAGAAGCCTCCTGTGGTCCCCCCGGCTGGATGGTTATTTCTCCAGCCCACCCACCTGTTCACCCGCCATCTCCCCACCACAGTCACCCCCTGATCCCCGTACCTTCTCATGCTCCCTACCATCCCCGGGCTCCGCCTGTCCACCCGCCAGTTAAACCGCCATCCCACTACCCTCCTTCTTCGAGGAGCTTAATAGCCGTTCAAGGTGTTGTTTATTGCAAGTCCTGCAAAGACACCCTCTACGGCTCTAAACCCATTTTTGGTGAGTTCTCCCCCTGAGTGTACACATGATTAAAAAGGTTGAGAAAGTACTGCATATATATACTCATTCTACTTCTTATCATACCTCACAGTGGAAAATGGTTGTTTATAAGAAGTTTCGAAAGCACGCAAGACAGTGAAGTCATTCAAATGTCTAAACACGAACTCACCACGCTATTAATTTGATAAGATGTTGTGGACCATCTAAGGATGGCTTCATTATTATTTCTAGCATTATTCTTTCCAGGAGAATCGAAGCTAATGACTTTTATGCTGTACTTCATAGAGTTCAAGGACGAGTATTCCTCAATGTTGCACTTCATTTCCTAAGTTCAATTCCTTTAACTTCTCTAACTTCCATTCAACGGTTGCACGATTATTGTTCCTGAGAAACGTTTCCTCGCTAGCAGCCTTAATCACCATTCCAATATTTCTTCAACAGTATTTATATATCATAATAAATCTAAAATGGCCATTGTAGATGAGGAAAGTGAAAATTATTTCGAAACGGCCATCTCTTGTTTTTATTAGTTATGAAGGCAGAAGTTAAAAATCATCTTGAAACGACTAATCTTCTTCATTAGCTTCTACAAGTTTCTCCTTTCCCCTTAGAACTATATATACTAACCGGTCAGTATGTTCATCGTTCAGGTGCCCAAGTGAAGCTCCTGTGCAAGAACACCAAGTACTCAGCATCAGCGACTGCGACGACTGACAAGAACGGCTACTTCTTCATCCAAGCACCCAAGACCGTCACGAGCTTCCCCTTCCACAAGTGCAAGGTCTATTTAGTCTCATCTTCAATCTCCTCATGCAGTCAGCCATCTAATCTCAACAGCGGATTCACCGGCGCCTTCTTGAGGTGGGAGAAGCCTTCCTCAATCAAGCTCCCGTTCAGCCTCTACTCGGTCGGACCTTTTGCGTTCGAGCCCAAGTGCAGAGCCCCAGGACCCAAGTGAACTCCCCATCGTGTGTCTTCCTAGCTTCTATTGGCGTTGAGTGTTACCGTGGTTCCAGTTGCATGAGAGAAAAGGTCGTACTTGTGCCTTAATGTATTTGTTAGTCGGTTTATTTGAGTGACAATAAATGATATAAAAGAGGGGGTGCACACCTCTTACTGCAGAGATTATCTTTTACATACAAAAAAGTTTTCCTTAAAGGCGACAAAACATAAGGTTACCCAAAAACGACAAAATAGAGTTTTTGTCAGCTTAAATTAACCAAAGACGACAAATTGTTAAGTTTTTTTGCTTTAGGGTCAACCAAAGACGACAAGTCCTTAAGTTCATTGCCTTAGGTCATTCCTTTAAGGCGACAAAATTAGAGTTTCGTTCCTTTAAGTCGAACTCAAGCGACAAATCGTGATTTCGGCCCTTCTTTGACTCTCCTTTTCCTTTTTTTACTCCCTCGCCGGCCGGTGGATCTATTGTCGTTTGCACCGTCGCGCCAGGAGTTGACGCGTGTGCCCATGGCTTCGAAGCCTCTTCCGCATTGTACTTGGTTTCACGGGTATAAAATTCTTCCAAAGTGACAGAAACAAGAAGGAAGACAATAAGACGGCAACAAAAGGGGAATTGGGATTTTGATGGCCGCCTCATTAAATCGACGAAGATAATCTCTTGTTACTAGGGACGAATTCTCTATTCTTTGGAAGCGTTGGCTGCTGGAGGAATGGGCTTGCCAATTGATGAAAGAGGCTGACAGATCGCGGTTCTGCTAAACCAAATTTTGGCTGCCTAGGGGGTCGCCAGGAAAGCCCAAAATATAATCGCGTCCAATGCTGGGTGCAGCGCCCCAACAGCTCGAAACGATTCAACATGATCCAAGGGGTCTCCCGAACCTGTCATGCTGGTGTAAATTGGGCATTTTTATCCCTTTTGGAAGGGGAACAACCATCATCTCGTTAGTGAACTTAGGATCACGACGATAGGAATTTGCTCCGAAGTTATCCACTAATATGTGCTCCATTTCCATAATTCGTCGACCTGCGCCGCTATCATCCACTCGGTTTGTGGAGCTGGATGTTACTTGCCTGACTCCATGTCCACTTCCTATGTTTACAGGTTGGACTACCGACTCTCCTCCCTGGGCAATGCCAGTCTCGGCTCGACCCTAAAAACCCCACCGATATGTATATGAAGATCATATCAACCTAGTTCTCCATAGTGAAAAAATGGTCTCTGATAATGCCCCCATCTGATGTCAAAACAGTCTCCCATAGAGTTCGTAAGCAAAGGCAGCTGGCACGTGCTTGCAGCCAAAATGACGTACATTTGAGGAAGAGCACGGAACTATTGCCTGATACCTTACAAAACCTCCAATTTTAGCTTTTATTTCAATTCTACCTTTTGTTTCATTAAAAAAAAATCTCCAACTTTAGGTATAGGCTCAATTCTAAACTAAATTTTTTTTTCTCATAAAAGACCCCAACTTTATGTCCAATACCAACGCTATCCTAAACTTTTTTTTTGTCTCATATGAATTCTCCAATTTCAATTTTACTCTAATTTTTTTGGTCTTATAAAAGATTACCAATTTTTACTTGAGTCCTAAATCTATCTCCATTAACCATTTGTCAAAATCGCCCTTAGTGGTATTGCACTTGCTCTTCGATCTCTCGTGTTTGGGAATATTCCATCTCTCACGGTTAGAGAGCTTGTGCTCGAAACGCTCGAGCCAGACATGCTTAGTAGTATTCCATTTATAGGTTGCCAACGAAATTTTTGAATCTAGGGTTAATGGGGGCAAATTTGTGACTTAAGTAAAACTTTGTGGTTTTATATGATATTGCAAAAAATTTCAAGTAAAATTGGAACTGAATGGCAAAATTGGAATAAGACCTAAAGTTATGGGTTTTTCATAGTACAAAAAGAAAATTTTACGGTAGAATTGGGATAGGATATGTCGACCTTCCCGAGGGTGAATTACTCAAAGAAGGCTAATGGATTACTAAGTCCGAAGACTTGGCACGGACCCTCCCAAGTCCTACCAATCACGACTTGATACTAAAAAATTAACCCATTTAAACATGTAATTATACTCAATTTGGAGCCGCCACTAACCAATTAGGGTTGATTAGAAACCCAGGTAAAGTATGGGAGAATACTCTACTTTTTGCGAACCAGAGATTCAATAGGTTCGGGGACATGATTACGCTAGATTAATCTAACGCTCTTTCGGTACATTTTCATTTTCATTTCAAAAATATTTTGCAAGTAGTATTGATTAGTTTTAACCTAAGCTACTAACGTGCAAAGAGTGGCCATGTGGATGCACAATCAATTAAATAACACTCAATAAACCAAAGTGATAGATTGTAAAAAATTATTAACTACAACCTTATTAAGGTCTACTCTCTAAAAATGCATGCCCTAAACATGATTTCTAAATGACATGACACCTAACTTTTCTTTTTCTTTTTTTTTTTAAAAATGTTAATTATATGCAATCTTAATTTAAATTTGATATGCATGAGTTTTACTTCAATGACATGTGAAATGCAATTCATATGACATAACTTGAACCATCACAATATGTGCACAATCCAATTTACATAATCCTAAATATGCATGTACTACATGATATGGGATGGATGACATGGTAATTCTATATGCATGTTCTTTTTATGATTTGCATATATTGACCCAATCGTTGAAGATCATCCTTCGAAAAGAGGAGGTACGCTCAACAAGAAAATGATTCCAAAATATAAAATTCTTTGTGAAGATTTTCCAAGATAGTTCACTCAACCGTCGAAGATCATCTTCTGAAAATGCTCTATTATCTAAAATCTAAAATCTTTCCAAATCCCCCTCTACAACCAAATGTTTTATTTTATTTGTTATTTATTATCCTCTATTTTTTAGTTTCTAAAAGGTAAGTTTGATCCTAAATGTTATTATTACCTACATGCAATGCTATGAAATGCTTAATGTAAGTAAGTAGCATGGTCAAAATTAGGTGTCAACAGGATATAAAGTTGAGTGTTTTTTATAAGACAAAAAAAAAGTTTATGGTAGAATTAGAACTGGATCTCATGTTGGAGGTTTTTTATGAAACAAAAGGTAGAATTAAGGTAAAAGTTAAAGTTATAAGTTTTTTAGGGTATTAAGGCTGGAACTATTGAGGTGTCGATAGAGCATGTGGCATGGAGGCATGGAAGGGTATGGTGGAGTCTATGTGGTATAGGGACCTGGAGCATGCTCGGTTTAGGGATGCAAGTAAGGACCATGGGACTTATTGAGAGAAGAAGTGGAAGAATTCATACTTGAGCCTCAAGTTACTTTTATGTGTTACTATGGAGGATCATTGGATTGTATTGGACATGTGGCAATCAATGACAAATGATCAAAAGCTGTGATAAATACCATCGGTACCATTAGGGATCAATGCATATTCAACCTTTTAGATACTGACAACATTGCTGCATACTCCCAATAAAATTACAGTAAAGTGAAATATTATCAAAATTAGCCTATTGAATAACTCAAAATATTTATTAAGTCAAATACCTGAGACTCATTTGCCATTGTTATATGCACTTGTCAACGTAACAATGAAATGTGTTGGAGGTTAATTGGTTGATCAATATCACCTCATCAAAGGCCATAGTCAAATTCAAGGCCGGGTTCAAACTCTACAAGCACTGAAGCTCCCTCAAAAGCCTTTGGATTTACCCGCTTGCAATCGAGTCCTCGCTCCGAAGCTCAAGCACCTCTCTCCGACCATCCTCAATTTCCTTCCCCAATATTCAGCTCCATCACCTTGCTTGGGCTCGACCGTCCAACCAATCACCGTCTAGGGCAGCAATGGCCAGTGCGACCCTAGACCCTGAGGCAAAGGAAAGGGCAGTTAGGGAGAAGGGGTTCTTCTTCCATTGGTTGCCATGGGAGGTGGAGCCACCGCAACTGCTGCTACTTTTTCTTGTGGCTTCAACCCAAGCTTCGGGTTCTTCTTTCGTGAAAATTTTGATTCACTATACTTTTTTTATTCAATCAAGCCCCTAAATTTATAACAATCCACTCATTTCTATTTTATGAAAAACGAGTTATGTTATAACTAGCATAACAATTGGGTGATATCTCAAGTCATTTTTCATGCATCAAATTATGTCCACTTCCTCAATCCTATAAAAAGCAAGCCATCTACACTGGAATTAGGGGATTCACAAGAAACAAAACTTTATTGTGATTTAACCCCAAGTGGTTGTGGCTACTACTAGGTTTCAAACTTAAGACCCGACATTGAAATGTAAAATGCCAATTGTTCTAACCAAAAACCAGGGGAAATGGTTCAATACAAAGAAAAATTCAGTTCTAGGGTTTATGGAGTCTAGGGCACACATGAAGGTTACTTGCTCCGTCGCTGTCATGGGATCAATTTTCTTAGTCAAATAATATACAACATGACAAAAAATATGGTGCAGTAGGGAGGATAATGATTGTATTTCTTAATCATGTCAAATGTACAATTATGTAGCTATACTTATAATACAAGAAATGGATCAGAAAGAATAATTCAAAATATTGTCTTCCTCAAAATGTTCCATGTCGACAATTTACTGAATCATCCATGCAATCAGAATCATAATTAGGAATCAATCAAGGATCAAATCAAATCCTTTCTCTAACACTCCCTCTCAAGCTAGTAACTTATGTCAAAGATGCCTAACTTGCTCAATAGATACATGTGTTGCCTCTAACATGGCGACTTAGTGAATATGTCTGCAGGATACTCCACAATTCCAATTCCTCGAGTTATAACAATCCCTTCTTAAATTTTTTCTTGAGTGAAGTGGTAATCAACTTCTACTAGGGTTGTGGGCCCCGTAAGGGGGCTCGGCGGATCCTCGGTTATCAAAAAAAAAAAAAACTTCTATGTATTTTGTCCTTTTGTGAAAAATTGGATTCACCGCTAATTTAAGCGTAGCATCATTGTCACAAAACAATCACTTGCCCCATCTACTTGCACACTAAGATCTAAAAGTAATCCTCGTATCCAAACTACTTCGCAAACAGTTTTCGTCACAACTTGATATTCTAATTCGGCTTATAATAATAAAACTATTGATTACTTCTTCATCTTTCATGAAATTAAAAATAATCTTCTTGTCATTGGGCAAGTAGCATAATCTATATCACAATAGGTAGTCATCTTCATGTTGCAATCACAAGATAAAAAGAATTCCAAGTCCTCGGCATCCCTTTAAATACTTTACAACCTTTAGCGATGAGTTCATATTTATGGGAGGTCACAAATCTTTAATGTGGAAGGTAAAATGCAAGTATTCCTTAAACTTCTAGACTGCAATATCATCATTTCCCATAATAAGTATATCATCCATATAAATCAGCAAATAGATCAATGAAGTACCTTTGGTCAATGTGAACAAGGCATAATCATGCTTGGAGTATTGAAAACTTGCTTTTGTAAGTGCCCCAGTAAATTTTGCGTACATTAATGGAGATGACATACTTAAGACTTTGCCTATCTACGTAAACCCTGTGAAAGTTCCATGTATATTTCTTCATCCATGTCACCATAAAGAAAAGCATTGTTGACATCCATTTGATACAATTCCATAAAAAAGTTCAAACAATGACTTCTTTAGCAATAGGAGAAAAGGTCTCATGCTAATCAAAACCTTCTCATTATATGAACACTTTTGTGATGAGTCAGGCCTTGTAATACTCAATGGAACCATCTATTTTGTACTTGATTTTATAAACCCATTTGCAACTAATGGGCTTTCTATGAGGAGGCGAAGGAACAATGTCCCAAGTTTTATTTTTTGTAAGAGCATATAATTCAGCCTGATCCAAAAATATAGCCCTTATCCCATTCTATCCAAACCCATTAGTTTCCCAATCAAAAGGTCCATAAAGGAACAATTTTAATAATGAAATTGACACAACAAGAGTTGTCTTCATAGACCTTGGAAACAAATATGAAATTGCACTTGAACTTTGGAATATAAAGAACATTTTTAAGAGTAATGTCTAGGCTAAGATGGACTGTAGCAATCTTTGCAACATCTATGACATTCTTCTTTGGGAGACGAACTGATATGGAAGAATGAGGTTTTTTATGGACATCAGAAACTAAACACTCATTACAAATTATGTAGTCATTGGCACTTGAAGTAATAGTCCATGCATCAACTGTAATAATATTTGTCTTGCATAATGATATATCTGAATAATTTGCAGTTTTGTCGACCCCCTTTAATTGATTCAGCGTTTTCATGATATGCTAATATTGATCTTGGGTAATCAGTTGATGAGCCCTATCGATTCCTTATGCTGATACCCAGTAAGTAGAAAATTATTTCTCCTTTTTCTTCTTGTCAATAGGCTTTCCATGTGATTTCTAACATGTTTCGATGGTGTGATGTGGACGCTTGTAGTATTCACAGTACTTACCCTTGATTTTAGAATTTTGCCCTCCCTTATTCAATGATGATGTGGCATTAAGGACCATTGGATTTGATCTCATAAAAGAGTGAATATGAGCTGCTCGATCCATGTTGGCATCTCTGATTTGAATTGTTTGATTGGAATGAATATGAGTCGTCAAATCCGCACCCACACCTTTGATCTCTACTATCGGATTGGAGCAAGCATGCACCGTCCAATCCGCGACTTTGATCAAGGCCATTGAATCACAAACCTCTAGGGTTTATTCCTTCAATCCATGCACTGTCCAATCCACGCCTTTGAGGCAACCTAAAGCCTTGTGCTTACTATGGTGGTCGAAATCCATGGTGATCGTGGTGCAATGGTCTTGCCGGTGCAACAAGAGCCACACTCTCCCCACCTTTTTCATTTCTGGTGGTCACAAGCTACTAATTTTCTTATTAGACAGCCAACTGAATTATGTAACCGAGCAGTGGTATCGGTTCCATGGCAAGAATCTACGAGTGAAAAAGGTATGTGACTTTTGTTTAGGGATAAAAGGAACTATGTTACCTTCTCCCTCTCTTTGATTTCTTTGTATTGTTTGAGAGACGCTTCCGCTTCTTTGAGTTGCTCCTCTACCACCTTGAGCTCATTCCACAAGGCCAAGAGCTGGCTGGAGCAAGCAATAAGCACGAGGTTTCCTTGCTTCAACTCCGATAGGGCTTGGGTGAGCAAAAAAAATTTTACTCGATCGAGTTTCCGTACATTTTGCGAATGTTGTCCCACATAATCTTCAAGTCTTCAGTTGGATGAAGGTTGGTCGTGACCTCAGGTGTCACGCAATTCCCGATCCAAGTGTAGATGAGTTGGTTGTAGTTGCGCCAATGTCACTACATTCGATCATCAGCAGGGAAGGGGATGGTTCCATTAAGGAATCCATCCTTGTCTTTTGCAACGAGGGCTCGTAAGCAATCTCTTACCCAGGTGTTGTAATGGTCAAGTCCAATGAGCTGAAGGGTGATTAACTGCAATTTTGACCCGTCAACTAACGAGACATATAAAAAGGTTGCTTGGTTCTAGGCTACTGCCGCCAATGATCGGAAAAAGGAAACGACATGAACTTGGGTTGAAAACCCGGGTAAAGATTCGTCCTTGGGTTCCTTAGGTTCAATTCGGGTCTATGACCCGAAGGATTTAGTTCAGAACCCTGAGGATTCAAGTCCAAGTCATTATTCAGGCAAGGCCCCGAATTTGTCTTCTTTAGGCAGGCTGCAATTTGCCTACTATTAATTGAGTCCAACGGCCCATGGGCCTTGGATTGGGACCCATTATATGAACTTCCACTAAGATGAGGTAGGGAACTAGGTCACTGCTATTATTGGAATCGTATGCTGCGGAGTAGATTCCTGTTCGTCTTGTGTCTAGTCAACTTGATCCAAGACTCGATTAGACGACTCCTCCATTGTAGGTAGGGTTGGATCTTGGCTTTTGTTGTTGTTTGGGTTATGCATATTTAAAATAAAAAAAAAGAATTCCTACCCGAAGTGCTAATTTCTTTTACAGGGCATGGCTTACAACAACAAATTTAGAAAATGATTAAGTTAGCTTAGAAAAGCCGCTCTAATACCATGACAGAAAATATGGGGAAATAGAGAAGATGGTGATTGTATTTCTTAATCATGTCAAATGTACAAGTATGCAATTGTATTTATAACATAAGAAATTAATTGGAATGAATTATACAAAATATTATCTTCCTTGAAATATTCCATGTCAACAATTTACTAAATCATCCATGCAATTATATCATAATCAGGAATCAATCAACAATCAAATCTAATCCTTCTATTATGGCTAGAATTATCACCTAGAGGGGACAAATAGGTGATTGTGCAGGAATGAAAAGAATTAAAGAAATATTGTAGCGAAACAACTTCTGGTGACAAAAAGCGAAGTGATAAAATCTTATTGGTGTGTAATTCTATCACAACAATTAAAGAGAGTAAGGGATTAAAAGTTGCACATAAAGGATTATAGTAGTTCAGCTTTTGCAAGCCTACGTCCACTCTCCAATTTTATAACCTATTGGCTGGATAGAAGAATCAAATAAAGGTTATAAGATCTAAGTTGTGAATACTTAAACTTGTATATATAACTCCTTACATACCCTCGACCACTAAATGATTACACAATTATACTCACAAAGACAAATATGTTTAATCACAATACGCTCTTCAAACTCTGGAAATGAAAGCTGCGATTCTCTTAAAAAGTGATTATTTCTTTCAGTTTCAAGACCTTCTCTTATACTTCTCCTAGTCCAAGCTGACCGTTGGACAAATCTCTACAAAGATTATCCAATCAATCTACATGTTGGCTTGAATCTCGTCAAGAATGTCTGATTGCTTCAAGATCCCTGAGGATGAGGCTTCCCGTAGATTCTAGCATCCATACAATAGTTCAGGTTTCCATAAGTCAAGTGCCTTAACTTAGAAAAAAAAAATGATTCACCTTAAGTCTAATATTCCAGAAAATCTAATTTTTGAGAGATACTTTACTTTGAAACTCCTTATAAATAAGACAGGAAATCCAACCAATCACCACTAGCCATTGCACAAGTATATTCCATCCTTCCTA